>NW_027202493.1:5510000-5955000 GCF_024711535.1 Dipodomys merriami
GATCCCAGCATTTGGAAGGTTGAAGCAGGCAGATTACAAGTTTGAGGCCAGAGTATCTAACAGAAGTATCTGATAAATTTGATTTCATAAAAATTAAAACCTTAACTGGGAGCTAGTAGCTCACACCTGTAATCCTAGCTACACAGAAGGGTGAGATCTGAGTATACTAGTTCAACACCAATTCCAGTATGAAAGTCTCTTGAGACTCTTATCTCCAATTAACCACTAAAAAGCTGAAAATAGAGCTGTGGTTTAAGTGGGAGAGCATTAGCTTTGAGCAAAAGAATTCAGGGACAGCACCCAGGTCCTGAGTTCAAACCCCAGGACTGACACATACACAAAAAATTAAAACTCTTGGGCTGGGAAGGTGGCTCAGTGGTAGAGTGCTTGCCTTGCAGGCATGAGGCCCTGGGTCCACTCCTCAGCACCTCATAAGCAGAAAACGCCAGAAGTGGCGCTATGGCTCAAGTGGTGAAGAGCTGAGAGACATGCCCAGGCCGGAGTTCAAGCCCCAAGACCAACCAAAACAAAAACAAAAAACAAAAAATTAAAACTCTGTTTTAGCAGAAGCTCATAGAATTCACAAACATAGACCATGATGATAATTTGTCTTGTGAAGTTTAAAAGCTGTGACTTTAAGTATCACTCTCTCATAATACTGTGAAATTTATGTAATAACTTAATCTCAATAAAAAATTATTTTAAAAAATTCTAGGAGGGCTGGGAAGGTGGCTCAGTGGTAGAGTGCTTGCCTTGCATGCATGAGGCCCTGGGTTTTATTCCTCAGCACCATATAAGCAGAAAACTCCAGAGTTCAGGCTGAAGAGCTCAAGGACAGTGCCCAGGCCCAGAGTTCAGGCCCCACAACTGATTTAGAAAAAAAAAATTCTATGTAATGGAAACATGGAGTTTTTAAGTTGCCATTGTTGGTGGAGATAATTTTGTTTGTTTTGCTTTTTGTTTTGTTTTAAATTTGTTTATTCTTTTTCATTTGTTTGCTCTTTTCTCTGTCTTTTGAGGGGGACAAAAGGGGTACAAAAATGGAGGGCAGAAGGGTGAACAAATGTAGCCAGGGTACTCAGTAGACACTATGTTGAAAATGAACTATGCAACTTGTGGGCAAGGACAGGGAGAGGAAAACTGAGGAAAAGGGAAGACAGGGATGACACTGTCCCAGGTAATGAATACCTGACCTATAAAACAGTATCTTCTGGGGCTGGGAATATGGCTCAGTGGTAGAGAGCTTACCTAGCATGCATGAAACCCTGGGTTCAATTCCTCAGTACCATATAAACAGAAAAAGCTGGAAGGGGTACTGTGTGTGGCTCAAGTGGTAGAGCACTAGCCTTGAGCTGAAGAGCTGAGGGACAGCGCCCAGGCCCAGAGTTCAGGCTGCATGACTGGCAAAAAGAAAAAGGAATACAGTTGGAGAATGACTTAGTGGTAATGTTTACTGAGCATGCTCAAGGTTCTAAATTCAGTACCCAATACTGAAAAAAAGAAAAACAGTCACAGACTAGGATAAAATACCTGTAAAATAAACAATGAGATAATCCAATTAAAAAAGAAGTAAAATACAGAGATATTAGGAAAGACAGGTAGATAAGAGCATGAAAAATAGACCAGGTTGGTGGCCTGGATTTCTAGCTGACTCAGGAAGCTGAGAACGAAGAACAGCTGACCCTCACTATATTGTGGCTCAGTATTGCAGCTTCACTGTGTAATGGGGTTTTTCTAAACAATATGTAAATAGCAATCCCTCACCTAGCACACCTAGCACACTCCAGAGAACTCCATGATAGGTAAAAATGCGCGAAGTAGCAATAAGTGAACAGTGATATAATGAGGGTTGATTATATAACACGGCTACTTCAGGAATTTTCATCTATCACTGGAGTGAGGGACTATTGTATTGCCATGGCCATTCAAAGCCAGCCAGGACAGAAACGTCCATGAGACTCTTGTCTCCGATTAACTACCAAAAAGCTGGAAATGGCAGTGTGGTGCAAAGTGGAAGAGCATTAGCCTTGAGCACAAAAGCTGAGGGACAGTGTCTAGAGCCTGAGCTCAAGTCCCAGGACAAGCATACACATAAAAAATCATGAAAAATGTTCAGTCTGTCAGGCTGCTTTATTAAATGGTTGTCTTTTTGTACAGCTACTTAAAAGATACACTAAAAAAGTTCAGTATCTTTAGCTATCAAAGAAGTGCTAATTTAAGCCACAATGAAACACTATTATACACACATCAAAACAACTAAATTTATGTTCCCAGACAATGAACAATACTTCTCAAGTGGTAATTTAACTCCCTCACTCACTCTGTTTCTTCCTTTGGTCCATTCTCTTTTTTTTGTACTAGGACTTGAACTCAAGGCCTTGGTATCATCCCTTAGATTTTTTAGCTGGCACTCTACCACTCAAGTCATAATTCAACTTCTGGCTTTTTGGCCAGGCCTACACTGGACTCCAACCAGGATCCTCAGATTTCAGTCTTCAAAGAAGCTAGAATTACAGGCATCTGGTTACTTGGTAATTTCTTATAAAACTAAACATATAAGTAACTATCACAAACAGGGCTCTATGTAATACACAATCAAACTGACTAAAGGATGGTATACCTAGAAGAAGAGGAGTCCAATGGTGTAACTCCTCTGAACAACTGTTTAACAAAAGAAATACCAGGAGGTGGAAGTATGTTGGGGAGGCAGGTAAGGAAGGGGGCACACAAAAGGAGTGAAGAAGGGTAAAGTAAAGCTGTCATGATATTCAATGTAAAAACGGAACTACTTGAGGGTAAGGATGGGAGAGGGAAAATGGAGGAGAATAACAGAAAGGGTGACATTGATCAAGATGCAACCTGAACAACACAACTGAAATTGCTTTGTATAATTACGTACTAATTTTTAAAAAGATGTGTAAAAATGTTCATAGCATCCTTATAATATTCTCAAATTTACAACAGCCTAAGTATGGACAGTAAGAAAACAGAAAGTATGCCATGCTACAATCATGCGATGGGTACTTTACCCTGTAGTAAGCAGGAACCACAAGACATATATAACACTATAAATACAACAACATAGATCACTAAATATTATGCCAAATTATAAAAGCCCCATACCAAGGATTATGTACTATAAGATTGTATTAGTGTAAGTAAAAAACAGGCAAGAACTAAAGTACAGCAGAAGTGGTTCCATCTATGAGGCTAGGGATGAGGATGGAGACTTACAAGAAAAGGCCAACAGGAAACATCCTGGTCCCATATTATACATCAGCCTGGTGTCAGTGGCTCACATCTGTAATTCTAGCTACTCAGAAGGCTAAGATCTGAGGACTACAGTTCTCTTGCCCATCTGGGCAAGAGAAATTGTGAAGAGTCTCGAAAAACTACCAAAAAAAGCTAGAAGTAGAGCTGTGGCTCAACTAGTATAGCACTAGTCTTGAGCAAAAGAAGCATAGGGACAGAGCCCAGGCCTTGAGTTCAAGTCCTAAGACTATCACACACACAAAAAAGGTATACATCTTGATAGGAGGTTTAGATCAATCTCAAAACTACGAATATTCACTTAAAATCTGTCTTGTTTCATTTTAAATAAAGCTTATATCAAGAGAAAAACTAAAACAAACATACACTGCATCTAGCTAATGATTCATATCCTTATATACCTAGGGAGAAGTGTGTTCAAAAATGAATGGATAACACACCGATGGTAGGTGATGAGTATTTAGGCACTGGTTAAACTGTTTCAACCTTGTCTGAGAATATTATTATTATTATTTTTTTTTGTCGGTCATGGGGCTTGAACTCTGGGCCTGGGCGTTGTCCCTTAGCTCTTCAGCTCAAGGCAAGCGCTCTACCACTTGAGCTACAGCGCCACTTCCGGTTTTCTGGTGGTTTTATCGGAGATAGGAGTCTCACGGTCTCTCCTGCCCGGGCTGGCTTTGAACCGCAATCCTCAGATCTCAGCCTCCTGAGTAGCTAGGATTACAGGCGTGAGCCAACAGCGCCCGGCCTTGTCTGAGAATATTAATAATAAAGCATTGGGGCAAGGGATGTAAACTGTGCATCAGTATCAAGATAGCACAAGGCCACAGCTACAGGCTCTGGCTGCCACAGGTCTTCAAAGACAGGAAACCCATTGGGAGAGGACAAGCTCACCTTATCTTTGTAAGTATCTGGCAGCGACTTGGCTGTCTCTGTGTCTTCAGGAAGATTGATATAAAATCCCAGGACGTCTCCCTGCCCATAACCAGAAGAGTAGTGTTTGCCAATAGACTGGTGAAACTTGGTGCCCTTTTTGCTCCGCCAGGAATAGCTAAATTTATCATAACCTAAGGGAGCTTGAAGGTTACCTGTCCCAATAAAAAGACATAGGAAAGTCAGAGGATTATAAGTCAACTTTGGTTTGCTAAAGGAAATAGATTCAACCCTTTTCAGTTTTTTTTTGGTCAATTTTGTGAATTTCCTACATGTATTCAAGGCATTATAAAGTAGACAGACATTTAGGAACTGAACTTCATGCCCATTATTTAGTAATCTATCATCTTAAAGCCTTGGCAGGTAGACCTGGGCCCAAATCTCTTTACTGTAATGTTAGCTTACCTAAGGGCTGGGACCAACCCAGTCTGGCAGCAGTGTCTGGCGGCATCTCATCCACAGTAATTTCAAAGTACCAGGCACCTTTCCGAACCCCGTGAGAGGCCCGCACCATGGAGTAACCTTTCTCTCCAACCACAGTCAGCCGATCATCAGAGATCTTTAACTGGGGAGCTGCAGTGTAGAGAAGAAAACAGAGACCTGCAGCTTACTTGAGGTACTTTGAGACATGAGTCCCTTACACTAGCATGAAAAGTGAGAAATTCTAGGTCAGGTGTTTAAATCTTTAGTTCAGGAGTCTTAAACTTATAACATAAGATACTGACAAAACAGACAGGAAGGAAAAAGAAACAGAACATCTAGTTTTCCTAAATGTAATTATATTTAAGATGACAAATTAAAATTATACTGCATAGTCCCTAAAATAAACCAGTTTCATGCTTAGATGCTAACCTGACTTAACTATTCTTTAAAATGTTAAACTTTTTCATTGTTTGTTTGCCCGTCCTGAGGTTTGAACTCTGGGCCTGAGCACTGTCCCTGAGTTCTTTTTGCTCAAAGCTAGCACTCTACCACTTGAGTCAGAGCACTACTTCTGGGCTTTTTCTGTGATTTAATTGGAGATAAGAGTCTCACAGACTTTCCTGTTGACGTAGTTTGAACTGTGATCCTCAAATCTCAGCCTCCTGAGTAGCTAGGACTATAGGCATGAGCCACCAGTGCCCAGCAAAATGTTAAGCTTTTGAAGCCTGAATGTAGCTTAGTGGTAGAGTGCTTATCTAGCATAAACAAGGCCAGAGAGGTTACTACTCAGCACTGCAAAGAAATTTAAAAAGAGAGAGAGAGAGAGAGAGAGAGAGAGAGAGAGAGAGAGAGAGAAAGGGAGAAGAAAATCTAATTTTCACCGTAAAATCACAACAGACTTAAAATAGTGGAGGGCAGTTAATGTGGCTCTCTATTTGTGGTCCTAACTATGATGAAGAACATAGCTCACTCCTATGAGAATCTGAATCATGAGAACTAGATAAAACTAAACTGAAGCTTGTTCAATAAAATAGTTAGCTTGTACCCTTCAAAAGCATTCAAATCAAGAAAGTACAGAAGATGGAGAATCAGTTACAGATTAAGAACAGTCTAAGACAATCTACCAGGCAAGGTCGCTCATGCCTGTAATCCTAGCTACTCAGGAAGCTGAGATCTGAGGATCATGGTTCAAAGCCAGCCGAGGTAGGAAAGTCCATGAGAATCTTCTAATTAACCGCCAGAAAACCAGAAGTGGCCTGGTAGCTCAAGTGGTACAGTGCTTGCCTTGAGCTGAAGAGCTCAGGGATAGTACCCAGGCCCAGAGTTCAAACCCCACAAAGGACAACAACAACAAAAAAAAGAAAAACTCAAGATAAGCCAGAAATGTATGATACTAGAATGTAAGAAAATACTTAAAAAAAAAAAAAGGATTAACATAAGTGTCAATTGAAGAGACTCCAAATAGCCAAAACTTGAATAATTTAAACAAAAAATTAATTCGAGAAAATAAATATCTATAAGAAAATAAATATCTATAAGTCCCTACCAATATAATCAAATAAATGAAGTTAGGAAAGAAACAGAAAAATCAAAGGCAAGCATCACAGTGGTAACTAAGTGCTAGTCAGTGACCATAATTTTATGGAAAAACAGGATAGTCCCCAAGTATTTTCCCTAACAAGTTTATTAACTACAAAGGCAATGACAGAAACTTTATAGTAGAGAAGCCATCAGGGCAACCTAAATTCAATCACTACAGCCAGCATAACCAAAAGACATACCAATATTATAACTTCATAAGATGATGGAGCAAGAAGGAATCATTTAAAACACACACACACACACACACACACACACACACACACACACACACACACACACACACACACACACACACACACACACACACACACACACACACACACACACACACACACACACACACACACACACACACACACACACACGGCACCAGTGGCTCATGCCTGTAATCCTAGCTACTCAGGAGGCTGAGATCTGAGGACACACACACACACACACACACACACACACACACACGCACGCACGCACGCACGCACGCACGCACGCACGCACGCGGCACCAGTGGCTCATGCCTGTAATCCTAGCTACTCAGGAGGCTGAGATCTGAGGACTGTGGTTCAAAGTCAACCCGGTTCACAGCCAGCCCAGGTAGAAAAGGCTATGAAACTCTTAACTCCAATATACCACCAGAAAACTGGAAGTGGCGTTGTGGCTCAAGTGGTAGGTAGAGCACTAGCTTTGAGCTCAGGAGCTGAGGGACAGCACTCAGGCCCAGAGTTCAAGCCCCATGACCAAAAAACACCCCCCCCCAACAAAAAACAATAAAGAAGGAATCATTTCTATGCAAGTCTTACCATCTAATCATGAGAAAGCATCAAATGGTTACTGAATAAATTCTGACAAATAATATAATTAATACACAAAAAGAATACCATGGTCATGGAACATATAGTTGAGAAACTACTGAAGATCTCAAAGACTACAATAAACTAAGAAGAAATAGCTGGCAATGAGGGATCTTAATGAAAAATATTAGTGGAAAACCTGGTGAAATTTAAGTAAGGTCATTAATTAATACTTGTTGAGTATCCCTTATGTAAAATACTTGGGATCAGAAGTATCCCTCTTCTAGTACTGGGGCTTGAACTCAGGGCCTCAAGCTCACTCTGTTGTAAGGCTATATTAGTAGAGCCATGCCTCCAGTTTGGCTTTTTGCTGGTTATTTTGGTAAAAGGCAAAAGATTTATACAATCTGAAGAGAAACCAGAGTATTGCTGGTTATTTTGGAAACAGAAGTCTCCTAGACTTTTCTGCCTTGGCTAGCTGAGTACCTCAATCCTTTAGATCTCAGTCCCTGAGTAGCTATAGGACTATAGCTGTGAGTCACTGGCGCCCAGTTCTAAAAATTCTGAGAACCATATTGACACTCAAAAGATTTTGTATTTATGAACATTTTGGATTTTCAAATTAAAGATATTTAAGCTTTAGTATTCGCTAATTTAAGAACATTTACCAGCCGGGCGCTGATGGCTCACGCATCTAATCCTAGTTACTCAGGAGGCTGAGATCTGAGGATCATGGTTCAAGCCAGCCCGGGCAACAAAGTCCGTGAAACTCTTTTTTTTTTTTTTTTTTAATTTATTTTTGGGTCCAGTCGTGGGTCCTGAACTCTGGGCCTGGGCGCTGTCCCTCAGCTCTGCAGCTCAAGGCTAGCACTCTACCACTTGAGCCACAGCACCACTTCCGGCTTTTCCCTTTTTGCTTATGGGGTGCTGAGGAATCGAACCCAGGGCCTCACGCATGCAAGGCAAGCACTCTACCACTGAGCCACCTTCCCAGCCTGTCCGTGAAACTCTTATCTCCAATAAACCACTAGAAAACCGAAGTGGAGCTGTGGCTCAAGTGGTAGGGGGCTAGCCTTGAGCTGAAGAGCTGAGGGACAGTGCTCAGGCCCAGAGTTCAAGCTCCACCAAAAAAAAAAAAAAAAAAAAGAACATTTACCAATGTTAATTTCCTAGTTTTTATTAAGTATTATGATTGTATAAGATACTATCATTAGGAGAAGCTTGATGAGATGAATTTCATTATTTTTCTAACTTCACTATGAGTTTAAAATGTAAAATCCAAGCCAGGCCTTGGTGGCTCATGCCTGTAATCTTAGCTACTTAGGAGGCTAAGATCTGAGGATCGCAGTTCAAAGCCAGACCAGGCAGGAAAAGTCCGTGGACTCTTATCTCCAATTAACAATGGAAGTGGCCCTCTGGTTCAAATGGCACAGTGCCTACCTTGAGCTGAAAAGCTGAGGGATAGCTGCCCAGGCCCAGAGTTCAAGATCCACAACTGACCAAAAAAAAGTAAAATCTATATAAAGTGGGCTCATGCCTATGATATCCTAGTTACTCAAGAGGCTGAAATCTGAAAATTGTAGTTTAAAGCTAGCCAGGGCAGAACAAAATCGAGGCTCTTATCTCCAATTAACCAGCAGAAAGTCCAAACTGGAGGTGTGGTTCAAGTTCTAGAGTGCTGGCCTTTAGTGACGGAGAGCACAGTATCCTGAGTTCAACCCATAGTATTTCAAAAATAAAAATGTTATTGTTTTATGGTACGAGGGTTTGAACTCAAGACTTTGATATTGCTAGGCAAATGTTCTACCACTTGAGCCATACCACCAAAACAGAAAGGTTTTGTTTTTTTGTCCATCTTGAGGCTTGAACTCTAGGCCTGGGCATTGTCCCTCAGCTCTTTAACTCAAAGCTAACACTCTACCACTCTGAGCCATAGCCACCACTACCAGTTTTCTGGTGGTTAATTGGAGATAAGAGTCTCTCAGACTTTTCTGCCTTCTTTTTCATTGTTGTTTGTTTTTGTTTATGTGGTACCAAGAAACTGAACCCAAGACAAGCACTCTACCATTAAGCTACATGCCCAGTCCATTTTTTTGGTTTTCTTATGTGTTGGTCCTGGAGCTGAACTCCAGGCCTGAGCACTGTCCCTATGCATTTTTTTTTTTTTTTTTTGGTTGGTCATGGGTCCTGAACTTTGGGCCTGGGCACTGTCCCACAGCTCTTCAGCTCAATGCTAGCACTCTACCACTTGAGCCATAATATCACTTCTGGCTTTTTCTGCTTATGTGGTGCTGAAGAATTGAAGCCAGGGCCTTATGCACGCAAGGCAAGCATTCTACTACTGAGCCACCTTCCCTGCCCCTGTCCCTATGCTTTTGAGCTCAAAGAAAGCACCTAGGCCCTGAGATTAAGTCTTAGGATGGGCACAGAAACAATAACAAAAAAACATGCATAAAATGTACATAACATGGCTAAAACTTGTGGGGAAGCAAAAATGATCTCTTACATATTCTGGTCAAGTCTAGTTAGAGATGACAAGCTGGGGCAGAAATAACAGACTAAGATATATTTTTCAGCCTAGATTGGACAAAGCTGATATAGCAGGTCAAAGTAACCCTGAAATACATACTAATACTAAGACCACCTTCCATACCTCGATCATGTAGAGCTAACAAAACTCGTTCATACAAGCAAGCTCTGTAGAGATCTCCAGGAATAGGTTTTCCTGCCCAGCAATCAAGCTCAAGCTTCTCAGGATCAGGGGCATGGGGATCAGGTTCAGCTAGAATATACCGATAGCCATCTTTATTGAATGGGTGTTCCAAGGGGTATCCATGAGGGGGAAGACGCTGAGCAGAAAACAAAGGGTCACTGAAAAAAAAAAAACAAAAATAATTAAAAAACCCTTCTAGTTATAGTAACCTCTACTTCTAATTTGTAAGAAAGGTTTGATTGATTAGATTTCAGTTGGAAACCATGCAACTTCTTAAATACTTCTTAAAAAGATCATCCTGCCCTCTGCAGTCCAAACAGGTGAAATGCAAGAGATTACTTTACTTTGCAAAGCAGTTTCAGTGAAATGTAATCATACTTTATAGGGACTGACCAGTAACTTGTCAAAGAAGGGTCACTACTGATCATCCTTAAGCACAAACAGCCAGTACTTATCAGAGGAGAAGAGGAACAAGGGCTGAAGGTAATTTTGTTTAGTATATTTATTTATTTATTTTTGGGTCCGGTCATGGGGCTTGCACTCTGGGCCTGGGCACTGTCCCTCAGCTCTTCAGCTCAAGGCTAGCGCTCTACTGCTTGAACCACAGCGCCACTTCCGGCTTTTTTCTTTTTGCTTATGTGGTGCTGAGGAATCGAACCCAGGGCCTCAGGCATGCAAGGCAAGCGCTCTACCACCGAGCCACCTTCCCAGCCCCAAGTATATTTATTATATAAATCAATGAACATAAACTCACAGATATGAGCACTTATTACCTGTTTGCCAGTCAAAATAAGTGACCTGCATTTCATCACTTCAGTATTAGACAAAGGGAAAGGAAAAGGCATGACAAGTTAATGAGCTAACATTCAGTTAGCTTCACTCTCTTGTCCCCATCTATCCTTTCTCAAGATAAGGGGACTTAATTTGAGAAAGGTAAGTTAGCCTCTATGGGCTGGTGGCTCATACCTATAATCCTAGCTACTCAGGAGGTGAGATCTGAGGATCATGGTTGGGAGCCAGCCCAGGCAGAAAGTCCTTGGGACTCTTATGTCCAATTAATCACAGAAACAATTGGAAATGGTACCCTGAGCAATAGGAGCTCAGGGACAGTAGCCAGGCCCAGAGTTCAAGCCTGGGGTAAGGAGAGAAGATAAAGGAACTTTATATAAACCCAGACTTATCACCAGAGGATTCTGCCCTGGATTCTGTTTTAGTGGTAACAAGTATATAAAACAGAATACTTATACTGGGCTTGTTCTGCCCCTTGGCTCAAGGCTTTGAAAATATGGATAAGCAGCTGGCCTGGTAACATGCTTTTTACTTTTTAGCTTCAGACACTTAATTACTGAAGAATATGATTCTTTCTCCTGTAGTGGACTTTGCCAGCATCAAATAAGCAAATGGGGATAAGTGGGGTGCATTTCTCCCCACCTCCGGGCCTTCTTGGTGGTCCCTGTGGTCCCTCCATCCTGCTGTTTGCGCTTAGCTCCTCTTCCTTTTCCACTGCTTCCTGCTGCAATTCCCCCTTTGAAGAGAAGGCAGATGACTTTCATTGAGTTGTAATGGAAGCACCACATGGATACTGCAATTCCATGGGGACTAATACACCCAATGTGCATTTGTGTAACACCACAGGAGAGTTTCCTTCTGAAAGCAGACTAGATTTTACTCTGGTTCTAAAAGTAATCTACTCAGTGTCTTACAGCCCCACACACTGGGTCCTCAAATGTAATCTAGCACTAGTGATAACTGTGTTAAATCTCCAACTTTCCTTTCTTAACGAACTGCAACTATTAGTACATTTAAGGATGTGACACAAATGCATCTGCCCTCTTTCAGATTCTAAGAACCCATAGCTAAAAAGAATGAAACAATTGCATGGATACATGTTTTTGCCCCACTCAAATCAATATAAACATCCATAATGAAACTGTCCTCACTTTGGGCCCATGTTCACTTGCTTGAACTACACAATGTATTTTGTAAACATAATAAAGTTACAGCATCTGCTAAAGCACTTAACTTTAATATCCAACAAGACAAAAGTACATCAAACATGAAAACAGAAACAGAAGTACTAAAAAGGTGTTTCTCTCCAGTGCTGCCCAATAGTCATCATGGTTACATGACAGAAGTAAGAAAGGAGTTTTCTTTTAGTAGTCACATTTTACTTCTACATCCATTTGTCAATACATTTATTACAAGTGTGCTAGTGTCATCAAATTTAGATTAGCCTAATTTGGCTTGTGGAATTAAGGACAAATCAACAATTTACATATTTTGTACAAAAACAATTGTCAATATATTAAGACCACAAGGAATATTTCCTTGTATATATCTGAAATCGGTACTTTGAAGTTTTTTTCCAGTTCTATCATTCCTCTCGGTTTGTTTCTCCTTCCTTCCAGAAAATGTCCCTGAACTGCAGGAAAACACCTTTATGTAAACAATTGCATAGAGTACTATATATAAATTTGGGCAAGCTTGGAAATTATCAGCACTTCTGCTGCAATAAAAAGGATCAAGACATTGAGGGTAGGTCATATTCTGCATACACAGGACCAGATGTAGATGTAGAATTTCCTTTTATAAACATATCTGATTCCTACTTCCTACTTCTCATAAGTTTAATGTTAAACTATTACAATGTCATTATCATCAATCAAAAATTATTAAATTATTAAATTATTTTTTTAAGTCATTATTTCTGGACCCTAAAGGAACTGCTGGCCATGTTAGGCAGAATATGACAACATACAAGCTTTTAATTACTAACATTTAACTTAACTACTATTCATATTAAGTGCTATTGCCACCACTTTCACAAGGCTTTAAAATTATTTAGGTTTAGCTTCTACCACAACTCAGCAAAAAAGCATTTTCCAAACCACAAAATACTTAAGTCTGAGGGGCTGAAAGAAGACAGAGGAGGAATTCACCTCCAAAAGTGGCTCCACCTGTAGGAACAGAAGTGGCACCATGTATTTGTCAAATTTTAACAATTACACAAGAAAACATGGTGTAAGAGATAAACAATACACTTACATTTCCAACCCATGTTATAATAAATACTTAAGATGCTCTCTCTCCCTTTTGAAGTTAATGATGCCATGTATCAGATGACTAGCTAGCTACCTCCCAGCTTTCCTTAGTTTCCTCAGATTATCACTACTAATGACAAGCATTCATTCCCCTATTAATGTGTTACCAACACAAATAAACATGCCACAGATGTCGTTCCATTCCATAAAGAAATGCTGTCAAATGAGTACACTGGGTAAGAAATTTTAGAAATTATACAGGGCAAGAAAAATTAGAAAATGAACAGTAGAAGCTGAATTGTGGAAAGAATAGAAAGCAACTACACTTAGCTAAATATTAGTTGTAAAGAAACAGATCAGAGTGAGTATAAGCACAGTAAATTTAATCTTAAAATTGTACCTTGTCTTACACTAACTTTGTCTTACTGAAGACCAAACTGTGGCTGAATAGACATCATCAATGCATGATATATGCATGTAAGGAAATATCACAGTGAATTCCATTGACTTGTATAGTTAGTATGTACCACTAATATTAAAAAAAAAAAAAAGAAAAAAAAGCTGTGCTGTGACAAAAGTTCACCTCTGCCAAATCCTTGACTTGCTGATAAAAACTGTATTCTGAACTATAAAGCATATTAGAAAATATCCAGGTATGGGTCATCCCAAAGAATGTCCAATCTTAGGAACAATTATAGCTTAAAAATATTTAAATAATGACACACTGAAAAACTTACCATTTAGATTCCCACTGGTAGTGACAGTACTGCTTTGTTTTTGGTTGTCATACGCAGGACCTATGTTACTTAGATCCTGGAAGGAAAAATATCCAAAGAAAAAGGGAGACTAAAATAAACAAATTAGTATGGCAATTAATCAAAAATAATGAGAAATTGTAATTGCATGAGAACTGAAATTGATAATCCTAACGGAGTTTCAAACTAGCCAGAGGTTGCTGGGCGCTAGTGACTCATGTCTGTAATCCTAGCTACTTAGGAGGCTGACATCTGAGGATGGCAGTTCAAAGCCAGCCTCGGCAAAGAAAGTCCATGAGACTCTTCTCTCCAATTAACACCAGAAAACTGGAAGTGGAGCTGTAGCTCAAGTGGTAGAGCGCTCGCCTTGGGCTGAAAAGCTCAAGAACAATACCCAGGCCCAGAGTTCAAGCTCCACAATGGACAAAAACAAAACAAAACAAAACAAGCCAGAGGTGTGTTTCAGGAATCCAGCTAGTGGCCTGTGGACAGGAAAGTCAGGTAATTTAATTAACCAATTAACCAATTAACCAATCAACCAGGGTGGAGGAGGAACTGCTGCATGGCAACTAAAGTGGTTAAACCCCATGGACACAGCTCCCTATGAGAATTCTACCCTATGTAGTAGTCGGAGTCCCATTCACTTTTTTCTTTTGGTTATTTATTTACTTGCAGTGTTAGGGATGGAACAGGACTCATTACATATGCTACGCAAGTGCTATATCACTGAACAATCCTGTAGTCCTTGGTTATTTTAAGATAGGATTTAAGATAGCCAAGCAGGTTGCTGTTTGTTACGTGCCCATAATGTGGTAGACTCTAATACTTTATGGGGAGTGGTATATATATATAGATGTAAACAAAATCTGATTCTGTATCTTCAAATGGCTTAAACAAAAAAGAGAACATGGAGCAAATTAATCTACCTGATCCAAAAGTCCAAATTTGGGGTAGTCTTCTTCTGGATCTTTACTCCCTGGATCAGGATGTTCCTTTACCAAGAAAACATCTCTTTCTTTACTCTGAAAAGGGAAACAGAATCTTAATATTAATGAAAATGTTATACTTAGAGATTGCATAGATGGCTCCTGCCTGTAATCCTAGCTACTTAGGAGGCTGAGATCTGAGGATCATGGCTCAAAGCCTGCCCAGGCAGAAAAGTCTGTAAGATTATTACCTCTAAGCACCAATAGGTTAGAAGTGGAAATGTGGCTCAAGTAGTAAAGTACCACCCTTGGGCAAAAGGGCTTAGAGACAGAGCTAGTCTTTACTTAAAACTTCAGTACCAGCACCATAAATAAATGATAGAGATAAAATAGAATAATACTCAGCTAGTCTTCTATCCCACAAAAATATGCACTATTAGTAGTTTACTGTTAACTTCTCCCCAGTTCCTCTCTTTTATTTATATATTTTTTTTCTGAGTGGCTTATTGGAGGTAAGAGTCTCGAAGACTTTCCTGCCCAGGCTGGCTTTGAACCGCGATCCTCAGATGTCAGCCTCCTGAGTAGCTAGGATTACAAGCATGAGCCATTGGCGCCCAGCTTCCCAGTTCCTCTCTTCAATTATAAAGTCAATTTGGTTTGGTTCCTCTCTTAAATTATAAAGTCAATTTCGTAAAAGTATAAACAGCAGAGCACCAGTGGCTCACACCTATAATCCTAGGTACTCAGGGGGCTGAGATCTGAGGATCACCGTTCAAAGCCAGCCCAGGCAGGAAAGCCCATGAGACTCTTATCTCCAATATACCACCTGAAAACTGGAAGTGGCACTGTGGCTCAAGTGGTAGAGTGCTAGCCTTGAGCTGAAGAGATGAGGGAATATGCCCAGGCCAAGTTCAAGTCCCACGACTGACAAAAATAAAAGTATAAATGGTCTCCAATTTCAATATAAAATTATACTTACAAGCCGGGCGCTGGTAGCTCATGCCTGTAATCCTAGAAACTAAGGAGGCTGCCTGGGCAGAAAAGTCTGTAAGACTCTTATCTCCAATATACCACCTGAAAACCAAAAGTGGGGCTGTGGCTCAAGTGGCAGAGCACTAGCCTTGAGCTGAAGAGCTCAGGGACAGTGCCCAGGCCCAGAGTTTAAGCCTCAAGACTGACAAAAATACAATGGGCAAGATTTCCAATGTATAAAACTAAAGTGGAAGAGAATGATATTCACTTTGTGTGTGTTCCAGCCCTGAGGCTTGAATTCAGGGTCTGGGCTCTATCACTGAGCATTTGTGCTCAAGGCTAATATTCTACAGTGTAAACCACAACTCCACTTAAAGCTTTTTAAGTGTTTAATTGGAGATAAGAGTGTCTCAGACTTTCCTGCCAGGGCTGGGTTTAAATGACAATCCTCAGATCTCAGCCCCCTGAGTAGCTAGGATTACAGGCTCATCAGCCACTGGCACCCAGCAAGAAGAATGATATTCACTTAAATATAATATACAACTCAATGAATCTGTTTGAAAACTACTTAACTTAGAATGATCTGCATCTTATACTCTCAAAGATCAAATCGCTCATTTTCTTAGTCAGAAAATTATTTTATGATGAGATTAATTAAACTTTCATTGTTATTAAAAGCACTGGTTTTTGTTTTTTTTTTTTGGTCGGTCATGGGGCTTGAACTCTGGGCCTGAGCGCTGTCCCTCAGCTCTTCAGCTCAAGGCGAGCGCTCTACCACTTGAGCCACAGCGCCACTTCCAAAGCACTGGTTTTTTAAATGTCAAATGTATACTCAGTTTTAGTCTACTTACCATTGTTTTGACGATGTTATTTGGCCAAGTCATTTTCCCAGGTCTCTGTCTGGTTGTCATGCACTCCCAATACTTATCAATAAATGGTATAATATCCTAATTTTTAAGATAAAATACATTAAGACTTATAGTATCTTTCAAAATTATGCTCACAAAGAAAGAAAACAGACCCATTTTCAAAGACCTTGTTAGGATCTATTTAAAAAAACAAAACTATCTTTAGACTTTAATCACTCAACAAATATTTAATTGCTTGCAAACAACACCGATTTTTGAGGAGCATATAAATTTTATCTACTTAGAGCGTCTCATACAATGAGAGGGAAGAACTGTCACATTGTCTTTGGCGTCAACTGGAAAATTACAAATCACTATTTCCTGAGCTCTTGTTTCTCCCTACTTATAACATCTTTTGGACATCCTCTAGACACCAAAATTTTCTTGTAACTAAAATGGAAGAAATTCTGCATCATACCGCTCTTAATACTCGAAACTGCTGATCACCCAGAATCAAAAGCAAGATACTTTTAGGTCATCTTTCACCAATTTCACATCTACCAGGATCCTTTTTTCATCCCCACTACTTTAATTGATGGTGCTTTCCAGCCCTGATTTACATGTCCCAAACATGTAAAATGTCCAAAACATGGCTGACTTTGATATTTGGGCATAAAATCATTCATACTTTACAGAATCTTCCAAAGTCTGACACCACTAGAGTTAGCTCTGTGGAAACTAAATCTTTTTTTCTTTTCTTTTTTTTTTTTTTGCCAGTCCTGGGGCTTGAACTCAGGGCCTGCGCATGGGCACTGTCCCTGAGTTTTGCTCAAGGCTAGTGCTCTACCACTTGAACCACAGCGCCACTTCTGGCTTTTTCTATTTATGTGGTAATGAGGAATTGAACCCAGGGCTTCATGCATGCTAGGCAAGCACTCTACCACTAAGCCACATTCTCAACCTTGGAAACTAAATCTTTACCAACATGAACAGGGGTTGAATCAGAGAGAATACAAAAGAAGCCTGAAATATTTGGTTTTCCTAGAAAATAAGAGTTTAAAAATTGACAGGGAATCCTGGCATGGTGACAAACACACCTATAAATCCCCAAGTTGCTGACTGTAATCCTAGCTACTCAGGAGGCTGAGAACTGAGGATCATGTTTTGAAGCCAGCCCAAGCAGGAAAGTTTGTGTGACTCGTACCTCCAATTAACCACCAGAAAACCAGAAGTGGAGCTACTGCTCAAAGTGGTAGAGCACTAGCCTTGAGCACAAAAGCTCAGAGACAGTGCCCAGGCTCTGAGTTCAAGCTCCACAAAAAATACTGACACACTGACTCACACTCTCACTCACTCACACTCACACACACTCTCTTTCTCTCTCTTCCCCAGAATTAGGGAGGCTGAGGCAAGAGGATAATGTGTTCCTAGTTAAGTCTAAGATACATAAGGAGATCTGGTCTCAAAACAACTGATGGAGACATGCCAAAAAAGTTTGGCATATGTTGATGGCTCACGTCTATAATCCTAGCTACTTAGAGGCTGAGCATCTGAAGATCACAGTTCAAAGCCAGCCTGAGCAGCAAAGTTTGAGAGACTTATCTCCAATTAACCACCAAAAAACCAGAAGTGGTGCTGTGGCTCAGAGTGGTAGAATACTAACCTTGAGCAAAAAATTTCAGGGATAGTGTTCAAGCCCCATAACCGACCAAAAAAAAAAAAAAAAGTTTCATATATCTGAGTAATAAGATTCCATCAGTCAATTGTAGGACAATGCATCAGAAACCCAGTAATGAATGATTATGAATTGAATTATTGATTCTAGGTTCACGATGAAACAAATATGAAATAAAAGAAGAAAAATCAAGAGAAAACAAGGCCTTCAAGAGACATGCTAATGCCAGATGTGGCTAGCCCATACTTACAAACCTAACTACTCAGGAGGCTGAGATCAGAGGATCATGGTTTGAAGCCAGCCTAACCAGAAAAGTATGTAAGACTCCTTATCTCCACTTAACCAGAAGTCAGACTAGAGGCATGGTTCAAGTGGCATAGCACCATCCGTGTGCTAGAAAGGTGCCTAAGAGCATGAGACCTCAGGTTCAAGCTATAGTACCAGAGCGCGCGCGCGCGCACACACACACACACACACACACACACACACACACACACACACACACACACATATACACACACACGCGCGCGCACACACACACACACACAGATGGTAAGCATGAAATGTATGAGCCTGTACATGACATTAAACAATGTACTGTTTTGCAATCAACTTTTATTTTATTTTATTTTTTTTTTGTTTGGATTTTTTTTTTAAACTGTATTTTTTTGTCTTTTCTTTTTTGGTACTGGGGATCGAACCCAGGACGTTGCACTTACTAGGCAAGCGCTTTGCCACTGAGCTACATCCCAGCCCCAACTTCTATTTTTAAAGAAGACTATACTCTAAAATAATGATAAAAAGTAAAGTTCAAGCAAGGCAAGATAATATTCACTTTTCATTTTTGGTCATGGGGCTTGAACTCAGGGCCTGCCTGCTATCCCTGAGCTTTTGTGCTCAAGGTTAATGGTCTACCACTTTGAGCTACAGCTTCACCTCTGATCTTCTGGTAGTTAATTGGAGATAAAGAGTCTCATGGACTTTCCTGCTTGGGCTGGCTTTGAACTGTGATCCTCAGATCTTAGCCTCCTGAGTAGCTAGGATACAGCTATGAACCAGAGCCCGGTAATAGTTCAAACTCTTAATTCCAGCATTTAAGAAACTGAAGTAGGAACATGAATTTCAAGCTAGACTACACTGAACCCTCATTAAGTTATTTATTACCAAGGATTATATTCTGTACATAACTATGTGCTATACTTCATACCAACTAATAGTACAGTGGTTTTCTTTATACCAGCATCACCATAAACACGTAATACACTGCAGTACAAAGTTAGTGATGACTACATAATCTAGTCAAGGGGAATTGTTCAGCTCCCTTATAATCTTATGAAATCAGTTCAATACATGTAATTGTTTGCTGATCAAAACCTCATGAACCAAGCTGGGCAATGATGGCTTACACTTATAATCCTTAGAACTCCTTAGGTTGAGATATGAGGATGAAGGCTCAAAGTCAGCTATGGCAGGAAAAAAAAAAGCACCAAACGAGCTGTAGCTCAAGTGGTAGAGCACTTAAACAAAAAAGCTCAGGAATGGTGCCCAAGCCCCTGGGTTCAAGCCCCAGGACTGGCACCAAAAAAATTTTTTTTGTCTTTTAATTAAAAAAAAAAACCTCATGAACCTAGAACAGGTAGCTCAAGTTCATGTCTCAATTTTGTAGGGAAACTAGCACTGACAAGCATAGAAAATTCACCAGGTACTGGTGGCTCATGCCTGTAATCCAACTACTCAGGATTATCTAAGGATCATGGTCCAAAGTCAGCCTGAGACTCTTATCTCCAAATAACCACCAGAAAACTAGAAGTGGTGCTGTGGCTCAAAGTGGTAAAGCACTAGCCTTGAGCAGAAAAAGATGAGGGGAAATGCCCAAGCCCCAAGTTTAAGCCCCATGACCATCACTATTAATAAAAACTAAAGAATAGAAAATACTGTAGTAAGCCAGGCGCTGGTGGCTAGCTACTCAGGAAACAGATCTGAGGATTGCAGATTCAAAGCCAGCCAGGGCAGGAAAGTTCATGAGATTCTAATTTCCAATAAACTACCCAAAAACTGGAAGTGGTACTGTGGCTCAAGTGGTAGAGAGCTAGCCTTGAGCTGAAGAGCGCAAGGACAGTGCCAGACCCAGAGTTCAAGCCCCATGAGTGGAAAAAAAAAATACTGTAATATTGGGTGGAAAATCTATAGAACTTATTTTAACTTTAAATGGGAGCTAAGTAACAATGCAAACCTCATTGTTTTGTTTTTGTTTTTATTTTTACCAGTCTTATGGTTTGAACTCAGGGCCTGGGCGCTGTCCCTGAGCCTCTTTGTGCTCAAGACTAGCACTCTACCACCTGAACCACAGCACCACTTCTGTTTTTTTTCTGAGTAATTTATTGGAGTCTTACAAATTTTCCTGTCTGGGATAGCTTTGAACTGCAATCCTCAGATCAAAACCTCCTGAGTAACTGGGATTACAGGCTTGAGCCACCAGTGCCTGGTGACCCCACTGTTTTAATTTTTTGTCAGTCATGGGGCTTGAACTCAGGGCCTGAATGCTGTCCCTGAGCTCTTTTGCTCAACAACTTTTACCACTTTGGGCCAGTGTGCCACTTTAGGTTTTTGAGTGACTAATTGGAAATAAGAATCTCACAGGGACTTTTCTGCCCTGGTTGGCTTCAAACTGCAATCCTCAGATCTCAGCCTTCAGAGTAGCTAGGATTACAGGCGTGAGCCACCAATGCTGGCTGATAACTTTTTTTGATAATAAAGGAAGACTGAGGGGGTTGGGAAGGTGGCTCAGTGATAGAGTGCTTGTCTCACATGCATGAGGCCCTGAGTTGGATTCCTTAGCACCACATATACAGAAAAAGCTGGAAGTGGCTCTGTGGCTCAAGTGGTAGAGTACTAGCCTTGAGCTGAATAGTTGAGGGACAGTGCCCAGGCCCAGTTCAAGCCCCACAACTGACAAATAAAAATAATAATAAAACAAAATAAAAGGAGACTGAGCCTCTTCCCCATTGACAAAGGGCAATATCTATAAAAAGTGGTTAAACAGCTGGGCACTGGTGGCTCATACCTGTAATCCTAGCTACTCAAGAAGATGAGATCTGAGGATCAAGGTTCGAGTCCATGAGACTCTTATCTCTAATAAACTACTCAGAAAGAGCTAGAAATGGCGCTGTGGCTCAAGTGGTAAAGCGTTAGCCTTGAGCACAGAGAAGCTCAGGGACAGTGCCCAGGCCCTGAGTTCAAGCACCAGGACTGGCAAAATAAGGGGGAGGGCCTACACTAGGTTGAGAAGTCTGCCTCAGCTCTGACTGTAATGAGATAGACATCTGCTTGCTTTTATAAGGCAAATCAAAACAATTTAAGGATATATAATACTATCAGCTAAGCAACATAACACATTGTAGGAAATCAGTAAATAATATGAAGTTAAAAACAAGAAAATCATGAATTTATAATCTTTCATGCATAAAAATTAAGGATAAAGTTATTGTTATTAAAGCAAATACTTAGAAGTTCTACCCCATTCTTTAATATAATTGTAATTATATTAATTACATACTACCTTATCTTTGGAGAACATAGTTTTTGGATGTTCATCCTGTGTTCGGGACTGCCATGTTAGATTGGCTAAAGCACTAAGGCACATTTCCTTTAAATCTATCAAAAACAAAAAGAAAATCATTACCTGTAATACATTTCTATCCGCATGGTAAAAACAAGATGAGACAACAAAGTAACTTCTAGAGTAGTCAAAAGTGAAATCATTATTTGTTCTGAAATGGATCAACAATAATTATCCCAAGCTAAACCCCAAGTTAACCCAAACTTAACTTCCTACCAGATACAAAAGTATCTTGATTATACTAAGCCCACAGCTTTTGTCTTTTTCAGTAGACAGTCATTTGTGAAATATCCTAATTGTTCTTACTTGCTTGCTTCCGGAGAAAATAGGTATTCCCACTGTGATGGCATACATTGCAATGGAAACTGTAGTTGGTCATGAAAGGCAGACAGGATCTGTGAATGAGCCAAATTACAGATTAATAAGCCACTAAAAACACATATTTTGTTTTTTTCTTCTTTTCTTTTCTTTTTTGATATTGTGTCAATGTAACCTAGGCTAGTCTTGAACTCACAATCCTGCTGCCTCAGCCTCCAGAGAGCTGAGACTATAAGCATGCCTCATCATGCTCATCTCAACATATTATACTTTTTTATGAAAAAGAAGTCAACAGGGACCCTTCTCCTCAGTAAAAGTGAAATTAAGGGCTGGGAAGGTGGCTTAGTGGTAGAATGCTTGCCTAGCATGCCCTGGGTTCCATTCCTTAGTACCACATAAACAGAAAAAGCCAGAAGTGGTGCTGTGGCTCAAGTGGTAGAGTGCTAGCCTTGAGCAAAAGAAGCTCAGGGATAGCGCCCAGGCCCTGAGTTCAAGCCCCAGGACTGGAAAAAACAAAAATCAAACTGTCACCATACTCAAAACATAAAGACGTTATCCATACCAAAACAATTTTTTTATTCTCCTCCTGAGTAGTACTTAGGAGAAGAAACTGTAAGTTTGAACTTAGGGCTTCATGCTTGCTAGGCAGGCCCTCTATCGCTTCAGCCACATATGCCTCCATCCCTAGATTTTTCTGACACACAAAAACAAAACATTATTCACCACAGTAGCTAATACAGCATGTGGAAGGATTTCACTGGCATTCTATCTCAGTTAATTTATCTCTTTTAGGTCAACTGTACAAGGAGAAAAAGTAGTCTAGTGTTGATCACATCAGGAAAAGCAGATAGAATGTATGACAATATGAATTTTAAAATGTAATATTTGTTTAAGTCAGGTGTGCTGGTAGCTTACACCTATAATCCTAGCTACTCAACAAGCTGAAATCTGAGAATCATGGTTTAAAGCCAGCCGGGGCAGGAAAGTCTGTGAGACTCTTATCTTCAATTAAGCACCAAAAATGCTGGAAGTGGGGTTGTGGCTCAAGCGGTAGAGGAATAGCCATGAGCACAAAAGTAGGAACAACTCATAGCCTCTGAGTTTAAGCCCTAGGATCAGAACACACATGGACACAAAAAATTATTGAAGCTGGGCGCCAGTGACTCATGCCTGTAATCCAAGCTACTCAGGAGGCTAAGATCTGAGAATTGTGGTTCAAAGCCAGCCCGGGCAAGAAAATCCATGAGACTCTTATCTCCAATAAACCACCTGAAAACCAGAAGTGGTGCTGTGGCTCAAGCAGTACTTGCCTTGAGCTGAAAAGTCCAGGGACAGTTCCCAGGCCCAGAGTTCAAGCCCCATGACCAACCAAAAAACAAAACAAAAAATTATTGGAGACGACAATACTAGTCACAAAACATTACTTGCTGTTAGCAAATGAAGCCTACAGATGATAATTAGTCCTTACAGTTCAGGACCCTAGAAGTAAACTTAGGTTTAGGAGTTAGGAAAGATTTATCAAGGACAAGATATAAACTGAATTTAGGGAGTAAGTGGGCTTCCAAAATAGGCGCTCTGTATATAAAGACTAGAAATCAAAATCAAGTATAAAATTTCTGTCTTGGGCTGGGAATGTGGCTTAGTAGTAGAGTGCTTACCTACCGTGCATGAAGCCCTGGGTTTGATTCCTTAGTACCATATAAACAGAAAAGACTGAAGTAAAGCTCTGGCTCAAGTGACAGAGGGCTAGGCTTGGGCAAAAGAAGGGATAGTGCCCAGGCCCTGAGTTCAAGCAACAAGACTGGCAAAAAAAAAAAAATCTGTCTAGGACAAGATTTGTAAGGGATTATACTTTTAAAAATAAATGAATAAACGATCATAATGTACACTTCTGGTCTCAGCTACTTTGGGAGGATCACTTGGGCCCACAAAGTTAAGATTAGTCTAGGCAACACTGCCAGATTCTATCTCGAATAAATAAATAAATAAAGTTTGAAAGGTAGGAAGTACAAAGCCTTACACACTAGGCAGAATTGGATTTTTTTCTGTGTAATGGAACTCCTTGAAGGGGAAGTGAGATGATAAAAGTGATAAATTCAGTGATGATCTGAAGGGAGAAGAGATTAGAAAAACATGAATATATAAGGTTTTTTTTTTCCCCCAGAACAAAGCTTTGAGCTTGCCCAGCAGTCTACTGTCATACCTCATGCCCAAGAATATAAGGTTTTTGTAGTAGTCTCAGCAGAAGATTTTATAAGCCCTGAGCTACAGTGATTAATAAAAATGGAAAACATCTTTTTGTAGAGAAGACAAGAAGAAAAAGTTTAGTGACCAATTAGATGGGCAGAGAACAAAAATTGAAAGGAATGATTACGATGTTCTTACTGAGTGGCTCATGCCTGTAATCCTAACTATACAGAAAAGTCTGAGAGACACTACCTCCAAAATAACCAGAAAAAAGCTAGAGTCTTGTCTTAAGCAGTAGAACACCAGCTGAGCAAGCAAGGGAAGCAAGTATGAAACTAATCTCAAGAGGAAGAAAGAGAGAAAAAAAGAAGGAAAGAGAGAGAAGGAGGGAGGGAGAGAGAGAGGAAGGAAGGAAGGAAGGAAGGAAGGAAGGAAGGAAGGAAGGAAGGAAAGAAGGGAGGGAAGGAGAGAGAAAGAAAGAAAGAAAGAAAGAAAGAAAGAAAGAAAGAAAGAAAGAAAGAAAGAAAGAAAGAAAGAAAGAAAGAAAGAGGAAAGGGGAAGGGAGGGAAAGAAAGAAGGAAGGGAGGAAGGGAGGGAAAGAGAAGGAAGGAGAAAAAGAAAGAAGGGAAGGAAGGAAAGGAGAGAAAGAAAGAAGGAAAGGAAGGAAAGAAAGAAAAAGAGAAGGAAAGAGAGAGAGAAAGAAAGAAAAAGAAAGAACGAAAGATTCTTAAGAACTAGCTGGGTAAGATGGCTCAAGCCTGCCATTCCAGCTACATAGGAGGTGGATATCTGGAAGGCCATGGTTGGAGGCCAACCTGGGCAAAAAAAATGTTCATGAGACTTCTTCTCAAGCACTGGTTAGACTTGGTGGCACATGCATGTCATTCCAACAACAAAGGGAAACACAAAATGGAGGATCACATTCCAGGATGGCATAGTGATGAAAATGTGATCCTATCTCAAAAAAGAACCAACATACTGGGCACCAGTGGCTTACATTTGTAATCCTATTCAAGAGGCTGAGATCCGAGGATTACAATTGAAGCCAATCCAAACATAAAAGCCCATAATTCTCATCTCTAGTGAACCCCCAAAAAAGCCAGAAGCTGAGCTGTGGTTCAAGTGGTAGATGCTCAGGGAAAGCAGAGTTCAAGCCCCAGAACCAGCAATACACAAACAAAGGCTGCAAAAAGGCTAGCAGACTGGCTCAAGTGGTAGAGCACTTGCCTAGTAAGTTCAAGGAGGAGTGTGACACCCCCTCTCACCCCAGTAATATATAAACAATTCCTTTCTCTACTTTCTAGAAGCCCTTCAGCTAAGAAGGCTGTTATGATACACCCATTTAATGTAGGCAAAGTCTCACATTTTAATTCAAACACAATCAGGTGTTCAGAGCACCCTTTTTCAAATTCAGGTACCAATTGGTCTCTCCAAAGGTATGAAAACTTTGGACTGTGATTTGATTCTTTCTTGGATGGCTCCTCATTACTTGGTTTATCCAAAGTGGCCAATTTGGGGCCTAGTTAACCAGACTTCTCAGACCAGTGTCTTCCAAACCTTTTTAGATGTTTCTATAAAAATCTTTTTCCAGATCCCTACTATTTTTCTTTCTTATTTTAATTAGATATTCTAGGTCATCAGTCACATGTTAATTAGTACATTAACATTTCTAAAATCCACTTAAAATTTTAACTTTTTTTTTTGGTCAGTTGTGGGGCTTGAACTCTGGACTTGGGCACTGTCCCCGAGCTCTTCAGCAAAGGCAAGCACTCTACCACTTGAGCCACAGCGCCACTTCCGGTTTTCTAGTGGTTTATTGGAGATCAGAGTTTCACAGACTTTCCTACCTGGGCTGGCTTTGAACCGTGATCCTCAGATCTCGGCCTCCTGAGTAGCTAGGATTACAGGTGTAAGCCACCGGCGCCTGGTTTAAAATTTTAACTTTTAAGCACACAACATATTACCGGAAGATATTTATTTCATCACAAACTTTGTGTCAGAGATTAATTTCAGAATAATTCAGTCTTAAGTCACATTTAAGTTTGTTACCATAATACCAAATAAAAAAATTACAGGCCGGGCGCTGGTGGCTCACGCCTGTAATCCTAGCTACTCAGGAGGCTGAGATCTGAGGATCGCGGTTCAAAGCCAGCCCAGGCAGGAGAGACCGTGAGACTCCTATCTCCAATAAACCACCAGAAAACCGGAAGTGGCGCTGTAGCTCAAGTGGTAGAGCGCTTGCCTTGAGCTGAAGAGCTGAGGGACAGCGCCCAGGCCCAGAGTTCAAGCCCCACGACCAACAAAAAAAAAAAAAAATTACAGGCATTAGCTGTACTATTATTCCCATTATGACAATGTGTTAATAATGCTACTGAGCTAGCTCTAGATCAAATTCCATGACTAAGAAAACTTTCATTCTCAATCATATGACTAATACACCAAATATTCATGTTTAGAATAAGAGAAGAAAGTACAAGATACCTAAAGGAGCAAGTTAGAAGCAATGGAAAGGAGGACAAAGGGGGAGAAAAAGGATACTTAGATATGAAGAGCTATCATCTTTTTTTCTTTTTTCTTTTTTTTTTTTTGGTGCCTGTACTGGGGCTTGAACTCAAGGCCAGGGCACTGACCCTTAGCATTTTTAATAAAGGCTGGCACTTTACAAACTTGAATCACAGCTTCTCTCCCAGCTTCTATTTTTTGGTGATTAGTTGAGATAAAAGTCTCACAGAGGGCTGGGAAGGTGGCTCAGTGGTAGAGTGCTTGCCTTGCATGCATGAGGCCCTGGGATCCATTCCTCAGCACCACATAAGCAGGAAAAAAAAGCCGGAAGTGGCACTGTGGCTCAAGTGGTAGGGTGCTAGCCTTGAGCTGAAGAGCTGAGGGACAGCACACAGGCCCAGAGTTTAGGCCCCACGACTGGACCCCCCCCCCAAAAAAAACAAAAAAAGTCTCACAGACTCTCCTGCCTTGATTGGCTTTCAACCACAATCCTCAGATGTCAGCCTCCTGAATAGCTAGGATTATAGGTGTGAGCCACTGGCACCCAGCTTAATTTAAAAAAAAAAATGTATATATACTTTAATTTTTTTATATATGTGTATATATATATATATATATATATATATATTTTAAAAAGGTAAAGTATAGAAGGGTTGCAGTTACAGAAGTCAGGTGGAGTACATTTCTTTTTGGACAATGTCACCCCTTCTCTTGTTTTCTCAAGTTTTTCCTTCCCAATTTTTTTTTTTTAATTTGAAATTTTCCTTAGAGGTGCTAGGGATAGAAAACAGGGTTTAGAACACAGTGGCAATAACTCTACCACTGAGTTGTTTTTTGTTGTTGTTGTTGTTTTTGGCAACAGGTTTTGTTCACAATATAGACCAAATCCTTATGAAAAACTCCAAATACCTCATGTAAAACTTAAATGATACTGTTTCAAATTTGTTTAGATAATGCTCTAACTGTATAGTCTTACTTATACCGCTGTAAGCTCGAAAGTAGGGACAATACCCACCATTGTACCTATTAGGGCTGTTCCCTCAGAACTTAAAACAATTCCTTATACAACACCCTATTTATTGATGAAGGCTTAGAAGGAAGGAAATAACTAGGTATTTATGTTGTCTAGTACTGAACTGCTAGACACGTTGAAACTTATTTTATAAAGCAATTCTTTCAAGACCAGGAAATGTACTCACGAGGTATCAATGCCAAAGGTGTCAGCTGTGAACCATTTTGTACATATCCCACACTGCAATTCTACTTCTCCCAACTGTCGGCCATTCTCTTCATCAACGGAGCCAGCCTGAGTATCCATTGCCTCTGAAGTATCCCCAGCACCTTCCTGTAGCCAGAGAGCAATTGGAGAATCAAATGAATTGATGTGATTATAGTTCATTTAATTAAAAAACATAAAATAAAAGAACCCCGCCGACCGCTGGTGGCTCACGCCTGTAATCCTAGCTACTCAGGAGGCTGATATCTGAGGATGGCGGTTCAAAGCCAGCCTGGGCAGGAAAGACCGTGAGACTCCTATTTCCAATAAACCACCAGAAAGCTGGAAGTGGCGCTGTGGCTCAAGTGGTAGAGCGCCTGCCTTGAGCTGAAGAGCTGAGGGACGGCGCTCAGGCCCAGAGTTCAAGCCCCATGACCAACAAAAAAACAAAACAAAACAAAAACACCAAAAAAACCCTAGATTGCCTTGACCATACAAAACGAAATACTTACTAGTGTATCTTTTCCATTAGAAGATTCTGTCTCCACACCACCACTTACATCAACCGAGTTTGCATCCCTGTAACGAAAGCACGTAAGAATCTTCAAGAGAAAGAGATCTCACCATGCCTAATTCCCAAAGATTATCACTCAAACCCAGGTGAACTTCGAGAGCACACAGCGTTTTCAGCTATGCCGGTTCTGGACTGGAGGCCCAGGGTTTTCGTCAGAACATCTGCAGTAACATAGTCGGGACAGACGCGGGGAAGTTCACTGGGTTCTTAGGGACACGTCTACACGGGTTGTAGCCGGTCCTCGCAGATCCGCAGCTACGGCTCGCCCCTCCGGCGTCTAATTCAGCGGGACTGTCACTGTCCAGTCTGGCACTGTGGAGTGGTCTCTCCGCTGGGGTATTTAAGAAGGTCCTGCTAGAACAGGGAGCCACCCACCTTCAACCGTGGGCGCAAAAGCCAGTGCCGGAGACGCGATCCGCGCAGCCGGTCACGCTCACCTCCGGCCGCCCAAGGTGCGGAAGGGGGCGTGGCCTGGGTCACACCAGAGGGGCCGGGCCGGCGGCGGGCGGGGCTACGGCCCCCGAGGGGGCAGGGCGAGCCGAGCCGTTGGCCCAGGCCAAGGCTCCGAGAAGGGCGGGAGAGCCCCGAGAGCCGCGGCGTTCCGTGGGGGGGGGGAGGCGGGCTTCCCTCGGGGGATTCTCCCCGGCAGCGGGACGGCTTACCCGCTCTCCGCCTCTCCCGAGCTGGGCTCCGTCGCGGGCGCCGCCGAGGGTCCCTCTCCAGCCGGAGCGGTTGCCGCCGCTGCCACTGGCTTCGTTTCTCCCTCTTCTGTTGTGTTTGCATTTGCCGCTGCTCCTGGGCCCGGCCCGTTACCCGATCCTGGGCCGGGTCCGGTTCCCGCCGCCGCCATCACTGTCGCCTGCCAGGCTTCTCGCGAGAGTACTACCTCAGTCTCGCGCGAGTTGCCGCCTGGCACTGTATAGTCTTCAAATGGTAAAGGCCGCTGGTGGGTCCCCCCGCTCGTTGAGAAATGGCGGTTCCATTGCAAGCCCGCTTTAAGGCCAGGTGGGAGCCCCGCCGTCGCGGCGACTTGTCACCCAGTGTGGGTGAGGACGGCTGGTCAGGTGGGTTTCCTGTGGCATTTACCGCAGGTGCAGGGGAGATGCTGCGGTCGCATAGCCGAGGCGCCTGCCTGGGACAGTGCCCCAGCAAGCCACGGTCGGAGCCCCAGGACCAGCGAAGCTTAAAATCAAGCAAGCAAGCAAGCAATCAAGACGGTGAGGCCAGGCCCTGGCGGCTCAGGCCTCCAATCCTAGCTACTCAGGAGGGAGGCTGGGATCTGAGGATCCAGGTGTGAAGCCAGCCTGGGGAGGAAAGTCTGAGAGACCCTCTTACCTCCGGTAAATGACTCAGAAACAAAAACGGAGTAGTGCTGTGATCCCAAGTGGCAGAGCACTAGCCTTGAGCAAAGAAAGCCCGGGGGCCGCTCCACCGCCGGGGACGTGGGCCCCCGCAGCCGGTGTCGATCCGCCGCCACCCGAGTTACTGGAACCAGGACGCCATCCTTTATCCTTCAACGTTACCAAAAAGAACAAGTACTTCGGGCCTTGGACTCTTTACTGTGTGATCTGTTGTAGGAACCTCTAGGGCACCCGACTAAACCACTGGAAACGGGTAGATATTTTGGTTCCTCATTTCTCAATCATTTATGTTTTCCACAAAATTGAAGAAACGAATGATCAGCTGGTAGATTATTCTTTGAATTGTGCTAAATAACTGATGTTTTAAGGAGAAGTAGGATCCACAAAAGTATCTCCTTCCAAGCACAAATACTGATTATTGTGGCAGTTTTATCATGTCCAGTTTTGTTTTCTTGGGTGCCAGTCCAGGGTCTTGAACTCAGGGCCTGGGCTGTCCCTGAGCTTGTTTTGCTCAAGGCTAGTGCTTGTACCACTTGAGACAACAGCATTACCATTTTTTTCTGAGTAATTTATTAGAGATAAGGAGTCTCACAGACTTTCCTCCCCCAAGCTGGCTTCACACCTGGATCTCAGATCTCAGCCTCCTGAGTAGCTAGAATTACAGGCATGCACCACCAGGGCCTGGCTTCACATTTTATTTTACTTTTTTTTACTTTTTAAAAATTTTGCTGGTTCTGGGGCTCAAACTGTGGGCTTGGGCTACTGCCATACCACTTGAGCCACAAGTCCATTTCCCACTTCCAGCTTTTTCTGTGATTAATTGGAGAGAAGAGTCTCAAGGACTTTCCAGCCCAGGGTGGCTTCAGATCTCCTTCCTCAGATCTCAGCCTCCTGAGTAGCTAGGATTATAGGTGTGAGCCACTGGTGCCCAGCTCAATCATTTTAATTGAGACATATTTTTCATATTCATGGAGGACATTATTGTAAGGTCTGCCTTGCAGGCACTGTGCAGACAGCTTCCTACCTCTTGGCTAAGTTTCCACCCAGTATCTGTTACCTAGGTAACTGGCACACTTAAAGCAGTCACTTCCCCCTCCTGCTAGGTTACATCCTGGGCGGCCCCTGGCATTCCATCTGACATTAGCTGGTCCCAGGCCCTGAGGTCACATCCAGATCCAGTGTGGCCACACCTCTTCCTGTCCCTGGCCTAGATAAGTCCTGACCTAGGGGTGGGTCTCCCCTTTTCAACCATGCCTCTCCACCATGCATGGTGGGGACAGCAGTTCAGTAAACTTTTCCTGCCTGAATAGTGTGTGGTGTTATCTTCATCAGCTACCTAATGAAACTTAGCTATTTAATACACCTTACAATTATGATAATTCAATACATGTTTATAATGCGCAAGCCCCAATGAGATAGTCTCCAAAAACGATAAAGATTTGAGAAAAGATTAAAGTACTTTACCTTGTAATCTTTGTACAATGTCCTAAAACTCTGGTATCACTGTCAACAACAACAACAAAAAATTAAGTATTTAAAGTGCTGAGTGTGTTGTTTGGTTTGATCATTCTATGTTGTATAGAGAACAAAACTATGCAATTTATTTTATTTTTTTGTCAGTCATGGGGCTTGAACACAGGCTGGGGCGCTGTCCCTGCACTCTTCAGCTCAAGGCAAGTACTCTACTGCATGAGCCCTAGCTCCACTTCCAGTTTTCTATTTATTGGAGTTGAGTCTCATGGACTTTCCTGCCCAGGCTGGCTTTGAACCGTGATCCTCCAATCTCAACCTTCTGAGTAGCTAGGATTTGTAGGCGTGCACCACCAATGCCTGGCAAAACTGCAATTTATAATTAATTTTTTAAAAAAAGTAATAGTTGTATATCACCATCACTATTCAGGACACCCCAGCATGCTGATGTCCTTTAGGGGTAAGTGGCTTGGCTCCGAAGACAGAAAACAGTGGCACATGAGTTTTCTGGCTGGTGCTTTGGTGATCCAGAAGACAAAACTCCCCCAAGAGCTGAAGGAGCATCTGAATGATAACTGTGTTTATACTGGTGATTCCAATGCATATCTGAATCTAGCAGACATGAAGTTTCTTACCACTGGAATCCTAATTTTGGAAAGCAGTTTCTCCTCTCGTGTTAGTATAAAGCAACTAGCTAAAAAGAACTAGAGTACTTTGCTCCTAATTCGAGTTTATTGGTGGAAGAAGCTAAGCATTATGGCTGGCCTGGGTGTGAATCAGAATACAATATGGCATGGTTACATTGGCCCCATGGAATGCAGGGTCATCGCTAGCTTGTTTCAAACCAGGTCTGGGAAGCTTGGAAGTATTCTGTGCTACCTACCCCTGGTTCTGCCCACAATACAACTCTGGTCACTGCCTGGGAAACTTTTCCCTTATATTCTTTTAAAAGCTGGGTGTTGGTGGCCTGTAATCCTAACTACTGAGGGTCAAAAATTCAAGTCTCAGGACTGGCATGTGAAGGGAAAGAGATGAGAGAGAGAAAAAAAGAGGAGAAATTTAGAGAAATAGTACTTAGGTTGTGAATTCACCTGGCATCTTTACTATGGGAAGCATGCTGCCTTCCCTGCTAAAACTTCCCCGTAGGGGGCAGCACCAAGTAGTCAGGTAATTGGACACTGAAAACAACTTCAGAATTTTCTGGCAAAACACAGCTTATTCCCAGTTTTCTAGGGAAGAGATTCACTTCTACTTTGCTGTGATCCATGGTGACTTCCCCCCCCCCCCCCCACCCGCTTTCAGGAACAATTCCTTTTATACTCTTTGGCTGGTATGAAACTTAAGAAAAACATCTTCAGGGATGCTGCCCGCCCACAGTCAATCTACCGGAAAGGTTTCCTTCTCAAGCACACCCCCTGCAGAGAAAGGTTTTTCTTTGTTCTAGTCAATTCCAGAAAGAGTTGTTTACTCCTTCACTGGGATGCTGGCTGTTCACACAGGACTGCTGGTCTTATAGTAAAGCCCTCTGCTTAAGGGTAGATTTGCCATGAAAAGTTCTGCACCTAAGCCAGTGTGGCTGGTGGCTCACCTCTGTAATCCTAGCTATTCAGAAGGCTGAGATCTGAGGATTGCAGCCCAGGCAAGAAAGTCCCTGAGACACTTATCTCCAGTTAATCACAGAAAAAGCCGAAGAAGTGGAGCTGTGGCTCAAGTAGTAGAGCACTAGCCTTGAGCAAAAGGAGCTCAAGAACAGATCCCAGGCCCAGAGTTCAAGCCTCAGGACTGGGAGAGAGAAGAGAGAGGAGAGGAGAAAAGAGAAGAGGAGAGGGGAGGGGAAGAGAAGAGAGGGGGAGAGAGAGAGAGAGAGAGAGAGAGAGAGAGAGAGAGAGAGAGAGAGAGAGAGAGAGAGAGAGAGAGAGAGAGAGAGAGAGAGGGAGAGAGAAAGAGAGAGAGAGCCCCTGCACCTTATTTCCAAGAGTCTAGGCTTGTGATTTCACAATGAGAACCTGTGCACCAACCCATAAAGACATTACACCAGAGCCAGGAGAGCGTGGCTCACCCCAGTAATCCTAGCTGCTCAGAAAGCTGAGCTCTGAGAATCTAGGTTCCAAGCTAGCTCGGGCAGGAAAGGCCAGAGTCTTCTCTAATTACCCACCAGAAAACTGGAAGTAGAGCTGTGTGTGGCTCAGTGGTAAGTGTTAGCCTAGAGAGAAAAAGCTCAGACAGTGCCCGAGTCCTGAGTTCAAACCCCAGGGGGAAAAAAAAGACATTACACCACATCCACTGCCCACTCCTATCCCCAGTACTTAAAAAAAAAAAAAACAAAAACCCAGCAGTCCTTCATTCCCTTAACTCCCTCCAGGCCAAACCCCTAGCTCAAAGCAACTCTCCAGACATCTGAATGACTGAGGAGGCCCCTCCTCTACCAGTCACTGCTTTGTTCTATGAACTCTTTCAACCAACATCCTTACTGCTGATAGAACTGAATTGGAACAGCCCAGGCTTCAGTTTCTCCCACGAGTGTTGTTTTTGGGGGGGCCAGTCCTGGGGCTTGAACTCAGGGTCTAGGCTGTCCCTGAGCTTCTTTTGCTCAAAGCTAGCACTCTACTTGAGCCACAGCACCACTTCTGGCTTTTTCTGGGTAGTTTCTTGGAGATAAGTTTCATGGACCTTTCTGCCTGGGGCTGGCTTCAAACCACCATCCTCAAATTTCAGCCTCTTGAGCAGCTATAGGATTACAGGCATGAGCCACTGGCACCCAGCTTTGTGTTTTAAGGTGCAAGGGCTTTGGAGTTAGACTCCTAATTCTGACTCTGTAAAACTCATCTGTAAAACAAAGAAAAATCCCAACCTCCTAAATTTCTGGGTAATGCAGATAAAACTGAAGCCTCCAGGAATTCAGTAGACATTCCATACAATTGTTCTAGCAAAGATCCCATGTGACTCAACCTACCCTAGGCTACCCAACCCATTAATGCCTACCATATACTAATGTGCTCCCACAGTGGGTTCATTCCAGATGGTGTTTGTTCCTGAGTTCTCTCCAGCCTCCATATCCTTCCCACTGTTTGGGTATCCCTGCTCTGCTGATACATTTATCTGCATTTAATCATGTTTTTTTTTATGTGTGTGTGTGTGTGTGTGTGTGTCTTTGGGTCCTTCATCAAGTCAGCAGGATGTCACACAGCTGAAGGTGACCAGAGAAAGGTGTCTTTAACTGGAGGGATGCCCACAGCTGGATCACCAGTACCTCAGCTCCCTACATCCCATTAATGCCCACTAGCAACATTCCTCAAGATGCTATCACCTACCTCCTGGCTATTTACCTTGTCTAGTTCCCACTAACATCTCCTTACTGATCCCTTCTAGGGATTTACTGTTGCTTTGCTCTAGTGGCCCCAGCCTGGCCTCACTTTTCTGTCCATAGTAAAAGGCCCTGTGGGCTGGGAATGTGACTTAGTGGTAGAGTGCTTGTCTAGCATACATTAAGCCCTGGGTACAATTCCTCATACTACATAATTCACCTACATGTGAAACCTGACACATTTTCCTCTTCAATTGACTTCATCAAGTGCTATCAAGCCTCTCCAACTCCACTTCAGGGGAGTGTGTGTGTGTGTGTATGTGTATGCACGCATGCGTCCACGCGTGTGCTCACGCATACATGTGCACCTTCTGGGGCTTGAACTCAGGATTTGGGTGCTGTCTGTCCCTGAGTTTTGCTTTTTGCCAGTCTAGGACTTGAACTCAGGTTCTGGACACTGTCCCTGAGCTTCTTTTGCTCAAGGCTAGCATTCTACCACTTCCGCTTGAGCCACAGCACCTCTTCTGGCCTTTTCTAGTTATGTGGTACTGAAGAATCAAACCTAGGGCTTCATGCATGCTAGGCAAGCACTCTACCACTAAGCCACATTCCCAGCCCTAAGTTTTTTTTTTTGTTGTTGTTTTTCTTAACCTCAAGGCTTGCACTTTAGCACTTGAGCCACAGCTTCTAGCTTTTTGCTAATTAAGGATCAATTCATGGACTTTCCTGCCTGGGCTAGCTTTGAACACCTACTGTCAGATCTCAGCTTCCTGCGTAGCTAGGATTATAGGTGTGAGCTACCAGTGCCTGGCTGGCTGTCCTTCAAATAGCCTTCTAACTTAGCTGGGCTCAGGGCAGCTGTAGCCTAGGCCACTCCCATCCCAGGAATGGCTTCAACCAAAACCTTTAGCAAGTACCACCTCCCCTGTGAAGCCTCCTCAAACCTCACATCCCTTTAATCCAAGGGCATGGTTACTACCTTGTAGTTGGACAATTACAAGAATTGCCTGTTGGCAGTGTGAGGTGACCCTTCACTGTTTCTAACTCTTTTCGTCTCCATCAGGGAGGCCACACCATAGCTTAAAACTGTATTTCCTTGTGTGTGTGTGTGAACTCTGGTTGTTTATGCTTATAACCCTCAAATCTAGGATGAGAATCTCAGTTCTAAGCCAGCCCCAGCAAGAAAAACCTTTATCTCCAATTAACTATCAAAAAGCTAGAAGTGGAGGTGTAGCAAATGGAAGAGTTCCAGCCTTGAGTGGAAAAAGCTAATTAGGCCTCAAGTTCAAGCCCCAATACTGGCATACACATAAACAACAAAAAAATATCCTAGTCCTCCTATGAGGCATCTGTCCAAGTCACCAGTAGGCTCAAGATGCTAATGCCAGAATTTAAAGGCCAAACTGTGTCCATTACCATAGGCATCCTAGAAAGTTTTCTCCCTTTCCCAGGGACTAGCACTGAGTTGTAGACCTTGAACAAGTAGACAAGTCAACAAGTAAACAAACCTTGAGACAAATGTAGGACCAAGAAGGGAACTAGATCTGATCCTTTAACAATACATCTGAGGGAGGTCAGGAGAAACAAGAAGCTCTCATTTAACATAGTTTGGATTTACTGGCTCCAGCCCAGCCTCATTTTTTCTGCTCATAGAAAAAGGCCTTGTGTTGGGACTGGGAAGGTGGCTCAGTGGTAGAGTGCTTGCCTTGCATGCATGAGGCCCTGGGTTCAATTCCTCAGTATCACATAAGCAGAAAAAGCTGGAAGTGAAACTGTGGCTCAAATGGTAGAGCTCTAGCCTTGAGCTGAAGACTTCAGGGACAGCGCCCAGGCCGAGTTCAGGCCCCAGAACAGACAAAAACTAATAAAAAAAAAAAAAGAAAAAAGAAAAAGGCCCTGTGGGCTAGGAATGTGGCTTAGTGGTAGAATGCTTGCCTAGCATACATTAAACCCTGGAAGTACCACATAAACAGAAAAAGCTAGAAGTGATACTATGGCTCAGAGTGGTAGAACACTAGCCTTGAGTGAAAGAGTTCAGGGACAGAGCCCAGGCCCTGAGTTCAAGCCCCATGACTGGATAAAAAAAGAAAAAGGATCTAATATGCCAAAAGCTGGGTTCTTTCCTGCACACACCAGCACAGACACAGATCCTAGCTGTTCTTAACAGTCCTTAGGCAGGCAGGGGGCTCCAACTCAGCTGCTGAAAGTGAACAAGACTTGATCACTGAATGTCTGTTCCCTTACAGCAGTCTGACAAGTGCTATGTTCCCAGAGCTTATTCAAGTCTGCCTCAGCCACTCTTTCTTGGTCAAGGTTATCAATCCATAACACATTCTGCAATGAGAAACACCTGTTTGCTTCTCAGCAGCTATCTATTCAAGGCCCTTATGAATCTAGACCTTCTATGGCCACCTGTAAAAATCACCCCACCCACAAAAATTCTCCTTTCTTGGTTCCCCAAGACCTGCTGATCTTCAGAGCTCTGTGTACTTACCTCCTTCCATACTCAAAGTCCAGCTGCAAGATCACTCCAAGTTTCCCTTTGCATGGATTTAAAATTTGCACAAGCCACTCATTCCTAAGCAACCTTATAGAACCTGAATCTGTTTTTAAGCTTTTTTTTTTTATTTTAAAACAATTGGAGAATAAATCTTACATTTCAATGAAATCCTTAAGGCGGAGAGCTTGCTTCATCTTACCCCGCCTCATGTCAGCTCACAAAAAGGGATCACTCAATAAAGATCAGGGATATATGGACCGAAGAGACTCCCTACTAGCAATAACTAGCATTTCCCTTTCTCTCACTTGCAATGAGCTGGAAGCTAACTGTGTCACTCGACAGAGAGGTAGAATTTGCCACTGAAAAATAAGATGGAGAGTACCAGAGCTCAAGTCCCACATGTTGTCATTTTTCCTGAGCCAGCTGCAAATATGAGGATCAGTATGAGAACCAAATGAAATTAATGTAAACTACATTACAAGCACTGAACACATAGTGAGTAGCTGGTATCACTTGGAGTTGCAAAGAGCTCAGTCAGGGCCAAATACTTGGCCCTATAGTGAAGGTGGATTTTATTTCCTATCTTAGGGGAAAAAGTGGAGGGGAACTTTGCCAGGTACCCCAACCTAAGAAGGGGTACACCCAGAGGATGGGTCTGGAGAAGCCAGATGATCATTCAGAAGAGTTCCTCTCTGTCCAAGTCTTGGAAGATGGCTGCAGGGTGTATGCAAGAGTCAATCCCTTTGGGGTTGCAGCTCCTGCATCAATGGAGGCACAAGGAGGTACGTGCTGGTGTTCACAAGAGGAAAGGGGAGCGGGTGCCCTGAGTGAGAGAGTAGGGCTGGGTGACCAACACCACAACTGAATGCCCAGCAGGGTAACTTTCGTTAGGCCTGGCTGGTGTAACTCTTCTCCTGAGAAGGGACTGAGGGGCTCAGAAGCATCGCTCCATCTGATGGCTGGTCCCTTAAATGTCCATCTCAAACTGTGACTCTTCACCTGTGGAAAGAAGAGACAGAGGGTGGGTAAGCCAGAAGCAAATGAAGACACTCATGGCTTAAGAGTTTCTTCTTGCTCAATCTGTTCTCTCACAAGAAGAGGAGGAGCCAGACTTAGGCTACTAAGGAGAGCAAGAGTAGCTGGAACTAAGTTAGGAATCCTGGCTAGGACTCCTCAGGTTCCAGTCTAGAGCTTCCATGTCTAGCTATACACTTTCCCAATCTCAAAACAAAGAGCAGGCTGGGAATGTGGCTTAGTGGTAGAATGCTCGCCTAGCATGAATGAAGACCTGAGTTGGATTCCTCAATACTACATAAGCAGAAAAAGCTGGAAATGGTACTGTGGCTCAAGTGGTAGAGGGCTAGCCTTGAGCAAAAGAAGCTTAGGGACAATGCCCAGGCCCTGAATTCAAGCCCCAGGACTGGCAAAAAATAAAATACAAATGAATGTACAGAACTCAAGAGAAAAAGGTTGAAAAGGTGCAGCAATGAAGCCTACTGGACACTGATGAAAGTAAACTAAGCAACTTGTAGGTAGAGATGGGAGGGAGGGCCTGGGAGAGTGAAAGACTCTGTACATGTACTCATGTAACTCTTTACATCACCTTTAAACAATTAAATTAATTTTTTAAAAATACAGGAAGTAGGGCTGGGAAGGTGGCTCAGTGGTAGAGCACTTGCCTTGCATGCTCAAGGCCCTGGGTTCAATTCCTCAGCACCACATAAGTAAAAAGCCGGAAGTGGCACTGTGACGCAAGTGGTAGAGCACTAGCCTTGAGCTGAAGAGCTGAGGGACAGCGCCCAGGCCCAGAGTTCAGGCCCCACGACTAGAACCAAAAAATAAATAAATAAATAAATAAATACAGGAAGTAGTGCTGTGGTTCAAAGTGGTAGAGCACTAGCCTTGAGCTGAAGAGCGCAGGGACAGCGCCTAGGCCCAGAGTTAAAGCCCCACAACCACACACACACACAAAAAGTCATCTAAGTAACCACAAATGAATGGCTACTTTTATTTTTGTGTGTGTGTTGGTCCTGGGCTTTCCTGCCCAGATTGGCTTTGAACTGAGATCCTCAGATCTCAGCCTCCTGAGTAGCTAGGATTCCAGGGGTAAACCACTAGTGAGTAACCTGACTTTATTTTTCCTTTAACTTATTTTTTGTCTGTATTAGGGTTTGAAACTCAGGGCTTTGAGCCCTTGCTTAGCTTTCTTGCTCATGGCTAGAACTCTACCACAACATGCCTCCAGCCTAGCTTTTTGCTGGCTTTGTCTTTATTTGTGAGGGTTCTGGAGCTTGGACTCAAGAGTTCAATGTTTTCCCTTAGCTATTTTGTTCAAGGCTAGACCTCTACCTTTTGGCTTTTTTTTTGGTCTTGGGGCCTAGGCCTGGGCGCTGTCCCTCAGCTCTTTAGCTCAAGCTAGAGCTCTACCACTTGAGCCACAGTGTCACTTCCAGCTTTTTCTGCATTATGTGGTGCTGAGGAATCAAACCCAGGGCCTCATACATGCAAGGCAAGCACTCTACCACTGAGCCACCTTCCCAGCCCCCTATCTTTTCACTTATATAGCCTTTTGCTGGTAAATTGGAGATGAGTCTTTGTTAGCTTTGAACCTTGATACTCAGATCTCTGTCTCCATAGTAGCTAAGATTCCAGGTATAAGTCTCCAGTGCCTGATTTGCTTGTCTACTACCTTTTCCCCGCCCCCCCCCCCCATCATGCCCCCTGTCAGTGTTGGGGCTTGAACTCAGGGCCCCGGACACTCACTGTCCCTGAGCTTCTTTTGCTCAAAGCTAGCATTCTACCACTTGAGCCACTGCACCACTTCTGCCCTTTTCTTTTAATGTGGTACTGAGGAATTGAACCCAGGGCTCCATGAATGCTGGGCAAGCACTCTACCAAGAAGCCACATTCCCAGCACTGCTAGGTCTTTTCTTTTGGTCAGTCATGGGGCTTAAACTCTGGGCCTTGGTGCTGTCCTTGAGCATTTCACCTCACCTCAAAGCAAGTGCTCTACTACTTGAACCACAGCACCACTTCCAGTTTTCTGGTGGTTAATTGGAGATAAGAGTCTCAGGGAACTGGGTGCTGGTGGCTCATGCCTGTAATCCTAGCTACTCAGGAGGCTGAAATCTGAGGATCATGGTTCAAAGCAAGCCTGGGCAGGAAAGACCATGAGACTCCTATCTCCAATAAACCACAAGAAAACCGGAAGTAGTGCTGTATCTCAAGTGGTAAAGCGCTGGCCTTGAGCTGAAGAGCTGAGGGACAGCACCCAGGCCCAGAGTTCAAGCCCCCTGACCAACAACAACAACAAAAAAAGAGTCTCACGGATTTTCCTGCCTGGGCAGGCTTTGAACCATGATCCTTAGATTTCAGCCTCCTAAATAGCTAGGATTACAGGCATGAACCACCAGTGCCCAGCTCTGCTGGTTATTTTTTTAAGATTAAAGACTCATGGATTTTTGCCTGGGCTAGGTCTTGATTTTCCAAGTCTCAGCATCAGGATTATAGACATGTGACACAGGAGCCCAGCTATTCTTTTTTTTGTTGTTAATATAATTTTATTACTATTTTTTTGTTTATATCGTAGTGAGATATTGAACCCACAGCTTCATGCATGCTAGGTAAGCACTCTACCACTAAGCCACATTCCCCAGCCCTTCCCCACTCCCCCCCCCCCCCAGCCTCTCTGTGCTGAAGGCTAGTGCTTTACCACTTGAGCCATGGCGCCACTTCCTCTAGCTACTCTTTAAGTTTACTTTTTTTTTTTTTCAGGTAGGCTTTTGCTATGTAGCCCAAACTGGCCTGGAACTTGGATCCTCCTCCTTAATCCATCTAAGTGCTAGAATTACAAGCATGTGCCACCGTACCCAGCTAGCTCACTTGTGCCTATTTAAACCAACTCCAAACACAAAAATATAGGCCCTATTACTCATATATACAATTGCCCATGGAATAGCTTGACCTTGCAATAAATAAAGCAGTTAAACTGAATAATTCAGTCACTATTCTTTTTCCACTAACATTTCCAAGTAATTCATACTGTGGGAGTGGTTTTGTTGTTGTTGTTGTTGTTGTTTTTGCTTTTATTTTTATTTTTTTATTTTTTATTTTTTTGGGGGTCTGGTCGTGGGGCCTAAACTCTGGGCCTGGGCGCTGTCCCTCACCTCTTCAGCTCAAGGCTAGCGCTCTACCACTTGAGCCATAGCACCACTTCCGGCTTTTTTCTTTTTGCTTATGTGGTGCTGGGGAACGAACCAGGGCCTCAGGCATGCAAGGCAAGCACTCTACCACTGAGCCACCTTCCCAGCCCTTGTTTTTGCTTTTAAATGGGACTGTCTCAGTCATGGTCTACTGGGCAAGGATAGGTTCAAGGTTCTAGATAGTAAGATGCCCTGTTTGGGCCCTCAAATAGGGAAAAAACTCGTCTCTTCTTTGGTTATATGTACACAAGTATGAGTCCAAGGGTGGAACTCTTGTTTTTTGTTTTGTTTTCCCCTGTGCTGGTTATTGGGGCTTGAAATCAGGGCCATGTGATCTTGCTTAACTTTTATAGCTGAAAGCTGGCGCTTTATCACTTGAGTCACACCTCTACTTCTGGCTTTTTGCTGGTTAATTGGAGATAAGAACTTGTCTCGTGGGTTGTTCTCTGAGATCTCAGTCTCTTGAGTAGCTAGGATTACATGTGTGAGCCACTTATACCTAGCGGACCCTTGTTTTCTTATATCCAGTTAAACAAAATGAAAAGATATCTCACCTCCCACTCACCGTAGTCGAACAACTGTGTGGACAACCCTACTTTTGTTACAGGTCAAAGCAGCTCTAGAAACTGGGAGCAAAGAATGTGTAAATAGGGGTGACAGCCTTTAGGTAGTGGTGACTTGGCAGTTTCAGGTGTTGAGTAGCTCTATCCTCAAAGGCATCTTAGGTTTGAAGAAAAAACCAGAAGTAAGAGGCAGTGACTAAATGACTGTATCCTTGAGCAAATGTCAGGTGACCACACTAATCATCTGTCATATTGTTCTCTACAGGTACCTATATCCACCCGTCTACCAGGTCCTCTGAGCCTAGGAGACAAAGGCAACTGCTGTCTGTCTTGGGTTCTGGAGTTCCCAAAGTAATTATGAATCATGTCCTGCAGGGCCGGATGGGTGGATTCTGCTGCTGTCAGCACAGCAGGTGGAGCCCTAGGCCCCAGCTGCTTTCTGCCTGGGACTTCAGGGTGAAGGGTCAGTGGGTTCCATAGGATCAAAGTGCTTAGGCATTGTCCTCCCACTGAGGAGAGCTCAGAGGTTCTGGCTAGCCAGTCCATGCTACAAAGGGCATATTCACACTTGTTGCTACCAAGGTGACTGCTCTGAGTATCTGAGAATTGGGGATACTAGGAAGAACATAGCTGTGAAATGTCAAAGCCTCAGAGACAACAGGGCTCATTGTTTCTGCCCCTCTCCATAAATGATCCATTAAAGAACTCTCACTCACCAAGAAGTAACCGGATGTAGTTCTTATCTTATAAACATGTGATTTCCTAGAGGGCAAGTGCACCAGGCTTTTGAAAAATTGCCTCCTGCACAAGGGCGCTAATTATTTGGAGACAATTATACAGAGCCTGTTTATGAAAGTTTGTGATGCCACTGTCATTTTAGATAAGCACTAATTACATTGCCTGATGGTGCCAAATCAGCGTTCTGAGGGTTCTTGGGTTTGCTCCAGGGGCAGGCTGGCTATAGGAAGTAGGAGAGAGTCAGGCTCACCCCCTGCCTGAAATCCCCCAAAAGGACAGGCATTCCTCTTTCAAAGGACCAAGGCAGGGCCTGGCCACTCACCAGTCATCCGCTTTTCTTCTGGGCTGTTGGGCAGGTGGGTTTGGCTAGCTTCCACAGGTGGTTCGTCACTGGTAGGACTAGTGACCCCAGGAATGGTTGGCAGGTCCCTCGGGGGCGTTTTGGCCACAGGTGAGTTCCGACATTCCATCAGGAATTTGCGGTCATAGATGATCCTGGTTCCTAGAAAGGCACAGGGAGAACAGTAGTCACTGTGAGTTTCCTGCCTCGAGTTTTTCCAATTCTTAGAGCAGAAGTAGCAGGTTGTCTTAGACAATCTGAACCAAGAAGGATTGAGGCTTCTCTAGAGCCTGGCCACAGCAGGACTTGGCTGCCTGGTACCCCTTCACTTGGGGTGACTTCAGGGCTGGACTGGATGTCCAGGAAGGAAAAAGCAGGAAAGTCCTGAGACTCTTATCTCCAATTAACACACACACACACACACACACACACACACACACGCTCCTCAGTGGGCCAACCTTTTTCCTCTGCCTGGCTTAACACTTCTGGGTTTGCACATTGTGTTCCCTTTTTCTTTTCTTTTGATGCTAGTCTTGGAGCTTGATTTTAGGGTCTGGGTGCTGTCCTGGAGCTTTTTTGCTCAAGGCTGGTGCGCTACCACTTGAACCACAGCCCCATTTGGGGCTTTTTGGTGGTTAACTGGTGGTAAGAGTCTCACAAACCTTCCGGCCCCAGTTGGCTTTGACCATCAATCCTGAGCCTCCACTACCATTCCTGCCCTCTTCACTCTCCTTTCACAAGGAGTTTTCCCCTCCAGGGTGAAGACCAGTCCCACTAGATGATTCTCCTATCACTAACCCACAACCAGGACCTTCTATGTGTAGCTGCTTAAATACCACAAAAAGGAGCATTTCCTAAAGTAGAGGATGGTGGACCCCAAGGTCCTGGTGGAAGACAGCTGTTGCATGAGGTATTGGTAAATGAGAGTTTCCATGTTTTGCCATGGCCTCTAACGTAGGAGGAAGATACTGATTTAACATCTCCAAAGCATTTGCTGACTGCTCCCCTTCTCATGAGCAGGCCTAAGCCTCCAACAGGTAAAAGAATCTAGCTAGAATTTAAAAGCTGTCTGACATTGTATGTCTTTTTATAGTTGCCTTCTATATATGGCAAGTGATTTTAATTGATATCGTCATCTTCTTGATGTTATTATTTCCTTTTCAATATACAAAGTGATATATTTTATATTCTGTAAGTTCTATTTTACAATATCATGTATTACATAATATATAAATAAAGTATAATGCAAATTAAAATGAAAAAAAAGACTGGGGCTGGGAAGGTGGCTCAGTGGTAGAGTGCTTACCTTGTATGCATGAGGCCCTGGGTTCGATTCCTCAGCACCTCATAAGCAAAAAAAGCCAGAAGTGGCGCTGTGGCTCAAGTGGTAGAGTGCTAGCCTTGAGCAAAAGAGCTGAGGGGCAGTGCCCAGGCCCAGAGTTCAGGCCCCAGAACCAACAAATAAATAAATATAAGATGAAAAAGACCAAGATGATAAATATTAAAGCTAGTACAACTAGAATTCAAAGTATTATAAGATGTGGGGTGTGGTTGGAGCTCAGTAGCACACAATTTGCCTAGCATGCAGGAGAAACCCGAGTTCTGGTACCTGACCCCAGGCCCCTGCAGGTCCTTCTGGTGTCCTGGACAGAACAGAAATGCAACAACAGGGCTGGGAAGGTGGCTCAGTGGTAGAGCGCTTGCCTTGCATGCCTGAGGCCCTGGGTTCGATTCCTCAGCACCACATAAGCAAAAAGAAAAAAGCCGGAAGTGGCGCTGTGGCTCAAGTAGTAGAGCGCTACACTTGAGCTGAAGAGCTGAGGGACAGCACCCAGGCCCAGAGTTCAGGCCCCATAACCAGACCCCCCCCCAAAAAAGAAAGAAATGCAACAACAATGCTGAAGCCAATAGCCCTGCTCATTATCATCTCATGGGCTCTACACACAGCTCTGCATCTTAGGGGGGTGTGGCTTTTGTTTTGTGGTGCTGGGGATTGAACCCAAGACCTTATAGGCTAGAATTCTAACACTGAGTTACATTCGAGGCCCTCTGCAGAATTTTTTTTTGGGGGGGGGGTGGGGGGAGGTTGTCCCTTGGCTTTCTTTCTTTCTTCCTAAATTTCTTTTTCTTTGTATCGCCACAGCCCTGCTTCCAGTTTTCTAGTAGTTAATTGGAGATAAGAGTCTCTCAGATGTTCCTGCCTGGGTTGGCTTTGAACCATGATCCTCAGATCTCAGCCTCCTGAGTAACTAGGATTACAGGCATGAGCCACCAATGCCCAGCAACTATTGTTTCTTTAAAGGAACTTTGTTCTTTGGAGGACTATAAAAACAATGAAGAGAGGGAGATATAAAGATAAATAACTTGGTGCTCCTGTTGGACCTCTTATTCTCTCTTAGCTTTTTTACTGAAGGCTGGTCCTCCACCATTTGAGCCTCACCTCCACTTTGGCTCTTACTGCTGAATTGGGAGATTAGAGTCTCTTGGGTTTGATTGCCCCAGCTGGCTTCTTGATTCTCAGATCTCTGCCTCCTGAATAGCTAGGATTACAGACATGAGCCAACAGTGCCTGCTTTGAGCACTCTGAAAACAAAAATCGTTCATTTCAAGTACTAACCTTCCCGAAGGGAGGCCACCATCCCACTACTTGAGGCTTCTTCAGATGAGGAGTACGCTTACAGGCTCTCCTAGCACCCAGCTTAGCTCGGAGAAGCACTGAAAGAGATCCTACTTGACTTCTGTCTTTTCTCTTCTCTTTTTTTTCTTTTCTTTTTTTCCCCCCTCCAATATATTACTATGTAGCTCGAGTTGGCCTCAAACTGACAATCTTCCTGCCCCAGCAACCTGAGTGCTGGGATCAGACCTGGCATCCTACTTAGCTCTTTTTTTTTTTTTGGGTCCGGTTGTGGGGCCTGAACTCTGGGCCTGGGCGCTGTCCCTCAGCTCTTCAGCTCAAGGCTAGTGCTCTACCACTTGAGCCACAGTGCCACTTCCGGCTTTTTGCTTATGTGGTGCTGAGGAATCGAACCCAGGGCCTCATGCATGCAAGGCAAGCACTCTACCACTGGGCCACCTTCCCAGCCCCCCTACTTGGCTCTTGTAGGTAACATGTCTCTGCTTTCACTTGTACCTCTGACATCTTTAATCACCTCTGCAGCCTCAGCATGCTTCATGATAGACATTCATGCACTTTGGTGAGTCCATTTCTACTCATTGCTCTGGGACCTTGGAAAAAGCCAAAGATTCTTCATCTGTAGGAAACTGTCTTTGGTTTGTTTGTATTTTGGAGCGCTCCATTCCCCCCATCCCTGGACCTTAGTTTTTCTTGTTCAGGGTTCGTGTGCTCTACCACTTGAGCCACAGTTCCACTTACAGCTTTTTTGGTGGTAAATCGGAGATAAGAGTCTTAATGAATTTGTCTGCCAGAATAATTTCAAACCTTAATCCTCCCACCTCAGCCTCCTGAGTACTCAGAATCAAAGTTGTAAACCACAGGTGTCCAACTCAGATATTATTTTTAAGTTGTGATAAAATACCTGTAACATAAAATTTACTGCCTTCACTGTTGTGAAGTAAGCAGTTCAGTAGTGTTAAGTACAGTCATATTGCAGTGCCATCAGTTGTAGCATTATCTTCAGAACTTTTGTGTCTTGCAAAACTGTTTACTCATTAAACAATAGCTCCCATTCTCACTTCCTCTAAGTGTTGGAAGTCACTTTTTACTTTCTATCTCACTGAAGCCAACAACTCTGGGTATCTTATGTGAGACCATACATTTGTTGTTTTTTGTGAGTGGCTCATTTCACTTCGCCTCGTGTTCTAAAGTTCATCTATGTTATAAGTAGCAAGACTTACTTCTTTAAGTCTTAAGATTCCAATATATATACCATATTTTCCCTACCATTCCATCCACCGATGGACATCTGGGTTTATTCCACAACTTGACATACTGTGCTGCTTCCTCACAGTACCACCCATATGAGGAACAAGTTACGAGTCAAAGCAGGGGCCAATCAGAGGGGCAATAAGCAACCTGGACTGGGGAGGGAGGGCAGCCTCCATTTTTTCCACGCCCACAGAAACCAAGAGCCAGCATGAACTTAGGTATATCTATCTAGTAGCAGGGTCCTCTGTGTGTGTGTGTGTGTGTGTGTGTGTGTGTGTGTGTGTATGCACACACATGCGCGCATGCATGCACAGGTGAACACACTGGTCCTAGGGCTTGAACTCAGGGCCTGGACACTGTCCCTGAGCTTTATTGCTCAAGGCTAGTGCCCTACCACTTGAGCCACAGCTCCACTGGTGGTTAACTGGAGAGAATTGTCTCATAAACTTACCTGACCCATCTGGCTTTGAACCACAATCCTAAGATCTCAGCCTCCTGGGTAGCTAGGATTACAGGTATGAACCACTGGTTTCTACCTATCCTTTGGGACTTTAGCTACAGATGTGCTCTAGATACAGGGACAATTCCTTTTGTTAAGGCATATTTGTGCTGGTGACCATTTGCTTGAATGCATAAATCAATCCAGACAGTCCTCCAGGGCACTAGGTTCATTCAAGTTTGAATGAGCTTTTATACAACATCAGCCATAGCCATCTATTTTTAAAATCTCATTGTTGGCAGGCACTTATATGCAAATATGGAGGTAGACGTTCTGGGCTAAACCAGGGTTCACCACATACTAGTCCCTCAACTCAAGTTCTAGTTTCATTCTCTACTATAAAAAGACATTAAGGACTGGGAATGTAGCTTAGTGGTAGAGTGCTTGCCTAGCATTCATGAAGCCCTGAGTTCAATTTCTCAGTAATACATAAACAGAAAAAGTCAGAAGTGGTGCTGTGGCTCAAGTGATAGAGTGCTAGCCTTAAGCAAACATGTCAGGGACAGTGCTCAGGCCCTGAGTTCAAGCCCCAGGACTGGCAAAAAAAAAAAAGGCATCAAAATTAAAACAAGCATCAAGGTTCTTTGCAGGTTGGGAGTGTATGCAGTTCGGTGGTAGGGTGCTTACCTTGTGTGCAACAAAGCCCTAGGTCTGATCCCCAAAACAGGAAAAAATAAATTTAAAAAGGTTTTGTTTTTGAGAGGTGGGAGGGGCAACAGCGGTAAGCTGGGCACCAGTGGCTCAGGTCTGTATGCCTAGCTATTCAGGAAGCTGAAATCTGAGAGTCATGGTTGAAAGCCAGACTGGGCAAGAAAGTCCATGAGATTCTTATCTCCAATAAACTATCAAAAAAAGCCAGAAGTAGAGCTGTGGCTCAAGTGGTATAGAGCTCTAGCCTTAAGCAAAAGAAGCTCAAGGACAGCACCCAGGCCCTGCATTCAGGCCCTAGGACTACAGAAAAGTCACAAGTCTGAACAGGAAGCTTCTTGGAGGCCACAGAGCACAAATAAATGTACTGCAGGGGCAAACATTTGGATTTTCACATGTGCTACATAGAGCAATCACAATCATCACCCATTAGCACTGTGTGATTGTGCTCACAGCCTGACTACAGCCCCACCCCACTGCTAATAACTTGAACTTGCAGGTGAGTACACCCAGTGTCAGAAGTCCCCTCACTGGCATCCAGAGGCCACCCAGGCTGCCTTGATGCCAATCTTAAACATTATCCACTGTTTAAAACCAGCAAGAAATGGGCAAGAGCTGTGGCCCCAGGAATGAGCACTTACCTATATACCTGAGGGCTATGGTTCCACCCCTAGCACTATAAAACAAATAAGCACAAGTAGCAATACAGACTGGGATTCCACTGCTCAGCTGAGAACATTAAAGCAGGCTTCAGACTTTGAGCTGCATCCAGGACAGAATGTTCTCATGGAGAGACCCCTGCTGTTGCCCTTCCCCCTGCAGTGTCCACATTCAGCTGCTGGATGTGACTCTGGAAGTGGAGCCAACTTGGCCCCTCACTTTCCCCTGGGCCGCCCCTGGCAGGAGCATGCTTCCTCAGTACAAGGCAGCAGGCTTAGCAAGAGACAAGGATGGAATTCCTAGAACTGCTGATCCCATTCCAGGGAAAGGGGGAACATTTCACCACAGGGTGGGGTGGCTTGAATGCTAGTGCTCAGAAGGCAGTAGTCTGTGTGCTAAATAAATACTCTGGATGAATTTAAATCCAGTTCTGAGCAGTGTCTTTCTGTAGGTCTGTGCCTCTTCCCCTCATTCCATTGGACCAGAACTGCATATGGTCACCTTTTTGTTGGGCAATCTTTCTTTGTGTATGTGCTTGAACTTTCACTTGTTTTTTTTTTCACTCAAGGCTAGTGCCCTACCACTTGAGCCACAGCTCCACTCTGGATTTTTGCTATTTAACTGAAGGTAACTGAAGATAAAGTCTGGTGGACTTTTCTGCCCAGGCTGGCTTTGAACCAAGATCCTCGGATCTCAGCCTCCTGAATACCTAGGATTATAGATGTGAGCCTCCAGCATTGGGCTAGGCAGTCTTTTTCAAGAAGAACAGACTGGCAAAGGAGTAAATTTTGGTGAGGGAAGTAGAGCCGCCCAACCCAAGATGTTTCTTCATTTCTGGCCCAATGAGCCTAGCAAAGAGAACCAAGATCCTGACATTTCTCAGGGCTAGGAATCTTATATAACTACTAGATAACCAAATGGGGGTGACCAGTCAGGGCTTGTTGCTCCCTTAGTGTCCTGACATGTGAAGGAACAGGTGAGTTTATTTGAAAATTAAGCAGAAAAGACAAGGTTTTTACAGAGACTTTCAGAAGAAAATAGCTAATTCTTCCAGTGGTTGCCAAGTGCTTCTCCCTCTCTCATCTCTCCTCAAACACTTCAAAGTGCACCTGTGCACAGTGTGGCAAAGGTACTCCGAAATTCATCTCACCTTATAAGCAGCATTTGAGTACCCCCTTGGGTATGGGGACTGATTGGGTTGTGGGCTGATTTGCACCCCCCCCCAAACTCATTTGTTAAAAGCCCAACCTCTAGTACCAGAATATGACTATATTTGGAGGTAAGCTCCAATTAAGGCCCAAGGGGTGGCACTGACCCAATCTCACTGGTGTCCTTAGGAGAAGAGGAAATGTAGACACACACACAAATGTAGGCTGAGATTTGGGGATCACAGTTCAAAGCCAGCCCAGAAAGAAAAGCACATGAGACTCTTATCTCCAATTAACCACCAAAAAGTGGAAGTGGAGGTGTGGCTCAAGTGGTACAGCACCAGCCTTGAGTGGAAAAAGTCAAGACAGACAGTGAAAGCTTGAATTCAAGCCCAAATACTCACATACAGAAAGGGGAGAGGAGGAGAAGGGAGGAAACAGGAGAGGAGAGGAAGGGAAAGGAAGGGAGAGAAGAGAAGAGAAAAAAGAAAAGCCAGCCACCAAGTCTAGAGTATGTTGTTAGGGTAGTTGCAGCAAACTAACATAGGCCAACTAGAGTTCCCATTTTACTCCAAAGAACATAACAGCCAGGCACACATGCCTGTAATCCTAACCTGCTGGACACCAAGTCTAACTTGGACTACACAAGGAGACCCTGCCTCTAAAAAACAAAGCAACAAAAGAAAACACATTTACACACACACACACACACACACACACACACACACAATTACATCTTTTTCTTTTGCCAGAGATTGAACCTGGAGCCTGATATATGCTAATCATACTGATATATGCTAATCATTCCACTGGGCTGCAATTTTGGCCACCAGTGCCTTTTATTTCTCTTTAAGGCAGAAGGCCTGGTTTTTAACCTCCACACAGTAAATGCTTCCAAGCCAAAGCTCTGAACCAACTGCAGTCTGGTATTCTCACTCCTATCCTCTTTTGGACTGCTGGGTGCAGAAACTTGACTCCTGCCAATTATTAGTGTCCAGAGAATCCAGGACATTCAATAGATGTGCAGGGTAGGAAACCAAGTGTGGGCTGTCTGTTCTTGAGGCCTGGCCAGCAGGACACTAGGAAGAGACAGGCGAGGTGGGGGGAGTGAGAGACGGCATGATACAATACAATGTACTGCCCAGTGAGTGGCTCTGGCCTTGTGCCTATCTATATGGTTTGCTATGTCATACTGGACACAGGCCTTGAACATGAGGCACGGGGCTTATGACTCAATGTTTTCAGGAAGGTTGTCACTATTCTTGAAGCAACAACTGATTCAGAGTCTTGTGATTCTGGATTCTATACGTGGCTGGTTCTACTGGCTACATATCAGCACTAACAACAAATTCCCTCTAAGGACTAGTCTTTGATGTTTTATACTTCTAATACCATGCACTCCATAACTCTTATTCCTGTTTTCCATATGGTTCCTCTCATTCAATGCAGTTGCCTTTCCTCTTCTGTTCTTTTTCTTTTTTTCTTTTGTCAGTCGCGGGGCTCGAACTCTGGGTCTGGGTGCTGACCCTCAGCTCTTCAGCTCAAGGCTAGCACTCTACCACTTTATGTGGTGCTGAGGAATCAAACCCAGGGCCTCATGCATGCGAGGTAAGCACTTTACCACTAAGCCACCTTTCCAGCCCCCTTCTTTTTTTTGGGGGGGGGGCAAGGGGGTCCGGTCGTGGGGCCTGAACTCTGGGCCTGGGCGCCATCCCTCAGCTCTTCAGCTCAAGGCTAGCACTCTACCACTTGAGCCACAGCGCCACTTCTGGCTTTTTTCTTTTTGCTTATGTGGTGCTGAGAAATCAAACCCAGGGCCTCAGGTATGCAAGGCAAGCGCTCTACCACTGAGCCACCTTCCCAGCCCCCAGCCCCCTTCTATTCCTTTTTTAAAAATGCCAGTCCTAGGGAATGAATTCAAAGTCTGGGTGCTATCCCTGAGCTTTTTGGCTCAACGCTAGCGCTAATCTACCATTTGTGCCACACCAGATTTGTATGTGTGTTTAATTGGAGATAAGAGTTTCATGGACTTTCCTGCCTGGCAGGTTTCGAACTGTGATCCTCGAACAGATCTCAGCCTCCTGAGTAGCTAGGATTACAGGTGGCAACCAGTGCCCAGATCACTCTCCTCTTCTTGAAACAGAGTTGCTTCTCATGCTTGCTCTGGATAGTAAAATACTTTGTAAGTGAAGCTATGGAACATCTAAGCCTGGGCTTTAACTGGCCTTTGGAAACTGCTGTATTGGTGAACTCATAGCTAGCCTTAAAGATTTAAGCCAAAGAGAAGAGAGGGAGCTTGCAATCTACCAATATGATCAGAAATGCTCCAGACTTGTAGGTAGGGCCATCTTGGACTTGGACCTCCCAGCCCAGAGGATGTTAGCTGCTGATTGTATGAGACCAGGTGAGTCAGTTTAGTAAAGATCAGCAAAGAATGCCCAAAGAATGCCCATATCAAAGCCAAACAGAAGTAAAAAAAAAAAAAAATTGTCGTTTATGTTACCAAGTTGGGAATGGCTTGTTATATAGCAATAGCTACCTGATACAGTCATTTCCATCAATATCAATGTTCTCTGGATTGATGGGAAGGTAGGATCCTTTGGCTTTCTCAATGAGCTTCCATGGGCATAAATATTAGATTACAAGGCAGCATTGTTGCTTGGGTCCCTTGTGCACCAGAACGCAGTTGGCAGAAATTCTCTACCCTTGCCTACTCAGCAAACACAAAAATAAGAAGTATAGGGGGCTGAGAATGTGGCTTAGTGGTAGAGTGCTTGCCTCGCATGCATGAAGCTCTGGGCTCGATTCTGAGTACCACAAAACCAGAAAAAGCCAGAAGTAGCTCTGTGGCTCAAGTGATAGAGTGCTAGCCTTGAGCAAAGAAGCTTAGGGGCAGTGCCCAGGCTCTGAGTTCAAGTTCCAGGACTGGAAAAAAGAAAAAGAAAAAAATCATAATGGAGGAAGACCAGGCTATCCCTTTGTCATTTGAACAAATTTTTTGTACAAACAAAAAATTTGGGGGGGTTGGTTGTAGGGCTTGAATTCTGGGCCTAGGTGCTGTCCCTCAGTTCTTCAGCTCAAGGCAAGGGTTCTACCACTTGAGCCACAGCGCCACTTCTGGTTTTCTGGTGGTTAATTGGAGATAAGAGTCTCATGAACTTTCCTGCCTGGGCTGGCTTTGAACTGTGATCCTCAGATCTCAGCCTCCTGAGTAGCTAGGATTACAGGCATGAACCACTAGTGCCCAGCCAAATAAACCTTTTCTTTAAAAGCTATTACCTCCAGAGACAATCCTTTAAAAATACATACATATATACACCACATATATATATATATATATATATATATATATTGCTCCTTTTTCTTAATCCATTTTCTGTAACATTAAATAAAAGGCTCAAATGAGAAAATATTTTACTACTTTTATGCCAATAGATGAATATATTACTATTCTTTTTTTTGGTAGTGGGGCCTGAACTCTGGGCCTGGGCATTGTCCCTCAGCTCTTCAGCTCAAGGCTAGTGTTCTACCACTTGAGCCACAGAACCACTTCCAGCTTGTTTTTGCTTATGTGGTGCTGAGGAATCGAACCCAAGGCCTCATGCATGCAAGGCAAGCACTCTATCTCTGAGCCACCTTCCCAGCCCTATAGTTCTATTCTGTCTTCAAACTTCCAACAAATTTGGTAATGAATTTTTTTTTTTTTTTTTTTTTGCCAGTCCTAGGTCTTGAACTCAGGGCCTATTCATTGTCCTTGAGCTTCTTTTGCTCAAGGCTAGTAGCCTACATTTGAGCCACAGGGCCACTTCCGGCTTTTTTGTTTATATGTTGCTGAGGAATTGAACCCTGGGCTTCATGCATGCTAGGCAAGCACTTTACCACTAAGTCACATTCCAGTCCCAAGGAAATTTTTTGTTTTGTTTTGTTTTGGTTTTTGGTCTGGTAGTGGGGTCTGAACTCTGGGCCTGGGCGCTGTCCCTCAGCTCTTCAGCTCAAGGCTAGTGCTCTACCACTTGAGCCACAGCGCCACTTCTGGCTTTTTTCTTTTTGCTTATATGGTACTGAGAAATCGAACCCAGGGCCTCAGGCATGCAAGGCAAGCGCTCTACCACTGAGCCACCTTCCCAGCCCCCCAAGGAAACTTTTTTTAAAACTTTTTAAAAACTTTTTTTAAAAAATCAAACTCTGACTTGCCTTGGGGACTACTGAAAAAGAGGTGTGTGTGTGGGGGAACAAAAAAAAAACATGCAAACCTCTAAAGGCTATTAAAATCTGTCTATGCAGCATAATTAGACTGTGAACTCATTAGGGTGACCATGCACAGAGTGAAAAGTTCTCACTTTTTCAAACAAGTCCTATGGTTCTGGGTTTGACCCCCAGCATAAAAAAAATAAACACACACAAAACAAGAACAAGGGCTGGGAAGGTGGCTCAGTGGTAGAGTGCTTGCCTTGCATGCCTGAGGCCCTGGGTTCGATTCCTCAGCACCACATAAGCAAAAAAAAAAAAAAGCCGGAAGTGGCGCTGTGGCTCAAGTGGTAGAGCACTAGCCTTGAGCTGAAGAGCTGAGGGACAGTGCCCAGGCCCAGAGTTCAGGCCCCACAACAGGACCCAAAAGAAAAAACAAGAACAAGCAAGTCCAATGGGCTATATCCTAAGTACAGGGAGTTGTCTATCTAATAATTTCATGCTACAGATAAATACACTTTTTTTTCCAAGTCCTGGGGCTTGGACTCAGGACTTGGGTGCTATCCCTGAGCTGCTGCTGCTTCTTTTTTTTTTTTTGTCGTTCGTGGGGCCTGAACTCTGGGCCTGGGCACTGTCCCTCAGTTCTTCAGCTTTAGGCTAACGCTCTACCACTTGAGCCACAGCACCACTTCCAGATTTTTCTGCTTATGTGGTGCTGAGGAATTGAACCCAGGGCCTCATGCATACAAGGCAAGCACTCTACCACTGAGCCACCTTCCCAACCCCAGCTTTTTTTCTTTTGCTCAAGGTTAGCACTTGAGCCATAGCACCACTTCTAGCTTCTGTTTATGTGGTACTGAGGAACTGAACCCAGGGTTTCATGCATGCTGGGTAAGTACTCTACCACTAAGCTACCTTCCTATCCCCATAAATACACTCCTGATGTTTATAATCTTCATATTCTAGCTTTATTGAGGGATAACTGACAACATGGCATAGATTCAAGCTGAGCATGATGGTACTTGCCTGTAACCCTAGCCTTTGGGAGATTGAGGTTATAGGATTTAGAGTTTGAAGCCAGTCTGGGCTACATAGTAAGACCTTGCTGGGAGCAGGGGAGGGGAGCAGCATATATTCAAAGTGTACATGTTTTAATGTCACACTGTAAACACTGTTATATGATTATCTGTATCTATTGATATAAAGTACCAAAGTACTGTATATATGACTGACTGGACCAGCATATTAATTATGGCAATCATCACCATACTAGTTACATGTGTATAAGTGAGGATTTTGCCAAGGTTTACTTTCCTGAGCTACTGCACTACTAGTAACTGTACTCACCGTGCTGAACACTAGATGTCCAGAAGTTATTGTTTTTGTGTGTGTGTGCCTGGACAGGGCATTGAACTCAGGGTCTGGGTTCTATCCCTAGCTTTTTCCCTCAAGGCTGTCTCTCTAACCACTCGAACCATACCTCTTCTTCTGCTCTTTGGTGGTTAGAGATAAGTCTCAAGGACTTTCCTGAAGTGGCTGGGTTTCAAACCAAGGTGCTTAGATCTCTGCTTCCTCAGTAGCTAGGATTACAGGTGTGAGCTACAGACGACCAGTGAATGTATTCATCTTTTAACTGAATATTTATATCCTGTAGCCAACATCTCTATTTCCCTTACCCCAACAATGAGCAAGCTTTTCTCTTTCTAGTGCTGGAGGTTGAACCCAGGGTTCATCCCAGGCTAGGCTAAAGATCTGTCACTGAAATCCCAGCCCACCAGAGTACTCTTGAAGTATGGCCTCCAGGACATCAATATGACCTCAATATGACAAATGCTTTAAAAACAAAAAGCCACTGGCTCACACCTGTAATCCTAGCAACTCTGGAGGCTGAGGTCTGAGGATCGTAGTTCAAAGCCAGCCCAGGAAAGGAAAGTCCCTGAGACTCTTATGTCCAATTACCGCCAGAAAACTGAAAGTAGAGCTGTGGCTCAATTGGTAAAGTGCTTGCCTTGGGCTGAAGAGCCAGGGACAGTGTCCAGGCCCAGAGTTCAAGCCCCATGACTGACCACACACACACACACACACACACACACACACACACACACACACACACACACACACACACACACACACACACACACACACACACACACACACACACACACACACACACACACACACACACACACACCAACCAACCCTCCCCCCCAAAAAAGAAGGCTTGGGCATTAGAGTTTGAGGTGCCTCCCCCCAGTTGGATCATTCTGAAATGGGGAACATTATACAAAATGTTCTAAACATTTTACAAGGAAGCTCAGGTCAATGTGAGACAGGAACCATCCTGCTTCCCTCACTGTTTCAATGTCCACGCTCTTTTAACCTGTTCGTATTCTAAGCAATAACTTCTCTCCTGTGCGACTGAGGCCTCAGATCCTGTGCTCTGGTCTCAGTGTCCAGCCTACCTCTCCCTCTTCCTTATCCTGCCGGTTCCAGACTTGGCAGCTGCTCCAAGTCAGCTTCCTGGGCATAGACCTTTGTTTGTCTAACAAAACAGGGTGCCATTAACACCTGTAGCCCTACCTGCTTACCTCACATTAAACTCACCCAGATACAGGTCCTTAGGTATGACCAACACCCAAGCAAGCCCGGTAGACTTGCGAGTCAAACATCTAACCTGGAGCTGGGATTATGAAGGTTAACAGAGGAGGCAGAAGATTGGCTTCTGATCAATTCATGTTAAAGTCCTGTGGTTTGGAGATTGAAATATACATGCAAACAACAAAATAAATTCTATTGCAGCCATGTCTGGGAACAAAATAAAAAAACAAAAACAAACAACAAGCAGAGCACTGGTGGCTCATGCTTATCATCTCAGGCACTCAGAAAGCTGATATCTGAGGATCATGGTTTAAACCAGCTCAGGAAGGAAAGTCTGTAAGACTCTTACCTCCAATTAACCACCACCACCAAAAAACAAAAGCGGGGGGAGTAGAAGTGTGACTCAAGTGGTAAACTGCCAGCATAGAGGAAAAATGTTCAGGAGCAGCACATACACACAATCAAATAGGCATACAAATTACTGCTTCTCCCTGGGTTCGATTCCTCAGCACCACATAAGCAAAAAGAAAAAAAAAAAACAGAAGTGGCGCTGTGGCTCAAGTGGTAGAGCGCTAGCCTTGAGCTGAAGAGCTGAAGGACAGTGCCCAGGCCCAGAGTTCAGGCCCCACGACCGGACCCAAAAAAACCAAAAAAAACAAATTACTGCTTCTCTGCAGCTAGGTGTACCTGGCCATTCCAGGCTGGAGTGATTTTGCAATGTTTTTTTAGGAGGTGACAGCCTCACAAGTAAGCTATGCAGACTTTTTTACTTGGATAGAATCACCACTTTTGCCACACTCCTGAGGTCTGCAAGTGTGAAAGAACTCATGGAAAATAACTAGAATTCCTGGGAGTTAAGAATGTGGTAGAAGCCAGCCCCGGTGGCTCATGCCTGTAATCCTAGCTCCTCAGGAGGCTGAGATCTGAGGATCGAGGTTCAAAGCCAGCCCAGGCAGGAAAGACTGTGAGACTCCTATCTCCAATAAACCACTAGAAAACCGGAAGTGGCACTGTAACTCAAGTGGTAGAGCGCTCACCTTGAGCTGAAGAGCTGAGGGATAGCTCGCAGGCCCTAGAGTTCAAGCCCCAGGACTGACCAAAAAAAAAAAAAAAAAAAAAGTGGTAGACAGAACTATCCAAAAAGTACATTAGGTTCCAGTCAAACTCAAAAAATCAAAATCTACATTTAAATAGGGTGGAGGGAACTGGATTAGATATAGAGGGTGTGAATGTGATCAAAGTACACCATATGCAGGTATGGAAAGTAGCTCAATGTCCGGGCACTGGTGGCTCACACCTGTAATCCTAGCTACTCAGGAGGCTGAGATCTGAGGATCGAGGTTCAAAGCCAGCCCGGGCAGGAGAGACCGTGAGACTCCTATCTCCAATAAACCACCAGAAAACCGGAAGTGGTGCTGTAGCTCAAGTGGTAGAGCGCTTGCCTTGAGCTGAAGAGCTGAGGGACAGCACCCAGGCCCAGAGTTCAAGCCCCATGACCAACCAAAAAAAAAAAAAAAAAAAGGAAAGTATCTCAATGACACACTAGTGTACAATTAGTAAACGTGCTAATAATAACAAACACCTAAACATACTGAAAACTGGCCAGTGTGAGACCCCTTCTCAGTAAGTCAGGCTTCTCTCCCCTCATAAGGATAGGTGAGATGGGATATGGTGAAAAATTCCAGGACTGGGTGGAGCCAAATGAAGCCCACTGATATCTACCAGTTATATATGAATTGTGTGCTCCACCAAGCTCCTTGGCACTGCTAGCTCTCCTCCCAGATCCCTCAAAACCAAATGTTACACTCTGGGTATAAGCCTAGTTCCCTCCTAAAAGCCTTCCAAGGGAAGAGTTTCTTATTAGGGTCTGCCAAGCACTCATTTCCAGTCCAAAGTGCAAAAGTGGATCAGAATTCTCTACAAAACGATACCTGTCTATTGCCACATCCGACCAACCCCTCTATCCCCATCCAGTAACCAAGGAGACAAAATAGGGGTACCAAAGCCTTCAGACCAGCTTCGGAACGCACCTCAGAGATTCACAGTTTCACTAAGAACTCCAATAATGACAGGAAAAGTTCTGCTAAAGCCATCTGGATGAGACACAGGGAGAGGCACAACTCCAAAAGGCGAAGATGGGGAAAATACTTCACGTCGTGGGAGTGCAGAGTGCTGGGACCATGCCCTTGGATCATTTCTAATAAAAAGTGCCCAATTTCCCCGATCTACCTTGTTCAATCTGGGAAAACAATGCACAAGAGACATGCGGTCAAGCACAGTGCTCTGTACATTTTGAGAGACAGGCCAGGACAACAGAGATCTCAGGACCTGGGATCTGGCTGCGCTGGCAGGTGGTGGGACTCCTGCCTGAGAAAATAAAGCATGTGGCTTGGCCTCGGGGCGGGAGCCTGCGCCTGGGCCCTCATCCCTCGCCACCCAACAGAGCGCAGACGTGGGAAGCCGCTAAGGGGAGGATACCGGGGAGGGGAGAAGGGAGAAGAGGGTGGGGCAAGGCGGGGATGGGAGGGGGATCGGGGAGCCAGGGAGATTTCATCACGCAAACGGGCGGGTAGTTTCATCAGCGCCTGAGCGCTGGGGCTCCGGGGCTGGGAAGGAATGCCTGGCTCCCGGAGGCAGCCCCGATCAGCTTCCTCTTCCTCCTCCACTCCCAGGGCGGGCACTCGGAGTGCTCCCCCAGCCCCCCGGCGGAGAACGTGTTTTTCTGCACGCCCCACTCCGGGAAATGGGCACCACACCACGGGTGCCCGGGGCGCACCGCTGGGGCAGGGAGAACCCTCGGTCTCGAACACCTGGCTTAGGCGAACTTGTTGAAAGCAAAACTAGAGGTGCTTCTCTTGCTCCGCAAGAGACATTTTTTTTTATTCCAACGGAGAGTGCCCGCTGTTGCAGGCCACGCCTTCCCTTGATGGCTGGGGCACCCGGATCCCCCGACCCCTCCCCCCTTCAGAGCTGCCCTGAGCGCTGGCCAGGGCCGGCAGCCTGGGCACGCGGCGGTCCTGGGAGGGCGCACGTCCGTGTGCGCGGAGAGGCTGCTTCTCCCAGAACGAGGAACATTAATGGGACAGTTTTGCAGCCCGGCCCCGAACGACGCTCCCGGACACCCAGAAGGCAGGCAAAGGGGACGGCCACCTCCGCGCCCCTCGCTGCCTGTGACACCCACAAGCCGGAGTTCCGTCCAGCCCTCCGCGCGCCTCCCGATCGCCCCCCGCCCCGGCCGCCCCCGGAGCCCGCACGCGGTCCCCGGAGCCCGCGCCTACCTCCCGGGGTGGTGCTGAAGAGTGTGCCACCGGGGGTGGTGCTGTAGTCCCCGGGCGGCAGCTGCACGCCGTCGCCGAGGACCACCCGGCGGGTGGCGGGGATGGCCCGGCTCGGGGTCTGGCTGCAGCTGCTACCCCCGGACATGTCTCCTGCGCGAGGCCCGGCGATCCGCCTGCGGCCCGCCCGCGCCTCCTCCGAACGGGGTCCCGCAGCGGCCGCCCCCGGCCCGCCTCTTCCGCCTCGCTCCACGCCCCCTGGGACGTGTAGTCCGCGCCGCCCCGCGGAGCCGCGCGCCCCGCGCACGTGTCTTCCTCCTGGTCGCGGGGAGGCCCGGGCCCGCGCCCACGATCCCCGCGACGCCCCGCGGGCCAGCCCTCCCGCATTTGGCCGGTCCGGGTGAGGCGGGTGTGGAGCCAGACTGGGTTTGTCTCCCGTAGTTGGAGGCGGTGTCTCCGCGCAGCGCCGGGACCCCCGCAGACCCGGCCGGCTCGCTGGAAGGAACGCCTGGCCGCAAGGGACCCCCCAGTCCCCGCCGGGCCCAGCCGCGGTTCCCCGGAGGGGAAACTTGGCCTTGTCAGCATTCCGAGGAGCAAAGCGTTACCGGAGTGTGAGAGGAGTGGGGAACAAACTGATCCGCTGCATCCTAGGAGCAGAATTAGAGCTGAGCTGAGCTTGAAGCCCTGAGCGGCCTCAGCAGAGCTTGGACTAGGGAGAATAAAAGTTGATCAGACAAGTTTCCCAATGGCCTTGGAAGAGATCCAATGTCCAGCATTTTTCCTAATGTGCATTCCATGCATGCATGCATGACTCAGGAGATCCCTAGGTGGAGATAACGCAGAGGATTGGCTTTTTATTTCATTTTGTCGGTTTGGGGGCTTGTCTGGGCTAACACTCTATCCTCTGTGCCAGAATTCCATTTCTGGTCTTGTGGTTTGTTAGAGATAAGAGTTTCATGGACTTTTCCTGTTCTATCTGGCTTCAAATTGTGATCCTCAGATCTCAGCCTCCTTAGTAGCTAGAACATAAACAATCACAGCTGCCCAGCTAACAACTGCCAATTCTTGATGCATTAGAAAAATTTATTTTCTTTAGAAACCTTCCAGTCCCCTTTCTGCCATGGTGTCACAGGACTGTAATCCTAGCACTAGAGAAGTTAAGGCAAAAGATAGGAACCAAAGCCAGCCTGGGCTAGTGAGTTCCAGGCCAGCCTAGATTATACAGCTGGCCACTGTCTCAAAAATACAAAAGCAAAGCCAGTCACCAGTGGCACAGACCTGTAATCCTAGCTATTCAGGAGGCTAGGCTTGAACCTCAAGGTTAGTCATTTATTTATATTTGTTGGCGGTCTAGGGGCTTGAACTCAGGGCCTGGACACTGTCCCTGAGCTCTTTGGCTCAAAGCTAGCTCTCCATTGCTTTGAGCCACAGTTCCACTTCTGGTTTTCTGGTTATTAATTGGAAATAGGAGTTTCAGGGACTTTCCTGTCCAGGCTGCCTTTGAACTGCAATCTTTAGATCTCAGCCTCCTGAGTAGCTAGGATTACATATACGCGCCTCCAGCACCTGGCTTCAAACCTCAAGGTTTGAGGCACAGCTGGGACAAAAAGTTCACAAGAGGAAAAAAGAAGAAAGCAAGCTAGGCACAGTGGCAAGCTCCAGGTATCCTAGTTATGCAGCAAAGAGTAGGATCGCAGTCCAGGCTGGCCTGGAAAAAATAACCAAATCAAAAGCATTGGGCATGTAGCTCAATTGGTAGAGTACCTCCCTTTCAAGCAGAGGCCCTGAGTAAAATGTCCAATGTTGCCAAAATAGAAATAGAAGTGGTCCTCACCTGGGACAAGCAAGTGGGTTCCAGCCCTGGTTTTGTACCATATAGCAACTCAGTCTTGGGTAAGCCTCTGTGTTTTTCTGGACCTTAAGTTTACCATCAGACAGTAAAATGTGAAAGATCTCTCTGAACATTAACATTTTGTACTTTTGAGACCTTCCTATATACATAATTTTATACACACAGATCATGATTCTAACTATGGGACTATTTAGGAGGAGGAGAGGAAGAGAGAGGGAAAAGGAAAGATGGAGGACCAATAATTTCCAAATACGATACAACTATGGATAAAGGTGGTTTAGGAATCTCAACGGAAGCTGTTGATCAATAGGGGGTCGCTGATGAGGAAAGAGAAAGCAATAGCTAGGGTTATTCTGATTAAAATTGAAAACAATGTATATGCATCTGAAATACCAAGATGAAACCTGTTGGTATAATTAATACACACTGAAAAAAGGAGGATAGGAAAGTAGAACAAGCTCTTTTGGGGGACTAGGTTCTGACAGGAGCAGGGGAGGCTTATAGAGAGTAAATAAGGATGAATAGTATGAATGTATGGAAATAGAACAATGAAACCTGTTGACATTTTATTTATTTGTCAGTACTCAGGCTTGAATTCAGGAGCTGGGTACAGTCCCTGAACTTTTTTGCTCAAGGCTAGTGTTCTACCACTTGAGCCACAGCTCTACTTCTGGCCTTTTGGTGATTAATTGGAAATGTGTCTCACTGACTTCCCCATCCAGGCTGACTGCAAACACACGATCCTCAGATCTCAGCCTTCTGAGTAGTAAGGATTATAAACATGAGTCATTAGGTCACTGGGTGTTTTAAAATATGCTGGGCGCCAGTGGCTCATACCTGTAATCCTAGCTACTCAGGAGGCTGAGATCTGAGGATCATGGTTCAAAGCCAGCACAGGCAGGAAAGTCCGTGAGACTCATCTCCAATAAACCACCAGAAAACAGCTGTGGCTTAAGCCGTAGAGTGCTCGCCTTGAGCTGAAGAGCTGAGGGATAGCGCCCAAGCCCAGAGTTCAAGCCCCACCACCAATCAAAAAAAAAAAAAAAGACGTAAGGAGGGAGGACGAGAGGATGTCCCAAGGGGTGGGTTTGATGTGTTTATATGTGTGGAAATGTCACAATGAAATCCCCCTTGTACAGTTAATGAAAGCTAATAAAAAAATAAAAGTAAAATTAAGATCTCGGAGGACCCTGAACGTTAACATTCTGTGGTTTGGAGAACTCCTAGCTGAATTGTTACTGTCCAGACATTTCACTCTTGATGCTTTCTGCCTCTTTCCAGAGCCTAGACTCATTCCTATCACGTCTTATAATTGATGTTAGAGTTATAGGAAAACAACTCCCACAGTCAACCTGCCACTTCTTACCACAGATGATCCAACTGAGCAATTTCTCCATGTAGAATCTGAAGGGGGTCCTCTAATTAAAAGTCAGTTCTGACACTGTCCTGCCTGGAGATTGTATCAGGTCTCATAGGTTGAGGACTCAATCACAAAAGACTATCCCCCACTTCAGAAACAGATTGTTTCTGACCAACTGGTACAAAGGATGTTGCAGATTACGAGAAGGAACAGCCAGAAAGGAGAGACATACAGTGATGTACCAGAGAGGAGGTGTGGCACTTTTGTGGCCTGTCTGAAATGCCACCTTTCAGACATCTGCACCTGCTCAGCCATCTATTTCCCTTCACCCTGTCCTCTGTCATTATGAGGTTCTATAGAAGCTTCATTACATGGCATGACTATGTCATTGTCCCTCTCCCTTCCCTTGCCAAAACTATCTAAGAACCCCTACACAACAGTCATGTGTTGAGATTTTAGGGTTTAAAGCATTGTATGTCATGATGCTAGGAAGGTGGCTCAGTGGTAGAGTGCTTGCCTTGCATGCATGAGGCTCTGGGTTCGATTCCTTGGCACCACATAAGCAGAAAAAGCTGAAAGTGGTGCTGTGGCTCAATGGTAGAGTGCTAGCCTTGAGCTGAAGAGCTAAGGGACAGCGCCTAGGCCCAGAGTTCAGACTCCACAACTGACAAAAAAAAAAAAAAAAGAAGAAGAATTGTATGTTGTATGTCAGGAAACAAAACAAAGACCAAATATGTATTCCAGTGTATTATAAGCAGGACCTTGTATGGGCAGGAACCATGTGTTTGCTTATGACAATACTCACATTAGACATAGCCAGAGTGGTCATTTTGGTGCTATCACCAAGAGCCAGACTCGTTTGTTTCTGCCTACTTTTTGAGGTTTTCAAAAAAGAAAAATTCTACTTCGGCTGGTGCTGGTGGTTCATACCTGCAATGCTACTATTCAGGAGGTAGAGATCTGAGGATCACAGTTTAAAGCTAGCCCAGGTAGGAAACTGTGAAACTTATCTCCATTTAACTACCAAAAAGCTGGAAACAGAACTGTGGCTCATGTGGCAGAGCACTGGCCTTGAGCAAAAAAGCTTAAGGATAGTGTCTAGGCCCTGAGTTCAAGTGCTAGGACACACACACACACACACACACACACACACACACACACACACACACACGAAGCTAAGGAGGTTCTTTGAACACATTGACTTGTAAATTTAAGCTGTTCCACTGTCTTAAAAAAAACACCAAACCTGAAGCTCACATTTAGCTTTAAGACAAAGGGCTTCACCCTGCCTCACATCTTTTATTTTTAGAGCTTTTTTGTTTTGTTTTTTTTATTTTCTTCCTCCCCCCCCCCCCCCCGCGTCCCCCTCTCTCTTTTGTGTGCCTCTTCTGGAGCTTGAACTCAGGGCCTGAGTGTTGTTGTTCCTTAGCCTTTTGCATGAGCCACAGCTCCACTTTCAGCTTTTTTTGGTAAGTTAATCAGAGATAAGAGTCTCATAGACTTTCTTGCCCAAGCTAGTTTCGAACTGCAATCCTCAGGTCTCAGCCATCTAAATAGCTAGGATTACAGGCATGAGCCACTGGCACCCAGCTGTTTTGTTGTTTTCTAAGACAAGGTTGCTGTGTAGCCCATGCTCATCTTGAACTCATGATGCTCCTTTTGCCTTAGTCACTGGAGTGCTGGGATTACAGGTGTGAACTACCTGGCTAACCTCTTGTCTTGAGTTGGATTCCTTTGGTCCAATTTACTGGAGTCTCTTTATGGGTTATTTCCCCTCTGGCTTCATCTGAACTTCATTTTACCCATATAGTGGTTTTGGAGAGTGGGGAAATTGGCCACTGGGTCATTTTTTTCTGGAATTTTCCTCCAGCAGCGGCTCCTAAGGTCCACCTGATGTGGGTTAGGATCAGATGGCATGTTGTCCAGAACTTTTGGTAACAACCAGACAAACTGTTGCTGAGGTCTCCAGTGGCCCTGTGGGATCAGCTGTCAGGACCTAGTCAGCGTTCTTAGGTGTATCTGTCACTCATGTTGGTCACTCATGTTGGTCTAAAACTGGGTGCTATGAGGAGGATTTAATAAAGTAATGATTTATGCTAAGTGCTGGTGGCTTGCGCCTGTAATCCTAGCTACCTAGGAGGCTGAGATCTGAGGATTGTGGTTTGAAGCCAGAACAAGCAGGAAAGTTTTATTTTGAGACTTTTTTTTTTGATCGGTCATGGGGCTTGAACTTGGCCTGGGTACTGTCTCTGAGCTCTTCAGCTCAGGTCTAATGCTCTACCACTTTGAGCCACCATGCCACTTCCAGTTTTCTGGTGGTAAAGTGGAGATAAGAGTCTTACAGATTTTCCTGCCCAGGCTGGCTTTGAACCATGTTCCTTAGATCTCAGCCTCCTGAGTAGCTAGGATTATAGGTGGGAGCCACCAGCACCCAGCTTCCTTCTTTTCTTTCCATTTCTTTCCTTTCCTTTTCTTTTCTCTATTTCCTTCCTTCCTTCCTTCCTTCCTTCCTTCCTTCCTTCCTTCCTTCCTTCTTTCCTTCCCTCCTCTTCTTCTTCCTCCTCCTCCTCCTTCTTTTTTTCTTTTTGTATTCTGGGCCTGGGCACTGTCCCTGAGCTTTTGGTGCTCAAGACTAGTGTTCCTACCATTTAAGCCACAGTGTAATTTCTGGCTTTTTCTGAGGTTTAATGGAAACAAGAGGCTCATGGACTTTCCTGCCTGGGCTACTTTTGTCCTCAGATCTCAGCCTCTTAAGTGGCTAAGATTATAGGCATGAGTCACTAGCACCTGACCCTGAATTTTTTTTTTAATGCCAAAACCGTGTGTGTGTGTGTGTGTGTGTGTGTGTGTGTGTGTGTGTGTGTGTGTGTGTGTGTGTGTGTGTGTGTGTGTGTAAGTATGCACACATCTATACGTAGCTTGAACTCAGGGCCTGTCCTTGTCCCATAGCTTTTTCTGCTCAAGGCTAGCAATCTATGACTTGAAACACAGCTCCACTTCCTACCTTTTTTTTTTTTTTTTTTTTTGTAGCTAATTGGAGATAAGAGTCTCTTGGACCTTCCTGGCCAACCTGGATCCAAACTGCAATCATCATACAGATCTTAGCTTCTTGAGTAGCTAGGATTACAGGTGTGAGCCACCAGTGGGGATATGATGGGAGGAGGAGTGGGTGGAAACTACCCTTTGGAAGCTTCTCTAGTGTGTGTAAAGTGTTGGGGGAACCCAAAGATTCTCCTATCTCTGAATGTGAACCAGATCTGCCCTGCAGCCAGTGAACTGCTGCGTCAGGGCGCCCTCTAGCGGCCCTTCTACTTATTCTCTAGGTTTTGCCTTGTAAAACAATTTTTCCCCATATTATTAGATTATTTGACAATCTTACTTTTGTTCACTCAACAAATATGCGAGTGTTATTTTCCAGGGGATGTTGAATCCCTGAGGACATAATAGCGAGCAGAATAAGTCAAACTAAAGCTTATCTAACTGCATTTGTTTAGGAACTCACTTTCTCACTTTTGGACTTCTGAAGAATGATTTGTTCCTTTTTTTTTTTTTTTTTGGTGAGAGAACAAAACTGAAAAGAAGCCAATAGCAGGTGACTCACACCTGTAATCCTAGTTACTGAGATCTGAGAGTCATAGTTGAAGTCAACTCAGGCAGGAAAGTTTGTGAGACTCATCATTAATTAACCACCAGAAAGCCAGAAGTGGAATTGTGGCTTAACTGGCACAGCATCAGCCTTGAGCAAAAAATGCCAAGGTAGAGTGCCAAGGGCCTGAGTTTAAGTACCAATGTCAACACAAAACAAAACAATAAAAAAGAAAGCACAGGGGCTGGGAAGGTGGCTCAGTGGTAGAGTGCTTGCCTTGCATGCCTGAGCATGATAAAAGAAAAAAGCTGGAAGTGGCGCTGTGGCTCAAGTGGTAGAGCGCTAGCCTTGAGCGGAAGAGCTGAGGGACAGCACCCAGGCCCAGAGTTCAGGCCCCACGACTGGACCCCCCCCCCCAAAATAAAAGCACAGGGTGTAAATCAAAAGACTTGACTCCCTCCTCTTTGCTAAGAAAGAGCTGCTTACTTGTTTTCTGCCCCCTTCAGTGGAGTCTTTTATCCAAGTGCCAACAGTCCAACAGAAGGATCTGGTCTTCAAGATGATCAACTCTCTTTCTTAGCAGATTTGGGTTGCCAAAACTTTGTCCCTCTGCTCCTTTGATTCTAGGTTGCTAGCTCTATTTTTATCCTCTGCCCTTTCTGGTTTTTACTCTGTGTTAGAAGGGATTGAGGGAAAACTTGTGTGACATTGTACATAGAGAAGCATTTTGTCTCTTATGAGAGAGCAAATGAGGAATTAATGCATTAGCCTGAAGATGTCTCTGTTTCTTAAGCTACCACTGTTTACTTCGGCAGCAAAGAGAGCTGATGAGCACACTGAACCATAGGATCTTCCCATTGCTGCTGCTCACCAGCCTGTGGATTTAAGCAAGTCATCACCCCTACCTTCAGGCTCCAGTTTCTTCATATTGGAACAGGGATGTGGTATGTAGTGATTTTCAAGGGTTTATGTAGCTCTAGATTCTATAACCTGGTCAAAATATGCCTTTGATTGGTGGACAAGGAGATTGAGATTAAAATTACATAAATAAACTGGGTGCCAGTGGCTCATGCCTGTAATCCTAGCTACTGAGGAGGCTGAGATCTGAGGATCATGGTTTGAAGCCAGCCTGCACAGCAAAGTCTCTGTCAGACTTTTATCTCCAATTAACCACTCAAATTCCAGAAGTGGAGCTGTGGCTCAAAGTGGTGGAGTACTCTTTTGCTCAAGGCTTTGAGCAAAAGAGCTCAGGGACAGCACCCAGGCCCTGAGTTCAAGCCCCACAACTGACAGTAACAACAATAACACACACATATATCACATAAATATAGAAGTCCTGGAGTCTGAACTTGGGGCCTTGCAAGGCAGGTAGGCACTCTACCACTTGAGACATGCCTCTAGTCCTTTTAGCTCTAGTTGCTTTTGATTTGTAGTCTTTGTTTTTGCCTAGGCCAGCCTACATACAATGCTTCTATTTGTATTTACTTCCATATCTGTGATGACAGGCACATGCCACTATACCTAACTTTTTCTGTTGAGATGGAGTCTCTCAAGAATTTTTTGCCTGGCCCTCTAAGAACAATAATCTCCTGATTAGCTCAGCCTTCTGAGTACTAGGATTACAAGTGTAAGCCAAGATCTAAAGAGTATCTAAAATAGATATTCTTGCAAAAGAGAATTCATTAGACCCATATGGTTTCACGGGATAATTTTTTCAAGTACACAAAGAAAAACAGAGAATTTTGTACAATTCCTTCCTGAAGACAAAGGCCCTTATTATCCATTATATGAGGTGAATGTTGTCATGATATCCAAAGCTGACAAAGACAGTACTGCAAAAGAAAACTAAGTTGGAGTATGGCTTTTGATAGAGTGCTGCTTAGCAAAGGCAAGTCCCTAAATTCAAACCTCAGTATTGTCACAAAAGGAAGGAAGGAAGGAAGGAAGGAAGGAAGGAATGGAGGGGAAGGGAAGGGAAGAGGAAGGGAAGGGAAGGAAGGAAGGGAAGGGAAGGAAGAGATGGGGGATGGAGAAAGAAAGAATTACAGATTCAAGCCTATAATTCTACCTACTTGGAAGGTAGAGATGGAGAGATTGAGGTTCAAGGCTAGCCTGAGCATGAAAATTTACAAGGTTCCATATCATCCAATGGCTGGGCATTGTACCATTCTCATCCCCAGTGACATGGGAAAATACAAGGAGGAAAATTGAAGCCAAGGCTGGTCTGGGCTCAAAACAAGACCCTACTTTGGAAATATCCAATGCACAAAGGGTCTAGGAACATGGCTCAAGTGGTAAAATGCCTGACGAGCAAGCAGTAGTCCCTGCCAAAACAAAAAATAAACCAAAAAACCAAACATCTTACTATAAACCAATAGATCTTTTGACTAAATGTAAAATCTTCCATTAAATATTTACAAATTGAAAGAGAAGCCATGACAGCAACATTTTCTTTTCTTTTCTTTTTTTTTTTTTTTAACAAAGAAGCAACTTTATTGAGAAGGTTCCTACACTGACCGGTCAGGGTCGCAGCACAGGCTCGGGAGCTGATACTGCGACCTGAGTGGCCCCCATTCTTTGGTTTTAAAGGCAAAATCCATGAGGTTGATCCTGGTCACTTGCAGGTGACCAATGGGATCGTACCACACAAAGGATTGTACAGTCATACCAGCCCACACACAGGTGGCTAATAGGCGAAGTTTACCGTAAGCATGTGCAAAAGGCAGGGTTTACCATAAGCACTTGGTGTTGCCAGTTGGAGCCAGATTACAACCTATCTGTTTTATGGGTCAGTCCTTAACTGAACAATCAAGTCTGGGTTAGGTTTTTAAGGGGAGGGGGACCAGATGCATTTTTTTTTCATTCTGGGAACTAGGCCCATCAAGTCTAAAATCCCTAACACAAAGGCAAAGCTCAAAATGGAATCATACCAGCTGGGGCCCGATCTCAGGGTCCACCGTTTGACTTGTTCCTGAGTCAAATCATTGACTCAGTTCCTCCATAGGGAGAGAGAGTTGTATTGGGTCCGCATTACCATTAATTTTATGGTCCCAACTCTCTTTTGCATGAATGACATTAATGCATTTATAACACAAGGGCCAACCAGTAACATCAGGAGGATAAGAACCAGGGGGGCAGCAATAGATGAAATCAGGGTCATCATCCATGGAGACCAACAGTCCTTCAGACTCTTCTAACCCAGGCCAAACTTTCCCTAATACAAAGGCTACCTTGCTTCATGAGAAGAAGTCCAGTCCCCGGTGATTGCAGAGAACTATCTCTGCCAGTGAGTCTACCTGGCTGCTCTAACTAAACCAGCATCTAGATTGCAGTAGGCCCAACCTTTCTCCCCCCCATACAGATAGACATAAAAAAATCTTCCATATCAGTGCACCAATCCTGACTCTGTAAAGCACAACTAACTTAATTTTAGACCAGCTTTACTCATAAGCTCCATACTCATACCATTTGCTACATACTTAAACTTACAAACATTTTAAGACAATCCTTACTTTTCAAACCCTTTCTTATCCAGAGGAGACCATTTTCCCCCCACTTCCTTTCCCAAGGCTTTCTTTACTACCCTCTTTCTTTATAATTCCTTGAGCTTCTTTGTGGCTAGAGTTTAAAACTGCCCAATTTTTCCTTTGGCTTGTGGAACCAAGACAGCAACATTTTCTATCTTTTAAGTGGCTCAGACTTGAAACAGCTTCTCTGCAAGGTGGTAGAAGAACTGCAGGGAAATTTATTATTGGGAAGAGACTAGGAGAGACCCAGAGGCTCTGGCTATCTGAACTAAACTCTCCATAAGTGAGAGGAGAAAAAAAATGAGAAAAAGAGAAAGCATAGTGTAGAAAACTCAATACAGAAACAGATGGCGGAACAGGAAGGTAGTCTGAACTTAGCTGATCTAGGAGATACATAGTAGACTGGTGCTAGAAAAGTGCTTTTTGCTTCTCAATGCAAAAGCATGGTGGTAGTATGAGAAAACATCCTGAGAAGGTTGGCTCTAGGCTTGCTACTCTTGCTGCTCAAGTTTCTACATGCTCTTTCTAGAACACACAGCAAGTATTGCTACATCTTCTGCCCAGTCTCTTCTTTGTGGTTTATTTGTTTGTTTTGTTGGTTGTGGGGCCTGAACTCTGGGCCTGGGCACTGTCCTTCAGTTCTTCAGCTTAAGGCTAGCGTTCTACCACTTGAGCCACAGTGCCATTTCTGGCTTTTTCTGTTTATGTGTTCACTATGTGAGCACCACTATGTGGTGCTGAGGAATCAAACCCAGGGCCTCATGCATGCAAAGCAAGCACTCTACCACTGAACTGCCTTTCCAGCCCCTTCTTTGTGGTTTAGTGTGAAGCTGGAAGAAAGGTACTGGAGCAAGCTCATTGAAAAATATATGTGGGCTGGCCACAAGGTAGAGACGAGGACTGTAGTTTGAGACCAGTCAGAGTAAAAAGTTAGTAAAACTCCTATCTCAACAAACAATTCAGATGTGGTGGCACATGCCTGTAAATCTAGCTACACCGGAGGCAAGAGTTGGAGGATAATGATCTGGGGTCAGCCCTTGAAAAAACAAGACTTGGGCTGGGAACGTGGCTTACTGGGATAGTGTTTGCCTAGCATGCATGAAGCCCTGGGTTTGATCCCTCAGTACCACATAAACAGAAAAAGGTGGAAGTGGTGCTATGGCCTGAGTTCAAGCCCCAAGACTGGCAAAAAAAGAAAAAGAAAAAAAGAAAAATCAAGACTCTAAAAAATAAAGCAAAAAGGACTGAGGACATGGGTCACATGGTAGAGAGCCTTCCTATCACATGTGAGCCCTCGAATTTAAACCCCAGTACTGAAATAAATAAATATTTTAAAAAGAATTCTAAGAAAATATAGAAAAACAGCTATAGGAGTAAGGAAGATAATACAGGGTATAAATTAGAAGAGACAGTTGGAAAAAAAGTCAATCAGAAATGTTGGACATAAAAAGCTCAATAAATCATGTAAAAAATTCAGTGAAAAGCTTCATTAGCCGGGTGCTGGTGGCTCATGCTTGTAACCATAGCTTCTCAGGAAGCTGAGATCTGAGCATGATGACTCAAAGCCAGCCGGGACAGGAAAGTCCATGAGACTCATATCTCCATTTAACCACCAAAAAACCTGGAAGTGGTGCTGTGGCTCAAGTGGTAGAGCACTAGCCTTGCATTGAAGAGCTGAGGGACAGCGCTAAGGCCCAGAGTTCAAGCCCTATGACCGACAAAAAAAAAAGCTTCATTAGATCAAGCAAGACCCTGTTACAGCAGGAAGATAAGGTTAGTAACAGCATTCAGAAAGTAATTCAGAATAATAATAAGAAAAAAGGTATGAACAGAACCTTCAAGATTTCTGGGACATGATTAAAAGACCAAGCCAGTGGATTACAATTTGACCTCTAGCTACTTAGGAGGCTGAGCTATGAGGATCATGGTTCAAATCTATTTTGGGCATGAAAGTCTGTGGGACCTTTTACCTTCAATTAATCACCAAAAAGCTGGAAGTGGCACTGTGGCTCAAGTTGTAGAACATTGCACAAAAGATGCTAAGGGACAGTGCCCAGGCACAGAGTTCAAGCCCCAAGACCAACACATGCATACACACAACCTAATTTACATGTTTTTGGTATACATGAAAGTACTAAAAGGAGTCTGATGTGTAACTTCTGTAATCAACTAACAAACCATTTAACACAATGAATACTAAGAAATGGAAGCATGTTTTTGGAGAGGGAGAGTAAGGAGAGCAGGGGCACACAAATGGAGGGATACAGTCATTATATTCAATGTAAATTATGTAAAAGTTAAACTACATAACTGGAAGGTATGGATGAGAAGTGGAAATACGGAGAAGAATGATAAAAGGAGGGACATTGATCAAGATGCACTGTACTCATAATAGAAAATTTCCCAAATCAAGTAAAAGATACTGATATTCAGGTATAGGTGGCATTTAAAATCCAAATAGACATAATAAAAAAAAGCCCCCACAAAATTTCATAGTGTGTTATCACTAAAATGCCAGAAATACTGAACAAAGAAAGAATATTGAAAGCTATACAAGAACCAACTCACTTATAAAAGCAAATCCAAAAGAACAACAGCACACTGCTCAACAGAAACTAATGGCAAAGAGATTATGAAATGGTGTGTTATAAACCCTAAAAGAAAATAGCTGTCAGCATAGATACTACATCTAGCAAAGTTATTCTGTGTGTGTGTGTGTGTGTGTGTGTGTGTGTGTGTGTGTGTGTGTGTGTGTGTGTGTGGTGGGTGTGTGTATGCGTGCACGTGTGTGTGCCTGGTCCTGGGTTTGAACTCAGAGTCTGGGTGCTATCCCTGAGCTTGCTTTGCGCAAGGTTTGTATTCTACCACTTCAGCCACAGCTCCATCTCTGGCTTTTCAGTGGTTAACTGGAGATGAGTCTCACCAATTTTCTTGCCTGGGCTGGCCTTAAACTGCATTCCTCAGATCCCAGCCTCCTGAGTAGCTAAGATTACAGGTATAAACCACTGACACCTAGTGCAAAGTCATTCTTCTAAACCAAAGGAGAAATAAAGACCATCTAAGATAAGCATAAACTAAAGAATTTATTACCACTAAGAGCTTTATAGAAGACACTAAAAAGAATCATATACACTGAAAAAGATAAACACCATCATAAAGTACAGAAAATAAGAAATCCCACTAGAAGAGCAGATTAGCACAATGAGAATTAGGGAAGAATTGGATGCAATGAATTGCTGGGTGCTGGTGGCTCACTCCTGTAATCCTAGCTACTCAGGAGGCTGAGAATCACATTTTGAATTGCCCAAGCAGGAAAGGCATGGGGCTTGAACTCTGGGCCTAGGCACTGTCCCTGAGCTCTTCAGCTCAAAGCTAGCACTCTACCACTTTGAGCCACAGTGCCACTTCGTTTTCTGGTGATTAAATGGAGATAAGAGTCTCATGGCCTTTCCTTCCCAGGCTAGTTTTGAACCAAGATCCTCAGATCTCAGCCTCCTGAGTAGCTAGAATTATAGGTGTGAGCCACTGGTAATAGGTTAGGCCAGGGGACATTTATCTCTACTTAACCATCAGAAAACCAAAGTGGCACTGGGGCTGTCAGTGGTAGAACACTAGTCTTGAGTACAAAAGCTGAGGGATAGCACCTACGCCCTGAGTTCAAACTCCACAACTGACAAAAAAAAAAAAAAAGACAAGGAAAGCAACGAATTGACAAGAACTAGCAGGTACCTTCTAGGCCTGAATGTAAAAGTTCTTAATTCTCCAATTAAAGACACACCTTGTATCAACTGTTTACTGCCTACAAGAAACCAACCTCACTGGCAAAGATATTCACAGACTGAAAGTAAAATAATAGAAAACAATATTATAAGAGGTGGGATTTGGAAGCAAAAATTAGGAGACAAAGAAGCTTAGTAAAAATTGCCAAAGAATACAACAATAATAAATAATAATTATAAATATATATTCATGAAATGTTGGTGCACCCAAGTTTATAAAATGAACACTACTGATGGACTCCAATATAATGGTGACTTCAAAAACCCATTCACATCAATAGATAGATTACCCAGGTCAAAAACAACAAAAAAGCTGAGACCAGTGGCTAATGCTTGTAATCCTAGCCAGTTTGGGCGGAAAATTCCATGAAATGAAGTGTCCAATTAACTATCAAAAACTAGGCTGGAGGAATGACTCAGGGGTAGAGTGACGGCCAGGGAAGCATGAGTCCTTGAGCTAAAACCTCAGTACCACTAAAAGAAAGAAAGGGGGGGGGGGAAGGGAGGAAGGAAGGAAGGAAGGAAGGAAGGAAGGAAGGAAGGAAGGAAGGAAGGAAGGAAGGAAGGAAGGAGAAGGTAATGACATCAGATTCTGTGGAATACAGTAAAGATAGTTCTAGGAGAAAGGTTTATAGCTTTGATTGCTTAATTTTTTTTTTAAATGTTTGGTTGTGAGGATTGAACTCTGGGCCTGGGTGCTGTCCCTCAGCTCTTCAGCTCAAGGCTAGAACTCTACCACTTGAGTCACAAAACCACTTCCGGTTTTCTGGTGGTTAATTGGCAATAAGAATCTCGTGGGCTTTCCTGCTTGGACTGGCTTTGAACTTCGATCCTCAGATCTCAGCCTCCTGAATAGCTAGGAATACAGGTGTGAGCCACCGGTGCCTGGATGATTGCTTAATTTGGGGGGGAGGGGCAGGTCATGGTGCTTGAACTGTGGGCCTGGGTGCTGTCCTTCAGCAATTCAGTTCAAGGTGAGCCACCGGCACCCAGCTGATTGGTTAAATTTAAAAATAAGAAACTCAAACAAGATGATGATGCATCTCAAGGACTTAGAAAAACAAGAACATGCCAAAGCCAAATGAAATAGATTGTAAAAGAACAATAATAAGGGATTAATGAAACAAAGAATTGGTTATTTGGAATGACAAACAAGACTTATAAATCCTTAGTCAAACTAACCAAAGGAAAAAGGATACCCAAATTAAAATAATTGGAGACATGACAACAGATACTACTGAAACCCACAGGATCATTATAGATTATTTTGAAAATGTATACTCCAGTGTATTTGAAAATCTAGAAGAAACGGATACATTTCTAGACACATATGATCTATACCAAAATTGAACCAAGAGGATAAAAAAACCCTAAGCAGACTAATAATAAACAATGAGATCAATATAGTAAGAACAAGTCTCTCAAACAAAAGCCCAGTTGGAGGCTTCTGGACCAGCCGCACTGGTCTAGGACCTGACACTATGCTCTTGGTTTGTTCCTCTGCGGTGGCAGCTATGGCTGTGAAGACCTTGAACCCCAAAGCTGAGGAGGCCTGCCGTGGCGCAGGCAGCTAACATGGGCACAGATGTGCTAAGAACCAACCCGGGGCCCAAGGGCACGGTGAAGATGCTCATTTCTGGCACCGGAGACATCACGCTGACTAAAGACAGCAACATGCTGCTGCACAGGATGCTAATTCAGAATCCAGCAGCCTCGGTAATAGCAAGAGTAGCTCACAATGGCACAACTGGTGATGGTACAACTTCCAACGTCCTTATCATTGGAGAGCTGCTGAAGCAGGCAGATCTCTACATTTCTGAGGAGCTTCATCTCAGAATCATCACTGAAGGTTTTGAAGCTGCAAAGGAAAAGGCCCTTCCATTACTGGAACAAATCAAAGTAAACAGAGAGGCAGATAGGGAAACACTTACAGAAGGGGACAGAAAATCTCTCCCTACTAACGTTCATGCTGAACGAGCAGATGTCTTAGCAGAGGCTAGAGTGGGCTCTATTTTGGCCATTAACAAAAGAGACGAGTCTATTGACTTGTTCATGGTTGAGATCATAAAAATGAAACATAAATCTGAAACGGACACAAGCTTAATAAAAGGACATGTTTTGGGTCATGGGACACAGCATCCTGACATGAAGAATAGAGTAGAAAATGCATACATCCTCACATGTGATGTGTCATTAGATATGAAAGAACAGAAATGAATCCTGGATTTTTCTACAAGAGTGCAGAAGATAGAGAAAAACTAGTAAAAGCTGAAAGAAAATGTACTGAAGATAAAGTTAAAAAATTAATAGAACTGAAAAGGAAAGTTTGTGGAGATATAGATAAAGGGTTTATTGTTATTAACTGGAAGGCAATTAACTTGTTTTCCTTAGATGCTCATGCAAAAGAAGGCTCATGCAAAAGCAGAGCTAAAAGAAGAAATACAGAGAGACTGACTCTCGCTTGTGGTGGGGTAACTCTAAATCTTAAATCCTGACTGTTTGAGACACACAGGACTTGCTTATGAGTATACATTGGGCGAAGAGAATTTCATCTTTATTGAGAAATGTAACAATCCCTGTTCTGTCTCATTATTGGTCAAAGGACCAAATAATCGCACATACACTCAAATCAAAGATATAATAAGAGATGCTTAAGGGCTGTCAAAAATGCTACTGATCACTGTGTGTGCCAGGTGCTGATGCAGTAGAAGTGGCAATGGCTGAGGCTCTGATCAAATACAAACGAAGCATAAAAAGCAGGGCCCAACATGGAATCCAGGCATTTGCTGATGCATTGCTCATTATTCCCAAGGTTCTTACCCAGAACTCTGGTTTTGACCTTCAGGAAATGTTAGTTAAAATTCAAGCAGGACGTTCAGAATCTGGTCAACTTGTGGGTGTGGACTTGAACACAGGTGAGCCAATGGTAGCAGCAGAGGTAGGCATATGGGACGACTATTGTATGAAGCAGTTTCTTCACTCCTGCATTGTGATTGCCACCAACATTCTACTGGTTGATGAGCTCGTGAGAGCTGGATTGTCCTCTCTAAAAGGTTGAATTGAAGCCTCCGATATCTGAATCTTAACTACAGGATGATGTTGAGGAATACAGATGTGGAGCTTTTTCCCAAGCTTCAAATGTTTTTCAAAGGAATCTAAAAAGAGAGAATACTCACCACCTATTCAAATTCTGACACTGTGAAATTGTAGTTACAGTATTTTTTAAATGGCACTGAGAGTATCCACTTAAAGCAGGGCCAGCAAGCAGTATGTTTTGTTTAATTTGCAGTAATGTAAAAATTAATATTAGATAAGCATATGTTACCTAGCTTGTTTATTATGTATTCCTTGAAAAATAAAGAAAAGCCCAGTTGAATTCACTGATGAATTTTGCCAGAACTTTAAAAAAGAAATATGACCAATGTTTCTCAAACTAATCATAAAACTGAAAGGGAAGGAATGCTCCCATTCAGTCTATGAAACTAGATAAGAACACAACCAAAAAGAAAACTATAGACCAATGTCCTTAATGTCCTGGATGTAAAAATTCTTGACAAAAACTTGCAAACCAAATTCAAGCACACATTAGAAAGAATATATGCCAAGATAAGGTTTTTTCTCATTCCAAGGATACAAGGACTGTTCAACATATCCAAATCAATAAATGTCATAGAGCTAATGAAAAGAACCAAGACAAATATTACTGTTGTCTCAATATATACAGAAAAGGCATTTGACAAAGTTTAAAATCTCTTCATGATAAAAGCCCTAAAAATAGATATGAAAGGCTTATTCCTCAATATAATCAAGATGGCATTCATGACAAGCCTGTGGTTAACAATATATTGAGTTCAGAAAAGACTGAAAACATTTCCTCTAAAATCAGGAGTGAGACAAGTGTGTACAGTCTCACTACTCTTGTTCAATACAGTGCTTAAGATCTTTGCCAACTATTTATTTTGGATATATTCCAGATGTTGTAAAGAACTTAAAAAATTAAATTTCAAAAAACAAGGGCAAATGAACTAAACATTTTCCAAATAAAGAAGTACAAATGAGCACTAATCACATAAAAAAGTGTTTAACATGTTATCAGGGAAATATAAATAAAAACAGCACTGAGATTCCATCTCACCCCAGTCAGAATGGGTATCATCAAGAAATCAAACAAAGCTGAGAGCCAGTAGCTCACACCTGTAATCCTAGCTACTTAGGAGGCTGTTATCTAGGGATTGGGGTTTGAAGCCAGTCCAAGCAGGAAAGAAAGTCTGTGGGAGTCTTATCTCCAATAGACTATCAAAAAAGCCAGTCGTAGAGCTCTGGCTCAAGTAGTAGAATGCAAGGCTTGAGCAAACGAAGCTCAGAGCCAGTGCCCAGGCCTTGAGTTCAAGTCCCAGGATTGACTAAATAAATAAATAAACAAATAAATAAAGCAAAAAGGGTTAGAGGTGTCATTCAAGTGGTAGAGCACTTTTTTAGCAAGCATGAGACTCTGATTTCAAACCCAAGAGATGCCAAAACAGAAAAGAAAAGGAGGGAGTGGAGGGAGGGAAGGAGGAAGCAAGGAAGATAATAAATGCTAGTGAAGACGCAGGGTGTAGAGGAAAGGGAGCCCATCAGGAAGAAAAATTAGTTCAGCCACTGTGGAAGTCATTAGGGAGGTGCTTACTCTCTCTGACAGCATATTTTTGTCATTTAATCTCTTTTGTATTTCACCTAAATCTCTTTTGCATTTCTTCTAAATCCAGTGGACATTTTCTGGTTGTTTTTGTTTGTTTGTTTGTTTGTTTGAAATCTGGGCCTGGGAGCTGTCCTTGAGCTCTTCAGCTCAAGGTGAGTGCTCAACCACTTGAGCCACAGCACCACTTCCCATTTTCTGGTGGTTTATTGGAGATGAGTCCATAGACTTTCCTGCCCAGGCTGGCTTTGAACCATGATCCTCAGATCTCAGCCTCCTGAGTAACTAGGATTACAGGTATGAGCCACCAATGCTGGGCAGCATTTGGTTATTTTTGTAGAAAGACAACAGATTGAAATCAATGTCTTTGTGTTATTCTCCTCAGCCTCCCATTTCCTTCTGGCATGTTGTCTCCAGAGGTCATCAGCAGCCCCACACCCCAGCTTCAGCAATCCCACACCCCAGCTTCAGGTCTCAAAAGTTTGTCTCCACCCAGCATCAGCTGCTGGGTCTGTTACCCAGAGCTGGGCAGGAAGAACCCATAGCCAGTTAAACAGTGATAACCTCAGGATAGACTCATTGTCCAAGCCTAACTCTGCTCTTAGCCAGTGAGGCAAGTTGGCCCCACTCCCATGTGCTGGCATTTCCTCTACCATGACTCAATGGTCTATGGAAGGGTCTCCACCTTTTGGGTGGGAGCCAGGAGACATGAGAACAGGGGTTAGAATGCAAGGCTGATACCAGTGACCCCTTGGTGTCTGAGCTGGAGGCCTTTGTAGAGGCCTTGAAAGCATTTTTCCTTTCATACCAGGGAGGTAGAGGGAGACGTGGCAAGATTACATCAGCTATGTTTCTTTCCCACAGCCTATGGGGACCTTCATTCTGGGAGTGACTGAAGACCTAGCCTGTGAGTGTGGAATTCTCTATCCATGGGTCCTATTGTCTCTTCCTGATGATTGTGGATAGATGGAATGGACATCTCCCTGCAGGCCTGGGAGTTCTTCTTCAACACATTCTGGTTACTGGGATGGCTTTGATTTCAAATGGTATCATGCCTTTGGAATCACTTTCTAACCTGGAAAAGCTTGAAGCCTAGGTACAAGGATGGAAAAGAAAGTAACAAGCGCATTATCCTGCCCACGTAATTGTAACTCCTCTGTACAGTATGTTCACAAATAAAATAAAATTAAAAAAAAAAAAGAAAGTAACAAGCTAAGTAAAACTGAGCCCTAAAGGATGCGTAATTGTTTAGGAAAGACCTGTGTGAATGTCCTTGCTGCCATGGCCTGCCTAGCACAGCATGGGAGCTGAGTGGACCTCAGCTCAGATCTTCCCTCTGCCCAAGTTCCCATGGCTTTCACTTCCCCCTGCTCTACAAAGTCCCTGGTCTGTGCCTGCAGAGCATCCCCAACAGACCTCCATCCTATCCTCATGGAGGGCCGAGGAATCTTGCAAGGAACATTTGAATATTTGGTGCCATTGGGCAGCTGTCCTGCCACCCTCCCCCAGCCTTACAAGGGGATTGGGAGAAAGCCCGAGGTCAGACCACACCTGGCTTTGCCACTCCCTCTCAGCCCTGCAAACAGAGAAGGGTAGTCCCTGGAGCTTAGTTGTGTGCCAGCATGAAATTTGGGAAGTAGCCAGGACAACAGGAGCTAGCAGCAGGGAAATTTTTATCTTTTGCCCTTAAAAACAAAAACAAAACAAAACAAAAATTCACAAAACACTCAGACAACTAGGGACCTTGAAGTGGGGAGGAGGGTACAGACAGAAAGAGTTTGGAGACAAACCAAGAAACAGCAATTGTTCATTTAACTTGCTGCGTTCCTGAGGTTGGACTCTTATTTTTTTCTTTTCTTTTCTTTTTTGCTAGTCCAGGTTACAGTAACCCTAAGTAAATTAAGCATATATTATAATTCATTACCTGAGAACCCAAGGACTCCTCAGAAAGCCCCTAGTTGGCCTAGGGTTTTCCTGGCAAGGCTGACGAACACTTTGTTAGTCAGCTATCCATTGCTATGACAAAATACCTGAGAGAAACAAATTTATAAGGAAGAAAGGTTTATTTTGTCTCACAGATTCAAAGGATTCAATCCATGGTCACATGGCTCTGTTGTTTTAGGCCTGTAGCAAGACAATACAGCATGAGTGGATCATGTGATGGGGAAGCCATATTCATCTCCCTGTGGCCAGAAAGCAAAGAGACAGAAGTGGCGCTGTAGCTCAAGTGGTAGAGTGCTAGCTTTGAGCTAAAGAGCTGAGGGACAGTGCTCAGGCCCAGAGTTCAAGCCCCACGACCGACAAAAAATAAAACAAAGCAGAAAGCAAAGAGAGAAACAGGAAAGGGCCAGGGTCCCCATGTCCTTTTCAAAGACATGCCTCAAATGACCTCCTAATGGTCCCCATCTCTCACTCTTTCTGACTCTCTGACTCTCTGTCTCTGTCTCTCTCTTTCTCTCTCTCTAATGTTTGTAGAGTTTGAACTCCCAGCTTTCTGCTTCTTAGGAGGCATTCTACAACTTGAGCCCTTTTTATTTTATTCATTTTTCTTTTTTAACTGTATTTTTTTTTTTTTGTCTTTTCTTTTTTGGTACTGGGGATCGAACCCAGGACGTTGCACTTGCTAGGCAAGCGCTTTGCCACTGAGCTACATCCCAGCCCTATTTTATTCATTTTTCAAATAAGGTCTTACACTTATACCCAGGATAGCCTGGATTGCCATCTTCCTGTTTGTATTTCTCCCATAGTTCAGAGGACAGACACATATCACCATGCCCACCTTTTATTGGTTGAGATGGGGTCTCAAGAATGTTGGCCTTGAGTAGTTAGGATTACAGACAAGAACAACCACACATAGCCTTTCCCCTCCTAAAGATTCTACTGTTTCAAATTGGCTATATACATGCAGAAAACTGAAAGGAAGGGTTAGGGGAAACATTTAGGGCTCCTAGGCAAGAGTCAAAATTTCCTAAGTAATGATCTAGAATCACAACAAATCAAAGAAAGACTGGGTAAATGGGACTGCATCAAACTGCAGAGCTTCTGCATGGCAAAGGACATAGCTGGCAAGATAAATAGGAAGCCCACAGAATGGGAGAAGATCTTTACTAACTATGCATCAGACAAAGGCTCCATATCTATTAGAGATTAAAAAATTAAACCTCCCCAAAATAAATCCTCAAAGAAACAACCACACCTCATAGAAGAAGTAAGAATGGCCAATAGACACATGAAGAGATGTTCAACATCTCTGGCCATAAAAGAAACGCAAATCAAAACAACATTGAGATTCCACCTCACCCCAGTTAGAGTGGCCATTGTCAAGAAAACGAATAAGAAGAACAGATGCTGGTTGGGATGTGCCAAAAGGGTGGGAATGTAAACTTGTTCAACTACTTTGGAAAGCAGTATGAAGGTTTCTCAAAAGACTAAACATAGAGCTCCCCTATGGCCCAGCAATTTCACTTCTGGGCATTTATCCAATTGACCACAAACCAGGCCACACTAAAGCTACCAACACAACCATGTTCATTGCAGTATTGTTTGCCATAGCCAAGATATACAATCAACCCAGATGCCCCTCAATGGATAAATGAATCAAGAAAATGTGGTATACATTCACAGTAGAATTCTATGCTTCCATCAGAAAGAATGAAATGGCTCATTTGTAAGGAAATGGAAAGACTTGGAAAAATTATTTAAGTGAAGTAAACCAGACCCAAAGAAACACAGGATGCATGGTTTCCCTCATTGGTAGTAATTAGACTGTGCCTATAAGCCTAAAAGTAAACATGATGGATGGTAAGAGACAAAAAATTACACTTGTACATGACAAATTAAATAAGACACTAAGCATTCACACATTGAGACCAAAGGAGGATAGTCTCAAAAGAAGATCACAAGGGCTCAGTTGCTATTTGCATATGATCATATAAAACAATGTTTATTGAAATGAACTCCAAGAAATGGAAAATAGCAGGTTTTTATTTTACATTTTGTGACTTTTTGTTTTGGTTTTTGTATGCTTTGTGAGCCTGGAGTTCATAAAGAATCTCTAATCATGTTGCAGTTTTTTCTTTTTTTTCTTCTCTCTCAACTATGAGGAAACCTCAGGGGCTTTTTTGAAATGCATAAAAATGGTCAATAAAATTCTACTTGGCCACTCACTGGTGGCTCACACCTGTAATCCTAGCTACTCAGGAGGCTGAGATCTGAGGATCACGTTTCAAAGCCAGCCCAGGCAGGAAAGTCCATTTATCTCCAATAAAACACCAGAAAACTGGAAGTGGCACTGTGGCTCAAGGGGTAGAGGACTTGTCTTGAGCTGAAGAGCTGAGGGACAGCACCCAGGCCCAGAGTTCAAGCCCCATGACTGACAATAAATAAATAAATAAATAAATAAATAAATAAATAAATAAAATAAAAAAGTTCTACTTGTATTGTGTCTAGGAAAACAGTACCCAGCTATTTTATTACAGGGGCAACACTGAAACAGGCATTTGAATGTTGAAGCTCTTCAGGATAGATTTGGGGTCCTCTCACTTTGCAGAATGTGAGGTGCTCATTAAGCAGCCAGAGGGTCCTCATTCAGGAAGGGGACTAGCATCCTGGCCTCCATTCCTGCTTTCTGCTAGCTCTTTTGGTAGGAATCCTCTAGTGTACTGATGCCATCAAAGGTTCTGGCTCCTTTGTGGTAGGGGTGTTTCTTAGTCTCAACTATCTTCTATCTATCCATCTATCTATCTATCTATCTATCTATCTATCTATCTATCTATCTATCTATCTATCTATCTATCTATCTATCTATCTGTCTGTCTGTCTGTCTGTCTGTCTGTCTGTCTGTCTGTCTGTCTGTCTATTTGTCTGCTAGTAGGGGGCTCTCACTTAGCTTTCTTGCTCTTGGGTGGTGTTTTATTACTTGAGTCACACCTCCAATTTGGCATTTTGCTGCTCAAGTGGAGATGGAGACTCACAGACTTTTCTGCCTAGCTGGCTATGGACAGTGATTTATCAGGTCTTAGTCTCCTGAGAAGGTGGGATTATAGGCCTGAGCTACTGTTCCTAATTGTATATACAATATTATTTAAATCATCTTATCTCTTTTTTTTTTTTTTTGCCAGACCTGGGACTTGAACTCTGGACTTTAATACTGCTCCATTTCTGGCTTTTTTTTTTTTTTTTTTTTTTTTTGGTGGCTAATCAGAGATAAGAATGTCACAGAATCTTTGAAAACAGTTGTCTAGGTTGGATGCTAGTGACTCATGCCTGTAATCCTAGCTAGTCAGGAGGCTAAGATCTGAGGATTACAGTTCAAAGCCAGCCTAGGCAGCAAAGTCTATGCGACCACCAGAAAATCAGTAGTAGAGCTGTGGCTCAAAGTGGCAAAGCTCTATCCTTGAGCAAAAGAGCTCAGGTATAGCACCGTGGCTCTGAGTTCAAGCCCCACTACCACTACCAACAACCACCAACAAAACCAGTTGGCTAGTCACCACTAGGCCTCTTTTTTTTTTTTTTTTTTCTCGGGTCATGGGGCTTGTTACTCTGGGCCTGGGCGCTGTCCTTCAGCTCTTCAGGTCAAGGCTCTACCACTTGAGCCACAACATCACTTCCGGCTTTTTCTGCTTATATGGTGCTGAGGAATCAAACCCAGGGCAAGCACTCTACCACTGAGCCACCTTCCCAGCCCTAGGCCCCTCTTCTCTCAAGCATTTTCCTGGATATTGCTCATGTAGCCACCTAAAGATGTCTAGGTGGTAGTAGAGCAGGACTGGACCAATGTGCTGAAGGCTTGAGTTCCCTCTAACCCCTTCAGTTCATTTCTTCTCACTGAGGTTTGTGGTGAGAAGCCTCAGATCTCATTTCTGGGTAAATAGGTCCCTGAATCACCCATGGGTTCTTGCCTCTGTATCTTGGCTCATGCTAGTCTATTCTGTTCTCTGTTAAAAAAAATTCCTACTCCCTTTTTATCTGGCTAACAGACTCACTTCACAGGAAAGTCATCCTGACTCCACACCTCTTGGTAGAGCTATGCCCATATAGAAGGTGAGTACAGGTCAAACAGAAAACAGCTTTAGAAGTGTAAAAGCATCCATGCAACACAACCCTGTAGAGAGAAACAGAGTGAGTGCATGTGCATTTGGTCAGAATTTAAGGCTAGTACTCTACCCCTCGAGCCACAGAGCCACTTCTGTTTTTTTCTGTTTATGTGGTACTGAGGAATCGAACCCAGGGTTTCAGGTATGCTAGGCAAGCACTCTACCACTAGGCCACATTCTCAGTCCCTGTTTTTCTTTATAATAGAACTTTTCCAATACAAACCAAGTAGAGAAAACAGTATTTTTCCTCCCATGGACCTATCTCTTGGCTGGCATAGTGATCAGCCCATGGGAATCCTATTTCATCTGCAAACCTACTCAATTGTTTTGAAACTTATTACTTCCCTGCAATTAGCCACCAATATGGCTTTTTGTTGGTTATTGTGTGGAGATGGAGTCTAGAGAACTTTTCTGCCTAGACTGTCTTCAAACTGTGATCTTCCAGATCTCAGCCTCCTGAGAAGCTAGGATTACAGACAGGAGCTACAGATGCATGGGTGTTCTAACTATTTTTAAATGCACAGCTCTGTGGTATGAACTGCATCCACAATGTTGTGCAATCATTTCCACTATTTACTCTGACATTTTTTCATGACCCCAAACTGAAATTCTGCACTCGTTAAGCAATACCTCCTTCTTCAACTCCCTTCAGCCCCTGGTAAACTCTATGCTACTTTCTGTCTCAGTGAAGTTGCTTATCTGAATATTTCACAAAAGTGGATCATATGCTATTTTTCCTTTGGCATCTGACTTAATTCACTTATTTTACTGTTTTTAGGATTCATCCTGAATACTCATTTATGGCTGAAAACAATTCCATTGTAACTAGATTTGTTTATCCATACATCTGAGGTACACTGGGATTGCTTACCTTTGTGCTTCCTGGAATTATTATTATTCAGTTCTTTGGGGTATGTGGAATTGTTGAGTCATATGGAATTTTATGTTTAACTTTTTGTGGAACAAATTATTTTATACAATGGCTGTGCCATTTTACATTGTTATCATATAACTGCATGAGGATTCCAATTTTTCCACATCTTTACAATTTTCTGTTTCATTTTGGTTTGTTTTTCTTATAGTCAATTTAGTCAACATAAAGTTATATTTCAATCTGTTTCTTTCCCTCCCTCCCTCCATCCTTCCCTCTCTCCTTCCCTTCCTTCTTCCTTCCTTCCTTTCTCCCTTCCTTCCTTCCTCCCTTCCTTCCCCTATTTCTCTCTCCCTTCCTCCCTCCTCCCTCCCCTTCTTCCCCTCTCTCTCTGTCTTTCTCTGTCTGTCTCTGTCTCTCTGTCTGTCTGTCTCTTTCTCTCTCTGCTGGTCCAGGGCTTGGCTTCAGGACCTCATGCTTGCACTATGGCTAGTGCTATACAACTTGAGCCATATCGTTTTGTCTTGGCTTTTTTGTTTAGAGTGGAAAACGTATTTATTAACATTCGTCTCCCCTCATTCAAGGCCAGATAAAAATCCTTAGTATTTTGATTATACACTTTTTTTTTTGCCAGTCCTGGGGCTTGAACTCAGGGCCTGGGCTCTGTCCCTCAACCTCTCTGTGCTCAAGGCTAGTGCTCTATAAGCCATAGAACCACTTCTGCCTTTTTTCTGTTTATGTGGTACTGAGGGCTTCATGCATGCTAGGCAAGCCACTCTACCACTAAGCCATATTCCCAGCCCTACATAAGTACTTTTTACATAGTTACACTAATGTATAATTTAGTTTTTCATAATAAATTGATCCAATACATTAAATGTTAAGCAGCACTTACTTCCAAATCCAATATTTGAGTAATTTCCTCTGTACCTAGTTTACTAGCAGGGCTAATTAGCAGAAGGTGCTCTTTTATTAAAAGGCATATGATCCGAGTATTATCAGCTACTGACATGTGGAATTCACATGCAGCATCTTGTTATTGCTCTGATCACAACAGAAATCCTTGAGGACAATGAAATCTGTGCCTAAAGTTCAGACAGTGTTTTAACCACTGAGTCAAATTCTACATGACCCTGCAGCAGTAAAAACTGAAAGAAAAAAAGATAACTTTGAAATCTACACTAACTGCAGATCTTTCCTATATGGATAAGATGACTTGAGAAAGGCAGCTTTTCTTTTCTTTGCAGGGCTGATAAGAGGGAAAGCATGAAATTACCTTGCTGCCCCTCAGTAATGATGGAAATCTGGGCAAACAGCAGAACAAGTATCCCTCTCTGTAGTTCCAGGTGACTTTATAGAGGTATGCTGGCCCAGGTCACGCCACATGGCCACGGCACTGACTTCCTGTGTAACACGCACCGTGCATACTGTAATCTAGGCTTTCATCACAAGCTGTACTGAGGCTTTAACAAAAATGTCTGAGTGCATCTGACCCTCAAAGCATTAATATGATGCCTGAGTTGTAGCAGCCTTCTGTCACTTGTTAGTGAAATGAAGTATGGGGTGAAAGCCTGTTTGTCATCTGATGAAGTTAGAATAGCAAAAAAGTTATTTCTACAGTAAGCTAAAGGGCGCAGAAAACCAAGTTATATACCTAAATAAACATTTGAAAGACAGTAAACCAATCACCACCTGAGCCACACAGTATTTGCTATGTTGTTATCATGTTCACCTGGCTGCAACTGGACCTCAACACCGTGGTCACTACCTTTGTTCTCAGCCTCGCTGCTATCGGTGTCTTCATTGTCGTATTCTAGGACTCAGTCATGTTTTGCTGGGAGTGCGCTTTCCTCAGTGCTCCAAAGGCCTGGGTGCTGACAGAAGCAAATGGCCTGAGCAAAGGGGTGCTCTCTGATACTTCGTTCTCTTCTCAGCTGCTGTCTGTGTCAGAGTCTGAATCACCTTGAGAAGGAACAACTTTTTGCTTGCAAACAGGACAGTTTGTTGTTGCTGTTGTTGTTGTGGTTGTGAACCAAGGGTCTATACACTTGCAGTGGTAAGCGTGGGCACAGGGGAGAGATCCTGAGCTTGTCTCCATCCTGATACTCATCCAGACAAATGGCACAGACATCAGACTCATCTCCTTTCTTGACTTTATGTACAGGGAGTTTCTTGAGTTGGCCTTTACGAAATCTGTTTCTTCTAGCTCCGTCCCGGACAAATTCTGTGATCCTGAAAATGACTATCCAGATAAGACAGATGCCCAGGATGAGGAGCAAGGGGATCAGATAGTATTCCAAAGGAAGACTAAATTCAGGAACCAAGATAATGCAGTTCCCCTTCTCTTATGTGAACTTATCTTTCAGGGAATTTACTGACCAGTAAAGACAGATGGAATGTCAATTTTCTTTAACACATCAACTGTACTTACTGTCCTTGGATCCTATGCTAATGATGTCCTCAGACTCAACATTGTGAACTATGGCTGCTTTGTAGCCTACTCTCTGTGCATTTAAAACCTTCTCCAGTTTTCCTGTCACTCAAGGGTCATCATGAGCATGCTTCAACAAAGTTGCCCTTTCTCCTAGTGGCAAGTGTGAGATGTGACTTCTTTTTTCTCTCGGTGCTAGAGTATACACAACAGTCCTTCCCCCTCCTCATACCCTCCTTCTGCTCTTTATATCAAAATTACAGTCCAGTCTTCTAATTAGCACAATGAAAGTGCCAGATGAATTGTTTCTGAGTGGTGGAGGTGCTCTGGGTTCACAAGCATTCTCTGGTTTTGAGTTAATCAAAAAACCCTTTAAACCTTCAGTAGGCAGTCTATAACCAAACCTTGCTAGGAGATCCTCAAATATCTGAGATGCATTTTCAAAATTATATGCTAAAATGTTTGTTTCTACAGGCAGTAGCCTACAGATGCAGGGAGCTGGACAGTCACGATGATGTAGATTTGTGCGGCTGACAAAGTGAACAATCCTATGGAGAGCAGCCTCTGAAAAGTCTCCTCACTCCCGACCCCAAACATGAGCTTGTGGCCGCGCTGCGGGGAAGTCCTAGCGGGGCCTCAAGACCAGAGGTTCAGGTTCGTCCCAAACCACTGCCCAGAGTCCGCGGGGACAAAGGCAGCGCCATCCACTTCTGAATTTTTGAAGGTAATTCGAGATAAGATTTCATGGGCCAGGGTGCCAGAGGCTCACGCCTGTAATCCTATCTACTCAGGAGGCTGAGATCTGAGGATCACCGTTCAAAGCCAGCCCGGGTAGGAAAGACTGTGAGACTCTTATCTCCAATTAACCACCAGAAAACTGAAAGTGGCACTGTGGCTCAAGTGGTAGAGCTGAAGAGCTTAGGGACAGCGACCAGGCCCAGAGTTCTAAGCCCCACAACTGACAGAAGAAGAAGAAGAAAAAGGAATTTCATGGGCTTTACTGCCCAGGTTGGCTTTGAACTATGATCTTCAGATCTCAGCTTCCTGGTAGCTAGGATTATGGGGAGAGCCACCAGCACCCTGCTTTCCATCTGTTTTTTTTTTCCCTCTTTGATATTTTAAGTAGTTATATAAAAAGGTTTTAATCCAACAAGTCAGATTATGAATACAAAGCATCAGATTATGAGTACAATGGGCGGGCTTTGAACCATGAGCCTCAGATTTTAGCCTACTTAAGTAGCTACAAGTAGGAAGCACCAGTGCCCAGCTTAACTTTAGCATGTTTAAAACAGTGTTCCTTGGTACAATTTGTTCCAAAATATTTTGTTCTTTTGGAGGCTGTTTTTTGTGTTTTTTTTTTTTTGTCGGTCATGTGGCTTGAACTCTGGGCCTGGGTGATGTCTGTCCCTCAGCTTTTCGGCTCAAGGCTAGCACTCTACCACTTGAACCACAGTGCCACTTCTGGTTTTCTGAGTGGTTTATTGCAGATAAGAGTCTCACAGCCTTTCCTGCTGGGGCTGGCTTTGAACCGCGATCCTCAGATCTCTGCCTCCTGAGTAGCTAGGATTACAGGTGTGAGCCACTGGCGCGAGGCCTTGTTGAGTATTTTTATTATGGAAGCATATTGAATTTGATTAACATCAAACTTTTTCTACACCAGTTGATATTCTCATGGGATTTTCCTCTTTGGTCTATTCTTGTGACATATGTTCCTTTTCACATACTGAATTTCTCTTATATCCCTGGTGTAAGTCCTCATTGGTTATGATATGTGGGGTTTTTTTTAGTATGCTGTGAAATTCAGTTAAGTTGGAAAGTGTCTTTATTTTTTAAAATATTTAGTTATTTATTTTGGGTGGTAGTAGGATTTTAACCCAGTGCCTTGTATTTGTTAGGCTGGCCCTATATCATTTGAATTATGCCCCTAGCCCCAAGAACCATTTTCAAAACACACCTATAATGTCATTTACACTTTCATTCTTTATAGTTCCTTTGCACATGGAAACATTTCCTTGTATTTGGAATTTATGAAGGACATTCCTAGTGGACCTTTTCATTTACTTAAAGCATTTGCTTTAGGTGTAAATGAAAAGCCCTTAGAGCAGCCATCTCTTCTGTAAATGTAATCTCTAAAGACAGTACCCAGGCCCTGAGTTCAAGCCCCAGGACCCATGTGTTCCACAAGGCTGATTTTCTGGTGCCTCTTTTACCACCCCAGTTTCTTGTTAAATGACATCATTTTATTTTTTTCATGTCACAGGAATATTCCATGCATGCATGTACATATGTATTCCATGTATGTGTATATATGATATAAACTATGATAATATGCGTATTCATAATTTCTATATTCACCAGTTTTTGGGCACCTTGGTTTATTCAACAGTGTGGTTATTGGAAAGAAAGCTGCATGGATGTTCAGGAATCCCTAGGATCCTCATTCCTTCCCATGGGAAGTTGCACCAGCAAAAGACCACATGGAAAGGCTCTTTGTGGTCTTCTCAGGCTGATGAGCCCAGGTGGGAAGGCTGCCCTGGGAGAGATGCTGAGGGTTGAGGAACAGGTGAAGTGTAGATGAAGGATGTTGTTTGTGGAAGCTTTAGTACCTGGTGCCAATAGATCACCCCTGTAATCTTAGCTCCTCAAGAGGCTGAGATCTGAGAATCACTGTGAAGCCAGCCCAAGCAGGAAAGTTCAGAAGACTCTTACCTTCAATTAACCCCCAAAAAGCCAAAAGTGGAGTTGTGGCTTAGAACACCAGCCTTGAGTGAAAAAACTCAGGGGCAGTGCCCATGCCCCAAGTTCAAGTCCTAATACTGGCATCAAAAAAGGAGGAGGAGGAGGAGAAGAAGCTGCTTTATTTCATTTTATTTTTTATTTTTGTTGGTTATGGGGTTTGGAACTCTGGGCCTGGGCGCTGTCCCTGAGCTCTTCAGCTCAAGGCTAGCACTCTACCACTTGAGCCACAGCATCACTGCTGGCTTTTTCTGCTTATGTGGTGTTGAGGAATCAAACCCAGGGCCTTATGCATGCAAGGCAAGGACTCTACCACTGAGCCACCTTCCTAGCCCAAGAAGCTGCTTTAGTAATACAACAATAGAACCCAGAGGAAGTAGTAATTTTGACAGATTCAAAATGAGGGGCAAGGATCAAAACATAATGAGTTTCAAGTGTGCATTTGAATGCAATGGCGTGTGAATGGAGGAAGGTAGGTTATCTGGGGTTGAGGGTGATAATAATACCAATGGGCATCCCTTACAAGGGACTGGGCACAATATGCAGACAGACCAAGAAACTGAAAGAAGCCTTAGTGACCAAGATCTACACCTCTTTTTATGCCAGTCCTATGTCTGGGATGGTGTTTCCCTTTTCTATGGCTTTCTAAGACCTAACTGTTTACTGTCACCTCTAACTCTCTTCCGTGTAATTTCTGATAGCTCATCTGGAAGCAATTTCTCCTCTTGGAAGCCCATTATCAATGATGCTCCTCCATTTTGCCCTTGTCCTGTGGTAGTCACTTTCCTGAGTTTTCACCTCCTAGAATTGACTCTGTGAAGGCAGCTGCCACATTGAAATCTCTTAGTATCTCTGAACATCTGACCTGATATAAGGCACTTGGTTGTGTCCAATAAGAGCAGACAGATGAATGAATAATTGACACAGGAGGGTGGGCATCCTTCAGCCATTCCAAACAAACAAAAATGACTGCCAAGGAGTTTCCCTGGACAAACAACCCATATGATATGCTGGCTGGTCAGTGACTTGTTCCTTCCAAGCAAGTAAACAGGGCTTTGAGGGGTTTAATTGAGGCTGCTCTACCTTGTATGCTTTGACTTTCCCAGGCATACTGGAGACCTGTGTAGTTAGCTCTGTGTAGTTAGCACTACTGCTGAGACATGAGCAGTGAGAGATGCAGCCAAGTGTGCCGGTCCCTGACCTGGTTCAGCTTCTGCACAGCTCCTAGCAGCCATGGGCTTAGACAATTCGTTCCCAGCCCAACTGATGGAGGCTATAGTCTCCAGGAATTTATTATTATTATTATTATTATTATTATTATTATTGCCATTACTGGGGCTTGAACTCAGAGCCTGGGCACTGTCCCTGAGATTTTTTTGCCCAAGGGTAGTGTTTTACCACTTGTACTTTCAGCTTTTTGGTGGATAATTAGAGATAAGTGTCTCACTGACTTTCCTGTCTGGGTCCAGGATTTTTTTTTTTTAGTAGTATACATTGATTGCTTAACGAGGGTTTTCACTATGACATTTCCATACGTGAAAACAATGTATTCCAATTGATCACTCTACCAGTCCTCCTATCGCACTATCTCTTTTTAAGACAATTTTGACAATTTTCATATATGCAAATGAACTACAGTGACCACATTCATCCTCATTCACCTTCTTCCATAGCCTTCCCTACTGTTTCTGGTGCCCAACCCCCCACTCAAGCCTATTTTGCTTTCGTATCCTTCCTTCCTTCTTTCCTTCCTTCCTTCTTTCCTTCCTTCCTTCCGTCTTTCCTTCTTTCCTTCCTTCCTTCCTTCCTTCTTCCCTTTTTTCCTCTGGTATTGTTTTGCTGTATATTAATTGTACTTCTCTGGGCTTTTAATTTAATTTAGTTTATTTTTAGTGCTGGTACAGGCCTTGACCTCTCCATGCTTTTGCATGGGATGTGGGCTTGTATTTGCTAGTAGGTAGACTCAGACTTAGTATATTGCATGGACAGTTCTTTTTGTGGAGAAGGAAGGTATATATTTGAATTTCTTTGGAGTCTGTGTAGACCACTCAGGGTGTGTATGTAATGGTGTGTACTTCTATGCAGGTGTGTGTGTGTGTGTGTGTGTGTGTGTGTGTGTGTGTGTGTGTGTGTGTGTGTGTGTGTGTGTGCTCTGTGCTGGAATACTTGCCCTCTTCTCTGTGTGTCCTTGTAAATGAGAGAATGAGGCTTGTTCTGCCTCGCTGCTTGTGTTTGCAGTATGTATGGCCATCCTAAATGAATGTTAACATCTTTCCTTTGGTTTCCAAGAATAATGCCTCCTTCTTGTCTCAGACCTTAACCTTGACACCACATGAAAGATCCCAGCTGGTGACTGGCTCTTCTTTCTCTTACCTGAGAGGGAGATGAAGGAAAGCAGACAGCCCACTCTGCCCTGCCAGGATTCCACTCCTGAATGTTATTTTGTCTTGGTGCTGTTTATCACAAGAAGGAAAATAGTCCCATCCTGACTAGAAAACAAGGTGCTTTTTCTTCTTGATATTTAAACAAAAAATTGGGCACTGGTGGCTCACTCCCTCGATCTCAGCTACTCAAGGAGCTGAGATGTGAGAATCAAGATTCAAAGCCAACCCAAGAGTCCATGAGACTCTTATCTTCAATTAACCAGCAAAAAGCTTGAAATTAAGGTGTTGTTCAAATGGTAGAGCTCCAGCTTTGAGTGAAACAGCCAAGCAAGAGCATAATGCCTTGAGTTTAAGCCCAGTACTGGCACACACACATACACAAAATGACATTTTTCCCACCCATAGCTTCTTCAAAAACTAGAAAACACATCTCTATCCCTCTGCATAGCCTTTCCTTCCAGCATCTGCTCTTTTCTTCCCTTCCCTTCTCTTCCCTTCCCTTCTCTCTCTCTTTCTCTCTTTTTTGTATCTTTATTGGGGTTTGAACTCAGGGCATTGTGCTGTCACTCAGCTTTTGAGCTAAATAATCAGTCCTGGCTTTTTGTTTAATTGGAGATAATAGTCTCACAGTAGCCGGGCACTGGTGGCTCATGCCTATAATCCTAGCCACTCAGGAGGCTGAGATCTGAGGATTGTGGTTCAAAGCCAGCCCGGTCAAGAAAGGGTGTGAGACTCTTTTTTTTTTTTTTTTGTCGGTCGTGGGGCTTGAACTCTGGGCCTGGGCGCTGTCCCTCAGCTCTTCAGCTCAAGGCGAGCGCTCTACCACTTGAGCTACAGCGCCACTTCCGGTTTTCTGGTGGTTTATTGGAGATAGGAGTCTCACGGTCTCTCCTGCCCGGGCTGGCTTTGAACCGCGATCCTCAGATCTCAGCCTCCTGAGTAGCTAGGATTACAGGCGTGAGCCACCAGCGCCCGGCAAATGTATTTTATCCTTTTTTTTTTTTTTTTTTTTTTTTTTTGTCGGCCGTGGGGCTTGAACTCTGGGCCTGGGCGCTGTCCCTCAGCTCTTCAGCTCAAGGCAAGCGCTCTACCACTTGAGCCACAGCGCCACTTGGCTATGAGACTCTTATCTCCAATAAATCACTCAGAAAACTGGAAGTGGGGCTGTGGCTCAAGTGGTAGAGCACTAGCCTTGAGCTGAAGAGCTGAGGGATAGCGCCCAGACCCAAAGTTCAAGCCCTATGACTGAAGCCTAGGCTGGCTTCAAACTAAGATTCTCATATCTCAGCCTGATGAGTAGTCAGGATTATGAAACCTAGTGATGATTCATGCCAGTGCTTGGCTTCGATTTTATTTTTTAACTGGAGATTGAATCCAAGACCTGATAAAAACACTCTACAGCTGATACTGGGTCATGACACTCCACAGACTTGTTTCCTGAGGAGCTTTTTTTTTTGGGGGGGGAGGTCCAGTCGTAGGGCCTGAACTCTGGGCCTGGGTGCTGTCCCTCAGCTCTTCAGCTCAAGGTTAGCGCTCTACCACTTGAGCCACAGCGCCACTTCCGGCTTTTTTCTTTTTGCTTATGTGGTGCTGAGGAATCGAACCCAGGGCCTCATGCATGAGAGGCAAGCGCTCTACCACTGAGCCACCTTCCCAGCCCAATCCAGGCAGGCTCCTCACCTGCTCCTTTACTGGAGGGCTCTAATCAGAGGAGAGACCATCTTCATGTCCTTCCAGCACCAGTCGGCTCCCTCTCTTTCATTAGCATACTCTCCCATCCCTGGGGAGGAGGCAGGAAGGTAGGAGGAAGTGCTTGGGCACGTTCCCATTGAGCACCAGACAAGTTCCTGCCCTGTTAGAGCTTTCTTTCTAGGAGAGAGGAGGAAAAGGGCCCGAAGACCCAACCTGCCTTCTTCACTCCATCAGGGAAGTGACTGTAGAAACCAGTCAGCCTTATCCAGGGGGTGACTAGGAAGTGATGAGAGAAATGTAGGGTGAGTGGATACTAACTCTGCTTTGTTCTTCTGCTCCTTCTGCCACCTAGGAGGGGGTTTCTTCCTGGACAGAGGCCTAGATCTTTTTCTGGGCTTTTGGTGGGGTTTGCAACTCTTCTAAAACCCTGAAAGTATCTTATCTGATAGTTAGTCAAGGATTTAGTGATGGACTATTCAGGTACTACAACCGGTTTTCTCTTCCTGCTTCAGGAATAAACAATTTCCTGGTTTCTTTTTGCATTAATGACCAGGAACTAGAAGAGAAGGCATCAGGGATGAGGGGTAGTTGGTTGTAGCTCGGTGGGAGTGTGTGCTTAGAATGCTTGAGGCTTTGGGTTCTAAGGGCCTCAAAACAGCACAAAAACAAGCAAATAAAAAGAAAACATAGTTAGAAGACCTTATCTGTTTTCCCCTTTCTATCCCAGTGTAGGACTCTTGTTCTAGGCCAGCCCTTGAGCACCTGAGTGCTTGTTAGAAATACTTTATGAGCCGGGCGCTGGTGGCTCACGCCTGTAATCCTAGCTACTCAGGAGGCTGAGATCTGAGGATCGCGGTTCAAAGCCAGCCCGGGCAGGAGAGACCGTGAGACTCCTATCTCCAATAAACCAACAGAAAACCAGAAGTGGCGCTGTAGCTCAAGTGGTAGAGCGCTCGCTGAAGAGCTGAGGGACAGCGCCCAGGCCCAGAGTTCAAGCCCCACGGCCGACAAAAAAAAAAAAAAAAAAAAAAAAAGAAATACTTTATGATTGTGAACAAGCCTCAGTTTCCCTGGAGATTCACTGTGTTAATTCTGCAGAATGATGGTGTTGAAGGCAATCTAACTCTCATGATTTGCTACTTTCTCCCTAACCTCTTGGACTAATTATGACCCCCCCAAATCCACCAAACCACTTCTGAAGGCCACAAATACACATATTTTTAAAACACACATGGAAATGGATGGTTACTGAAGGCTATAGAGAAGAGAGGCAGGCTAAAGCAGTGGAAAAACATCCATCTAGTATATATTTCCTCCCAAGTAAGAAAGATACATTGTGAGTGGTAGGATACAGCCACCTTTTTAGGGCTGGGGGTATAACTCAGTGGTAGAGTACATGCTAGGTTCAGTTCTCAGCACTAACACACACACACACACACACACACACACACACACACACACACACACACACACACACACTACCAATTTGCATCTCTCATATGTAATCTTACAATAGGCCATAATCCTATACTCTCCTGAGATTCTTCCTGCTGTATCACCAAAACACACACACACACACACACATACATGTGCCAGCCATTATGTTCAGAGGATTACAAGTTACAACCTACCAGGGAGAGAGATTACTTCCTTGCTAACAAAACTTCTTTCCATCAAACAGCTGCTACCTCCTCTGGCTCTGCCAATCACATATTCTAAATCATGATTGCTACTCTATCAGACAGAGATCCTCTATTTCTGGAGCCCCCAACACATAAATAACAATCTGAAGGTGTGACCTCTGAAGACTCAGAGCGCACATGTACTGCCTGCTTCCAAGGGCACAGGACAAGGGTCATGTGAGACTAAGAGCCTGGGCAATACTCCTTCTGGCACTGTATGTGTCTGCCCAGAGTTGGATGACCTCTACAGACCAGGCAGCAGTAATTCCCCATGGAGCAGCTATTAGGATGACTTCCCAGAGCAACAGGCTCTAACCAACCTCCTGTTGGCCACCAGAAATGATGGTGGGAGTGTAAATGGGTACATGCCAGGGGAGTGAAATTTGGCAATAGCTCCCAAATTTGCAAATGCATATGCCTTAGTCATAGTGATTCTATTTATAGAAGCATATCCTACAGATAGACTTACACAGATTTGAGATGCCGTGTGGACCAGTGGCTCATTGCAATACCAGCTTCTAGTAAAGATGGGAAGTTAACTGTGGCATCAGTAGATGTTTGCTTTCATACGCTGTGGTGTGTCCACACAACAGAAGACTAAAAATGGGACTCGTTTGAGTGTTCAACAAGGCTCACAGCTAATTAGTTAAGGTAAAATAAGTAAGGTACAAAGCCTGGTGCCACTGGTTCATGCCTGTAATCCTAGCTACTCAGGAGGCTGAGACCTCAGGATCCAGATTTGAAGCCAGCTTGGGCAGGAAAGTCTGTGAGATTCGTATCTCTAATTAATCACAGAAAAAAAAAAAACAGAAATGGTATTGTAGTAATGGTAGAGTACTAGTCTCGAGCAAAAGGAGCTTAGGGACAGCACCCAGGCCCAGAGTTCAAGGCCCATGACTGGCAAAAAAAAAGAAAGGAAGAAAGAAAGGAAGAAAGAAAGATAGAAAGAGAAAGAAAGGAAGAAAGAGAAAGAAAAAGAGAGAGAAAGGAAGTAGAGAATAATGTATCTTTGTGTGGAAAAAAAACCCTCACAAAATGCATATTTGTATTGATTTGTATGTATATAAAATATTATTGGAGCCAGGAGCCAGTGGCTCACACCTGTAACCCTAGCTATTCTGAAAGCTGAGATCTGAGGATTGTAGTTTGAGATAAGCCAGGCAGGAAAGTCCATCAGACTTTTACTTCCAAGTAACCATCAAAAATACCCAGAAGTGGAGCTGTGGCTCAAAGTGGTAGAGCTCTAGCCTTGAGCGAAAGAGCTCAAGGACAGCACCCAGGCCTTGACCACCACCACCAACAACACAAACACAAAACAACAACAAAGAACAATTCCACAAACCAAAGTGGCAAAGACAGAGCTTTGTAGGATGAGAGCTACAGGGGAGCGGAGCAGTAGGGCAAGGAGGGGGAGGAGGGAAGAGCTGGAACAAAGGAAGGACATGTGTTTCCATATTCTTTTGCTTTCTTTTTTTCTTTTGCCGATCCTCTGGCTTAAATTTAGGACCTGGGCTCTGTCTGAGAAATTTCTATCCCCCTCTCCCATCCAAAACTAGTGCTCTACCACTTGAGCCACAGCTCCACTTCTGGTTTTTTTTCAGTGGTTAATTGGAGATAAGAGTTTGGTTCATCTCTTCTCAGGTGTCCCTTGCTTATTGGACTGACCATTCCTCAAACTCAGGGATGCTCTTGCAGTTTGAGCAATCAATATCTTTCTTTCTTTCTTTCTTTCTTTCTTTCTTTCTTTCTTTCTTTCTTTCTTTCTTTCTTTCTTTCTTTTTCTTTCTTTCTTTCTTTTTCTTCCTTCCTTCCTTCCTTCCTTTTTCTTTCTTCTGTTTCTTTCTCTCTCTCTCTTCCTCTTGCTCTCTCTGTGCTTGAACTCAGGACCTGGGTACAGTCCCTGAGTTGTTTTGTACAAGGCTGGCAATCTACCACTTGGGCCACAGCTCCACGTCTGGCTTTTTGGTTAATTGGAGATCTGAGTCATGAGATCATGTTCTGGCTGGTTTCAAATTATGATGGTCAGATCTCAGACTCCAGGATTATAGGTGTAAGCCACTGGAGCCAACCTCATTGTTTCTTTTCCTTTTGGGGGGTCTTGGGGCCTGGGTGCTATCCCTGAACTCTTTCATTAAAGGCTAGCGCTCTACCACTTTGAGCCACAGCACACTTCTGGTTTTCTGGTGGTTACTTTGACTTTCCTGCCAGGCTGGCTTCAAACTGCGATCCTCAGATCTCAGCGTCCTAGTAGCTAGGATTACAGGCATGACCAGTGCCAGGCTCCATTGTTTCTTTTTTTGGTGTAAACATTTTTTTACACTTTCTTTGAGTAACAAGATCTTCCCAGAAAGCAGTGACATCCTTAATTTACTTGACTTATGAAGTCCTCTTCTCTTTCTCCAGAAAAGTTTTCCAGAATAGTTTGATTTGTTTTAAAGATTGCTTTTTGAGAATCTTATGACACCCCTTTGAGATACCTGGCAACACTCTGGGGTGTTGCGAAACCCAGCTTAGGAGTGATGGACTCCCAAGCTGATCAGCAAGAAGCTTTGGCCAAGTGGGGCCTTCATCACCCTGGCATGATTGGGACCTAGCCAGGGAGGGGCGGGGCCACTGCCTCCTCACCTCCACCCTCTGGGCCTTTCCCTGGATCCAGGGCCTGTATGGGGTCCTTTATGGGCATGGAAAACATTCACTTGAGATCCCGCTACAAACCCTGCTCATGGGTGAGCTGCTGGGTCCCTGGGAGCCCAGCTGGTCCTTCTTCCTCAGGGATAATTTTAGGTTTTCTCTGGTCCCCTCCAACCTTCCTGACTCCTGACCCCTGGCTCAGCCTCCCAGAGGGATTGCTTAGACCAGTGACTATACAGGGTGTCTTTGAAATACTGAGCAGTTCAGAAGAACAGCCCGGGCATGGCCCGGGAGGCATTTTCCATGATCATTTTGTTCTCCTTTTGTCCCATTGTTCCAAGGGAGGAAGCGAGACAGCTCAAGGATGAGGTCTTGTTAGACCTGACAAATTCATAAAGGAATGAAATCTTTCTACCTCTCAACTTGAAAACTGGGGCTTATTTTCCAGCCTTTCCTCCCCACGCCCAGTTTTAGAGAAACTGACTTAGAGATTGGAAGACAGGGCTGGCAGAACTAGGAGAGGGAGAAGTTCTGGGAATCAGGTGAGAGAAACTTCTGCTAGGTCTGTGGTGTGAGGGATTTTAGAGGCATTAAAGTACTGGGCCATATGACATCTATAATCCTAGCTACTCAGGAGGCTGAGATCTGAGGATCTTGGTTCAAACCTAGTCTTGGCAAGAAGGTCTGAGAAAAGTCTGTGAGACTCTTATCTCCAATTAACTGCCAAAAAAGGCAGAAGTAGAGCTGTGGCTCAATTGGTAGAGTGCTAGCCTTGAGTACAAGAGCTCAGGGGCAGGCCCTGAGTTCAGCCCCAGTACTAACGCCTGTCTGCCAGCCCGTGCACATTCTCTCTCTCTCTCTCTCTCTCTCTCTCTCTCTCTCTCTCTCTCTCTCTCACACACACACACACATGTACACACACACACGTACACACACACACACACACACACACACACACACACACACACACACACACAAATAGCACATAGTAAATAAAACACCAGGCCTGCCTTTCCAGACATAATGAGTGAGTTCTTCAGCCCAATGTCTTCTAGTTTTCAAAAGGTCATGAATAAAATCTTCAAGGAAGTGGTGTGAACACTTTACGATGGAGGAGAGGAGGGATGAAAGAATCATGGATAGCTAGCTGGGTGTGATTCTGGACAAACTTCAACCACAAACCCATTTGTTTTTTCAGTGCTAGGTTGAAGTCAGGGCCTCAGGCATGTTGAACACACTCCACCACTGAGTTACATCCCAGCCTTCATTTATCCACCCCCCTCTCCTTTGATATGTTTGTGTGGTACTAGAGATTGAATTGGAACATTCAACATGACAGAAAAGTACTCTATCACCAAGCTATGTCCCAAGTTAAAGAAGAAAAAGAAAAAAGGAAAAGGAAAAGAGCCAGGTTTTGGTGGGTTATGCCTGTAAGCCCAGTTACTCAGGACACTGAGATCTAAGGATCAAGGTTTGAAGCCAGCCTGAAAACCTCCAATTAATCACCAAAAAGCCAAAGTGGAGATTTACTCAAGTTGTAGAGCAACAGTCTTTCAGCTCAAGGCTCTGAGTTTAAACCTCAATACTGAAAAACAACAACAACAACAATAAAAACATTTTGGACCAGGGTATTGCCACGTAGCCCAGGCTGGGATCAAAACTGAACTCTTCCTGCCTTCGTTTCCCGAGAGCTAGGAATATAAGTCTGCACTACTTTGCCCATCTCTTCTTTCTCTTCCTCCTCCTCCTCCTCCTCTTCCTCCTCTTCCTCTTCCTCCTGCTCCTCCTCCTCCTCCTCTTTCTCCTCCTCTTCCTCTTCTTCTTCTTCTTCCTCCTCCTCCCTCTTTTCCTCCTCTTCCTCCTCCTCATCTTCCTCTTTCCCCTCCTCCTTCTTCTTTGTCCTGTACTGGGATTAGAATTTACAAATTTACAATTTTGCACTAGGTGATGCTCTACCTCTTGAGACATACCCCTGGCCTGTATTTATCAATTTTTTTTGTCAGTTGTGGGACCTGAACTCTGGGCCTGGGTGCTGTCCCTCAGTTCTTCAGCTCAAGGCTAGCACTCTACCACTTGAGCCACAGTGCCACTTCTGGCTTTTTCTGCTTATGTGGTGCTTAGATTGAATGCCTCATGCATTCAAGGCAAGTACTCTACCACTGAGCCACCTTCCCAGCCCCTATAGAATGTCTTTTATGATGGTAGAATTTAATGGGGCCTACCAAAAGTTTTTATGTGTGCAAGGTGTGTAGAGGAGGAGATAGAGATTAAAAAAAAAACCTGTCAGCATCTGATGCTGAATAATTTGAAATGCAAGTGAAAAAGGGCAGGTATAGGAAATGTGAAATAGAATCATTTCCCCAGTAGCTGGAAGGAAAAAGAGAAGAACAGAAAACTGAATGGAACACAGGGCAAATGGAACATAAAAAGGAAAAGGATACAAATCTCATTATCTGAATCCTTGGGAGAGGAGAGGATATTGGCTGCCCTATATTGTTTAATTTTGAAAGCCTTAGAGGGGCGTTGTAAGTAAGTCTGGATGTGACGGTTCTGAGGCAGGAACATTCAAAGTTGAAGATCAGCATAAACCATATATTGAGACCTTGTCTCAAACCAACAAATAAATGTAAAACTAAATCATGTGGCAGGTGCAATGATTACTTTTAATCCCACTCTGGAGGCTGAGGTGGGGAGAACTGAGGTTTGAGGCCAGCCTGGGCAAGAAAGTTTACCTGGAGGGCTGTTCAAATGGTTGAGTGACAATCCAGTAAGCAATCCAACAAGCTAGCTAGAGCATTGAAATAAAATAAAAATAAAATAAAAACACATCCATGGGATCCTATTGCGACAAAAAGCAAACTCTTATTTCATAAACAAAACCAAGTAAAAAGGGCTGGAGGCTGGCTCAAGTGGTAGAGCTCTAGCCTAAACAAAAGGCCCTGTGTTCAAATCCCAGTGTCACCAATATATATTTTAAAAAATAAAGTCGTTGACAGGGGACCTGGAGTAGAGGAGAGGCTAATACAGGTCTTTCTGCTTGCCTTGGGAAGGTCCTGTCCTGATCTGGTAAAGCCTGGAGGTGGGAAGAGTCTCCCATCCCCTTCCCCTGCCCAGCTCCAGGGAGACCTAGGCGGGAAGGAGCTGTGGAGCTCCTGGCCATGGTGGGGTGGACTGATCGCGGCAGGGCGTCCCTCTCCACCCTCCAATACCCTCCAGAGGTCTCTCTGCTGGACACTATTGGCCGCTGCCCCTTTAAACGCCGCCACTCCTCCCCAAGATCAGTGGCTTCCAGGAGTAGGGGCTGAGGTGGGGGGGGGGGGAGCTGAGCCGGTAGGGAAGATGGCCCAGACAGGGGGAGTCGCTCTCACATCCTGCTGTCCCCTCTCCTGAGCCAGGAGACCCGGGGGCCCCTCCTGCCCCATTCCCGACGCGGGGATGGCTGCGTGGCCTTACAGGAATGGCTCTCTGGTCTGGTGGCCAGGCGCTCCCACGCCCGATCCCGCCGACACGAGTGGGCTGCCAGGGGTACCGTGGGCGGCGGCACTAGCCGGGGCGCTGCTGGCGCTAGCCACGGTGGGAGGCAACCTGCTGGTCATCGTGGCCATCGCCCGGACGCCGAGACTCCAGACCATGACCAACGTGTTCGTGACTTCGCTGGCCGCAGCCGACTTGGTGGTGGGACTCCTGGTTGTGCCTCCAGGGGCTACTTTGGCACTGACTGGCCACTGGCCCTTGGGCGCGACGGGTTGCGAGCTGTGGACCTCGGTGGATGTGCTGTGCGTAACCGCCAGCATCGAAACCCTCTGCGCCCTGGCGGTGGACCGCTACCTGGCCGTCACCAACCCGCTGCGCTACGGCGCCCTGGTTACCAAACGCCGCGCCCGGGCGGCCGTGGTCCTGGTGTGGATCGTGTCGGCCGCGGTGTCGTTCGCGCCCATCATGAGCCAGTGGTGGCGCGTGGGAGCCGACGCCGAGGCGCAGCGATGCCATTCCAACCCGGGCTGCTGTTCCTTCGCCTCCAACATGCCCTACGCGCTGCTCTCCTCCTCCGTGTCCTTCTACCTGCCGCTGCTCGTCATGCTCTTCGTCTACGCGCGGGTCTTCATCGTGGCTAAGCGTCAGTTGCGCCTGCTGCGCCGGGAGCGGGGCCGCTTCCCTCCCGAGGAATCCCGGTCCGCCCCGTCCTCCCCGCGCTCCGCGTCCGCCTCGCCGCGCTCACCGTCCCCCGCGGCGGCGGCGGCGGCGTACGCCTCGCCCGAAGCCGGGCGCCCCGGCTCGCGGCGGCCCGCGCGCCTCCTGCCGCTCCGCGAGCACCGCGCCCTGCGCACCTTGGGTCTCATCATGGGCACCTTCACTCTCTGCTGGCTGCCCTTCTTCCTCGCCAACGTGCTGCGCGCCCTCGTGGGGCCCGCTGTCGTGCCGAACCCAGTGTTCCTGGCTCTGAACTGGCTGGGCTACGCCAACTCTGCCTTCAATCCGCTCATCTACTGCCGCAGCCCGGACTTCCGCAACGCGTTTCGCCGACTCCTGTGCCGCGGCCGGCCGGACGAGCCCAGCGCCGCTGCCGCTTCCCCTGGCCGAGGCCCATCGGGCGCCCCTGCCGCCCTGGCCAGCCCGGCCCAGGCCAGGCAATGCCCGCCGCTCAACAGGTAGGTAACCCAGGCTGAAGGGACTGAGTTAGGAAGCGTTTGGTGTCTCCGTGGTGTGTGTGTGTGTGTGTGTGTGTGTGTGTGTGTGTGTGTGTGTGTGTGTGTGTGTGTGTGTGTGTGTGTGTGTGTGTGTGTGTGTGTGTGTGCCTGCCGGTCCTGGGGCTTGAACTCAGGGCCTGACCACTGTCTTTTTTGCCCAAGGCTAATGCTTTGCCACTTGAGCCACAGCTCCACTTCCGGCATATTTAGTGATTATTTGGGGATAATAGTCTCAGAGAGCTGGGAAGGTGGCTCAGTGGTAGAGCGTTTGCATGCCTGAGGCCCTGGGTTCGATTCCTCAGCACCACATAAGCAAAAACAAAAAAGCCGGAAGTGGCACTGTGGTTCAAGTGGTAGAGCGCTAACCTTGAGCTGAAGAGCTGAGAGACAGCACCCAGGCCCAGAGTTCAGGACCCAGGACTGGACCCCCCCCCCCAAAAAAAAAAAATAGTCTCAGAGACTTTCCTGTCCAGGCCGGCTTTGAACTGTGACCGTCAAGAGCTTCATCCCTGAGAAGCTAGGATTTCAGAATTTCAGGTCGGGGCAGCGGCATCAGACTCAGTGTCTCCATTTTTGAGCTCAGGATATAGTGGATGGTGGGGAGGGGTGGGGGGGTGGGGGGGGTGGGGGGGTGGGGGGGGTGGGGGGGTGGGGGGTTGGGGGGTGGGGGGGGATATGAAGAAACAGGGAGTGGGACTTTTCCTGGATGGGGCCACTACTGTTGAGATGGCGGAAGGCAGGTGTGCTGTTCTTCACCCTAGGACTCATGGCACCGTGGGACATTGCTTTGGCTTCTAGATTCCCTGGTGGGTCTAGTTTTTGCTTTTCTAGCTAAGTTCTTCTTCTGCCAATGTGGCTGTCTAGCCATCACTATACCTGGTTGGGTCTTGGACTGAGAGCAGCTGCCTGGCCTCAGTTCTGCTTTTTCTCATAGGTTTGATGGCTATGGAGGTGAGAACCTACTGCCAGTGTGAAGGACCACAGGCGGTGAGCAAACAACTCGTGAGTGGGAATTTGTCCCCGACCCTGAGAGCCAGGGTGGAGCGAGAGTGGGATTCTTGTGGCTGGGTAGTCACTCATTGTTTTTGTGTGATGATGCCTTCTAGGGTCTCTCATTCTTCTCCAGTGCCTGGGGTTCCCACCCTAACACTTATTATCTCTGTTTTGTAGGCCTTTCTGGGGGAATTTCCAAGGCCTAAAGGACAAGAAAGAACTCCATGAATGCAGAACCTTTGGCAGGTCTCTACTCTGTGATCTGAATGAGCCATAGGGAAGCCCCAGTTGTGAAACTGCTCTCCAGAACAGGCTGGATCTCTGCATGCAAGTGGATTTTTACCACCCTCTCTCTTTTTTTACCTGAGAAGTTTTGGAAAACCCTGAACTTTACTACCTCAGCAGCTTGGGAGTCACCCGGATGGCCCCCAGTTCAGTCTTGTGGCTTTGGCAAGGGGGTGTTCCCAAAGCACATGTGTGCTGGGGGAGGGAAGAGCACCCAGCTCTCTGCACCCAGCTCCCTTCCTCCTGCTGCTCAGACCCATGAATGAACAGCTGCACTTTCTCTAAACTCTGTAGCCCAGGCTCTGGCCTGGAGAGACAGGAGGCTAGAAAAGACAAGGTTTGGGTTTGTCCCTAACTCCTTCACTGCAGCTGTCCTAGTACCAGCATTTCACCTCAGACCCAGAACAGCTTTGATCTACCTCACAGCAGTATCAGGAGGATGCTTCAGGGTTGGGGGGGGGGGAGTACGGTGGGATTCTACAGGGCTAGGAGGAAGGGGATCCATTGGAAATTATCCCTTCCATTTAAAATCCAATTAATAAATATTACTGAAGGCAGTTTGTCCTTTGCCTTCTTTTTCTCTCCCTTTGTTTTCTTTGCATAATCTATTTGCTCCTTCCTTTTAACTCAGAGCTGGCCGTTGACAGAGGCAGTAAATCAGGACTAATCCCTGTCCCTTTCCATCTAATCCTCATCAAACAAAAACTGAAGTCTGTTTGGGTGAAGGGGACTGTTGAGCCTTTGATCCCCCCTCCTTCCTATCCTGTCTGAAACTCTTGGAATCTACTTGCAAGTGAGTTGCAAAGTGCATAGGAGCCACAGGATTTGTTGTGTGCTGGCCTAGGGCCTAAGCCATTTTTCATTTCTCCTGCTATAAGCTAACAGAGGATTCTTAAGGTCTCATCACTGTCAGGAACCAGTACTTTCTGTGTGTATGTGGAGGCACAGAGTATTGTTTGTGTTGGGCAAATTTCTTGGATTATACGTATCTCCATAATCTCTGTTGGGATGCAGAAATCTGTTCTCCTCTTGAAGAAAAACTGGAATTAGAGATCTGAGTTTGTAGAAACTTTTCTAATGTGTGTGTGTGTGTGTGTGTGTGTGTGTGTGTGTGTGTGTGTGTGTGTGTGTGTGTGTGCATAAGTACACTGCGCACATATGCTTACAAGAAACTGGGGCTTGAACTCAGAACCTTTTGCTGTTGCTTGTCTTTTTCACTCAAAGCTGATGCTCTACCACTTGAACTACAACTCCACTTTTGGCTTTTTATGCATTAGTTGGAGATAAGAGTCTTTCAGATTTGTCTGCCCAGACTGCAGTTCTCAGAGCTGAACCTCTTGTGTAGTTAGAGTTACAGGCATGAGCCGCTGGTGCCTGGCTTATCTGAATTTTTACATAGCTTATCTGACACGTTTCCTTTGGAAACATAAAAGTTCTGTGGCAATCACTGGATCATTTTGTGGGTTCTTATGTAAATTTCATGAAGGAGGACCATGGTCCTTGCTGATTCAAGTCCAGGGGCCCTAATTTTCAAACCTCAATTGGCCCTCAGGATACGCTCAGAGCATTTCCACATAAGGGTGTTCCCAGTGGATTGGACCTGGCTGTACTTCTTCTTCCTCCCTTCCCCCCTGGAGCCCAGGTTGTATTTCTCAGGATGTTTGCATACCAAAGATAACTTTCTCCTTCCAACCCAGGGCAGTGTGAGGTCTCTGGTGTCTGCATGTGGAGGGTTCCTTGGCAAGAGCTCCACATTTGAACTACGGTTTAGTGGACAAGGAAGTCTTCCTGAGCCTGGGAATAAATCAGAGAGCCTTCTCTCACCATCTCTGGATATCTTTTCAACATCTTAAAGGAAAGTTGGTCCAGTCAGTCCTAGGAGGGGATAAGATGATTTTGGATGGGGGAGGATTTGGTTTTTAGAATTATCCTTGAAGAGTGATTGCCTGAGTCCTGTTTGACACAGCCCTGTGTGCCAACTGTCAGCCTCCTTTGGAATGTTTAGGCTTGAACGGGGCTGTGAATTCCATCTGCAGATTGTCACCAGTGCACCTGACAGCTGCAAGAGGCAGCCCCTCTGCTCATTTCTCTAGCAATGTGTAGCTGGGTGTCAAGTCAGAGGAGATTTACATCCTTGGAGGGGCAGCAGGCTGCTTTTGCCAGCTGGAGGTGGAGTACTTGAACTGTAGAAGACAAATAGCCATGCTCTGATTCCAGAGATGTGAAGACTTGCAGACATATAAGAACCAAAGAGCCCTGGAGCCTCTGGCTCTCCCAGAGTCTGTAAGCAGGAGCTGGGAATGGAGCAGATATGACAGGAAAAGGAAAAGGGGGTTGAGTTGGAGAAAGCATGAAGAACATCTCCAGAGCTGTTGATTAGCTATGCTGGAAAGGAACAGGCAAAATCAGGGTAAGGGTGAATTGGTAGCAAATGCTCCCAGGTCTCTCTCGTGGCAGGTGCTTCTAGAGGATGGTGGCAAGTATATGCTGTGGTTCTCCTGGTCAATCACTGGGCTGTAATTCCACGTTAGCTTCATCCCTCAGCACTTATGAAGTAGATCAGCTTTTCCTTGTAGAAAACAATGCTTTTTCTCTTCTCCAGCCTTTAGGAGGGGAGTAAGGGTGACAGGGATGGTGGGCCTTCTAAAACTTGGGATGATGGGCTTTCTAAAACTCTGTAAAGCCTTGGACCTGGGCTTATGGCAAGGCATAAGTGATGCCAGGCGCCCCCTGATGGCGATGTGGGTATAACAGGGGTGAGCTTCTCAATGCTGGTCTGTTAGCTAGACGAAGCCTGCTTCAGTTTTCATAAGACCTCAACTATCAGTGTTGGAAAAGAGCATAGAATGAACTAATTCAATCCATTGATAAAAATGGATGAATAACTGGGTGCCATTGGTTCACACCTGTAATCGTAGTTACTCAGGAGGCTGAGATCTGAGGATCAAGGCTAGTCCAGGCAAGAAAGTCTCTGAGACTTATCTCCAATTATCCACCAGAAAATTGGAAGTGGCGCTGTGGCTCAAGTAGTAGAGCACTAGCCTTGAGCTGAAGAGCTGAGGGACAGTGCGCGCAGGCCCAGAGTTCAAGCCCTATGACAGACAAAAAAAATAAAATAAATAAAATAAAAGGATGAATAGCCAGGTGTCAGTGGCTCATGCCTGTAATCCTAAGCGTTCAGGAGGTTGACATCTGAAGATCATGGTTCAAAACCAGCCTTGGCAGGAAAGTCTCTGAGACTCTTATCTCTTAACAAACCACCAAAAAGCCAGAAGTGTAGCTGTGGCTCAAATGGTAGAGCTCAGGGACATCACTCAGGCTTTGAGTTCAAGCCCTAGGACTGTCTCGCGCACACACACACACACACACACAAACACACAAACACACACACACACACACACAGATGAATAATAAGTTCTGGAAGGATGAGTTGGATAGACAGATTTCTTGTATTCAGTTAAAGGCAGCAGCTCTGAGGCAATATATAAACAGTCCAGACTTCTTCATAGGTGAAAAAACAAGAAAGGGAGAGAGGAAGGAAATGACCATTGATGGAACAACTATTCTATGCCAAACACTGTAAGAGGTACTCTGCAAATGCTATTTACTTCATAATGACAACAAATTGAAATTGAGCTTTTGAGAATTGAACAGCAAAGCCAGTGTGGATTCTGACCAATGTGCACTTTATTTCCTTTACTGCTAACCATTTGGGTGACACCAATAAGTTACTTTGACTTTTCTTGTTTAAATTTTTTTTTTAAGAAAAGGTCTCACTGTGTAGTCAGGACTGGCCTGGAACTCTCCATTCTCCTGCCTTCAATTCCTGAGTACTGGGAGTACAGGTATGTGTCAACATGCCTTGCTGTTTTTTACCCTCTCATACCATTTGCTTGCCTTAAAGCAAATTCAGATCTGCCTGCTGTGCTGCAGGGCATACAAACTAGTTTTTTCTTTGTATGTTTGTTTTGTTGTTTTGTTTTGCTAGTCCTGGGGCTTAAACTCAGGGCCTGGTTACTGTCCCTGGACCTCTTTGTGCTCAAGGTTAGCGTTGTACCACTTGAGCCACAGTGCTACTTCCAGCTTTTTCTGAGTAGTTTATTGGAGACAAGAGTCTCATGGACTTTCCTGCCTGGGCTGGCTGTGAATTGTGATCCTCAGATCTCAGACTCTTAAGTAGCTAGGATTATAGGTGTGAGCCACAATTGCTTGGCTTCAAACTAGTTTCGAGGACTAAATAAGATCCTGTATGTGAAAGAATAGTATGTAAAGGGGCTCTCTAATGTGAAATGATGGAATTAGAGTTTAGATCTAGCCAGGTATCTGTGGCTTACACCTATAATCCTAGCTATTTAGGAAGCTGAGATCTGAGGATCACAGTTTAAAGCCAGCTTGGGTAGGAAAGTTCGTGAGTCTTTTATTTCCAGGTAACTACCAAAAAGCCAGAAGTAGACTGGTGACTTAATAAGTGGAAGAGTAACAAGCTTCAGTGAATGAGCTAAGGGATAGTGTCCTGACCCTGAATTCAAGTCCTAGTTATAGGGATACCCCCCAAATATGTAAAATATAACATGTCATATATATTTATGTATAATAGAATAATTTGGTGTGTGTGTGTGTGTGTGTGTGTGTGTGTGTGTGTGTGTGTGTGTGTGTGTGTGTGTGTGTGTGTGTGAAGTCTGGATGAGTCTTAGGCCTTCTGGTTTTGGTTCCTGCTTAGAGTAGCAGCTTGGATCTTGGACTCACTTCTCTCATCACTATGGACTTGTTCTGCCTGTTTTCTCTTGTGAGGGATAACACTATCATGAACTAATTGTACGGGTAGAGCCTCCATTTTGGGCTCTATTTCCTTGTTCAGACTCTGGTCTGACCCATATTCTGAATCTGGTCTTGGTTGGATTGCCTATGATTGTCAAGGCAATCATAGTAAGATAGATGTACCTTATCTATCTTACAGTAAAATAGATGTTGGGGAGGGGTAGAAGGCTTAGAGAGCACAGAGGATGTGTTTCTAACATCTAGGGTTCATGAAATCAGGCCCTAAGGGACCAGAAAGGAAAAAGAAGATGGACATGTATGTAAGGGTCACTGCAACAAGTTACTCCAACTGGATGATGTAAAATGGTAGCTCTGAAGACTACATGTCCAAACTCAAGGCATTGGCAAGGCCATGCTCTCTCCAAAAGTTCTCCTCCTTGTTTCTCTGCCTTCTGGTGCTGGCAGCGATGGGTCAGCTTGTAGATATATCTGTCCAACTTTGGTCTTTGGGCTTCTTTGAGAACTCTATGTCCAAGAACTCTAAGAACATCAGTTGCTGGTTTAGGGCTCAGCCTAATGCAGTGTGATCTCATGTTAATTTGATTACACCAACAAAGGCCCCCTTTCTAAATAAGGACACATTAGCTGATTCTGGGGGTCCAAACAGAGGCATGTGGAAGGGACAATGGTACTCCAGTCCGTCCGTTCTGCGCTCATCATATTCCTGTTGCTTCACACTTACATTATGTGTGTAAGAGAGAGAAATAGAGAGAGACTGAGAGACAGAGAGAAAGAGACATAGACAGAGCATGAGCTGGTACTGGGACTTGAATTCAGGTCCTTGTACTCTCTCTTGGCTTTTTTTTAGCTCAAGTCGGAACTCTATCACCTAAGCCACAGTTCTACTTCTGGCTTTTTGCTAGTGAATTAGAGATGAGTCTCATGAACTTTTCCCCCAACTTTTCTCAAATTTTGGTCCTCAGAGCTCAGTTTTAGTGAAGATTTATTTTAGCATCACAAGAAAGAAGGAAGAAATTGAAAAAGAAGCATTTCCTGTTCCGTGCCCAGGAAACGGGACTAAGGACTCCTCCCTGTGGTATTTATTCTTTCTGAGCTAGGAGAATACATGCTGTCTAATAACTCTCAATCCTTAGACAATGCCTAACCCACACAGTGTGTGTATGTGTATGTGTGGGTTTTTTTTTTTAATTGGTTGGTCGTGGGTCTTGAACTCTGGGCCTGGGTGATGTTCCTCAGCTCTTCAGCTCAAGTCTAGGGCTCTACCACTTGAGCCACAGCACCACTTCCGGTTTTCTGAGTGGTTTATTGGAGATAAGAGTCTCACGGACGTTCCTGCCCAGGCTGGCATTGAACCTCGATCTTCAGATCTCAGCCTCCTGAGTAGCTAGGATTACAGGCATGAGCCATTGGCGCTTAGCTTATTCAGCTTATATGTGTGTGTGTGTGTGTGTGTGTGTGTGTGTGTGTGTGTGTGTACCAGTAGTGGGACTTGAACTCAGAGCCTCATACTCTTGATTGACTTTTTTGCTCGAGGCTGGCACTCTGCCACTTGAGCCATACTTCCACTTGCAGCTGTTTGTTGGTTAATAGTAGGTAAGAGTCTCAGTGACTTTTTTGCCTGGGGTCCTTTCAAATAGCTATCCTCAGATCTCAGCCTCCTGAGTAGCTAGGATTACAGATGTGAGCCACTGGCACCTGGCTTCAGACCCACCCTGTGAAGGCTCTTTTTTAACTTATCACTATCCAAAAGGATAAAAGGAATGCTATCCACTCCTAGATTTCTGCTTATGGGTCTTTGTTCCCTCCTCCGGGTTTGAGGAGCCACTGGCAAAGCTAGATTTTGTGTTTGTTGTCGCCTGTGGACGGAAGTAGTTATCCATCCTACATTCTTCCTTCCATAATGGAAAGCCAAAGCTTTGGCTGAGAACATGGCCTCCTAGCTGGAAACATTTGCAGTCTCAGACGTGACTAGGTGACAGAGCTCTAATGAACAGATCTGCACTAAAGGGAAAAGGCATATCCTCCTTGCCCCTTTCTCACTTTTGTACTGAATACAAGTGTGATGGTGAGAACTGAAGTGGCCACTTTGGGTCATAAGATGGCAACCATGTGTTTGTTAGAGATGACAGAAGAAACAGATAGAAGGAGCCTGGATGCCCAGCTGTGTGGAGCCCTCATTTCAGCCGTGGGCTGCTTATACTTAAGACCTTATACAATAGAAAAACTTCTCTCCTGTTTAAGTCTTATTCATTTATTTATAATAGCTGACCCAAATAAATATAGCAATAAATGGTAAAGTAGGCTGTATTAGTGATGGGTTTATAGGCTATACCTCCTTTAGACTTGGCTATCTCTTGGGCTCTGTGAATTGTGTTACTGTAGCCATAAAACCACTGTGCTCTCATAGCTGAGGGAGCCTCTGATCTATGACATCTCCCCCTGACCTGGTATTTGTAGCATGTGAGTTCTTGTTGCACTGAGACCACCAGATCCATCTCTTTGACAGTGATAATTCTTATGGTGAGAATGGCCAATGCATGCATTAGTTTCCCAAGCTTACCAAAACAGATAGCCATGACCTTACCAGGCTTTGGGGAAATGATCATCCAGGAATGTTAAATTCCAGACTAGCCAGGGCTAGTCTGAAATAATACAAAGGTATTCCCTCACAGCTCTGGAGGCCAGGTGTCTGAGATGAAGGGGTCACCAGGACTGATTCCTTTCTCTTCTCTGCTTCTTGCCTTGCTTTTGAGGACTCCAGATCCCTTGGCATGGCTGGGCTTAGAGATATCACTCCATTCTCTCCTTCCATCTTTACATGACTCTTCCAGCCAGGTCCTTATGTGTCTTCTTCATTGTCTCTTATAAAGATGCCTGTCATTGGCTTTGAGGCTCATTTTAATCTATAATGATCTCATCTTAATTACATCTGTCAAGGGCTTTCTTCTGTCTAAGGTTAGATTCTGAAGTTCCATGTGAACATATCTTCTTTTTTTTAGGCGGTGGAAGCACCATCCAATGCACATCATGGAGAGACCACTCTGAGCCCTTTGAGGGGTTTTGCTTGTTTGTTTTTTGTGTCAGTCCTGGGGCTTCAACTCAGGACCTGGGTGCTGTCTTTGAGCAATCTTTGCTCAAGGTTAGTGCTTTATCACGTTGAGCCACAGCACAATGACTGATTTTCTGGTAATTTATTGGAGATAAGAGTCTCATGGACTTGCCTGCCTGGGCTGGCTTTGAACCACGATCCTCAGATCTCAGTCTCCTGAGTAGCTAGGATTACAGGCGTGAGCCACCAGCACCATGCTTCTCCTGCTAGTTTTAAGGAAGCTTCTACACCTATGAGTTCTTCAACGTCAAGGAAATGGATTCATAACTGCAGAAGCTTGGAGAGTGATCCTGAGCCTTGGATGAGACCACAGACCTAGCTTGCAGCGTTTGAGACCCCAACCAGTGAGCCCAGCTAACCACAATCCATGGGAACAATGAGACAAAATGCCTGCCATTCTAAACTGCTATGTTGGTGTGCTTTGTTACCCACAACAGAAAAAAATGAATATGGACTTCCCCCAATTCTGCCAGAGGCTGCTCTTTCCAGTAGTCCTTCTCTGGCACTACCTTGATGCTTCATGGTGTGAAAGATGGAATCCAGGAGCTAGGCAAGCACTCTAGCACTTTTCTTTTCTTTCTTTCTTTCTTTTTTTTTTTTAGAATCCCAAAGCTTTTTTTCTTTTCCTTTTTTCTTTTTCTTTTCTTTTTTTGCCAGTCATGGGGTCTGAACTCTAGGCCTGGGTGCTGTCCCTCAGCGCTTCAGCTCAGGCCTAGTCCTCTACCACTTGAGCCACAGCGCCACTTCCAGCTTTTTCTGCTTATGTGGTGCTGAAGAATCAAACCCAGGGCCTCATGCATGCAAAGCAAGCACTCTACCACTGAGCCACCTTCCCAGCCCTGTACACTTTTCTTGTATGTGCCAATCCGAGGGTTTGAACTCAGGGACTGGATGCTGTCCCTGAGCTTCTTTTGCTCAAAGGCTAGCACTCTATTATTTGAGCCACATCTCCACTTGTAGCTTTTTGGTCCGTAATTGGAAATAAGACTTTTCTGCCTGGGCTGGCTTCAAATTGCAATCCTCAGATCTCAGCCTCCTGAGTAGCTAGGATTACAGCTGTGAGCCACACTGTCTTTAATGGGTCTTTAAGGGATTTTCATCAGAGCCAAAACAAAGGGACCACATGCCCCAGAAGATAACTTGCTATGATCCCAAAGGACTATCAGGAACTTTGGCTCTGTCTCTGCCCCTTCTTGTAGAGATGACTTTATGTCCCATGAGTCCTTGGCCATAGGAGCTAAAGGTTCAGAACTTACTTAACCACAGTTTCCATTTCTATTTTATTATCAAATATTGTATTTTTATTATAAAGGTGATGTTTCATAAGTCAGGTAATGAGTACATTTCTTTTGGGACAATGTCACCCCTTTCTTTGCCCTTTCCCAGTTTTTACCTCCCATCCCCATTCACACATTATACAGTTCATTTTCAACATGGTTTCTACTGCTGCTTCATTTATTCACCCTTTATCCCTCCATTTCTGTGTCCCTAACTCACCAAAAGACAGCGAAATGAACAAAGAAGACAAAAAGAAAAGAAAAAAATCTCTTGTTCCCATTTCCTGGAGTTCTTTTTTTTTTTTTTTGGCCAGTCCTCAGGCTTGAACTCAGGACCTAGACACTGTCCCTGAGCTGCTTTTACTCAAAGCTAGCACTCTACCACTTGAGTCACAGTGCCACTTCTGGCCTTTTCTGTTTATGTGGTGCTCAGGAATAGAACCCAGGGCTTCATGCATGCTAGGCAAGCACCGTACCACTAAGCCACATTCCCAGTCCCTCCTGGAGTTCATTTTAATAAATATTATTTTATATGATCAGAGGCACATAGGCTTTGCGCTTTTGTGTTCCTCCTCTAAGAGTGTCCTGTATTGGTCTGTTTCTGTTTTTTTAATTATTATTAAAGAAGGTATTTATGTAGTAGAATAGGGTCTTGCTGTGTTTCCCAGGCTGGCCTCAAATTCCCAGACTTGAGCCATAGTCCTACCTTAGCTTCCTGAATAATTGAGTGGCTGGGACTACAGGTGTACACCACTTCCATTTGAGTTGCCAGTAAAGAGCCACACTATATAACACAAACATAAAGCAGGACGAGTTCTCTAAATCTCCTAATGGAGAACCAAGATAAATGATTGCTTCTGCAGCAGATGGTCCCAGAAGGAAGGTTCACTTCTTCCCAGGAGGGGAGAAGAATGGGAATGGTCGGCTCTGTGTCTGTTTCATGCTGCCTGAAGCACCTCTGGGGTCCCTTCCAGTTGTGGAGTTATGTTTGAGTCCTTCTTCCCAGAGTCCCCTTGGGCTCAAGTCTGAATCTAATCCATATTGGAACATTCTCCTAGAACTGCTGGGAAACTGAGACAAGAAGAGGCAGCTGCTTTTCCAGGAATTTCTTACCATTTTAGAAAGGGAGAAGCACATGGGGCTGATAGTGAACTTTGCTGCCCCCACCCCCTCAGCTCTTTGCTCGGGGCTAGGGATGGAGCTCAGTGGTACACATGTGCCCAGCGTGGAGGAGGCTCCAGTTCCAATCTCAGAACCACACAAACAAGCAAACACAAGAAAACTAAAGCCCCTCTCCCAAACCTCCTCTGTACTTACCCCTAAGCCACATTCATGCCCACACCCTAAGTAGAGTTTGCAGCTATCTGGTATTGATTTTGTGATATATAGACCTATCTCTATCTATATATCACACATACATATAATTTGTGTTAAGTTTCGTTTGTAATAACAATTTAATAATAATTTTTAACAGGTTTCATTATTCTGTCTGTTAAGTTTTTTGGGTTTTTTGGTACCAGCACTGGGGCTTCAGGGCCTGGGTTCTGTCCCAGAGCTTTTGTGCTCAAGGCTAGTAGTCTACCAGTAGAGCCACAAGTCCACTTCCAGTTGTTTTGGTGGTTAATTGGAGATAAGAATCTCCTGGACTTTTCTACCCAGGCTGGCTTCGAACTGTGATCTTTAGATCTCAGACTCCTGAGTAGCTAGGATTATAGGCCACTGGTGCCTGGCTACAAAAGTGTTTAAAACTCTTGCCTTGTTTCCTTTGCCTCTGTTTCTCCTTACCATGTATTGCAAGTTGTTTTGAGAAACCTTTGTTTCTTTAAAAAAAATTGAGTTGAACAAAATAAGTGGATTCTATCGACACATAAGATACTGTTTAAATCAAGCAGATAGTTTTCCAAACCACCTCTGCCTGCCAAATCTCCCCTCCCGGCTTGGGCTGGTGCCTGGTATTTTTATGGAGGCCATCTGGCATTCTACCCCTCAGCTAGGACCTTAGCTTAGGCCTTAGTCACTTCTTAACCAAATTAGCCAAAGCAGACTCCACTTAGCCTTCCTGCCAAATTCTGACTCCCCTCTGGTTAATGCCCTGCAAGCCCCCAGAAAGATAAATGAGGTTACATTATTCCTTTTCTTAAAATAATTCAATGACAGCCTAAAACTTCAGGGGGTAAGATGCAGACCCCTTAACATAAAGGGTCTGGAATTTTTTATTAGCATATATTAGTTGTACCAAAGATTTCATCGTGACATTTCCATATATGCATTTAATATACTTTGGTAAACTTTACCTCCTCTGTACTCTTCCTTAACCTCTTTCCCTTTTTAAGAACAAATTTTAAAGGTTCCGTTATTCTGTTTACACACGTGTGTATGAAGTATTTTGTTCACATTTACCTCCCTTTATCCTCTCGCCTTTCACTGGATTCCCACTCTCCCCCCAACAGAACAGTTCCTCTATTTTACACTCCTGTCATTTCTTTTTCTTTAGATCTAGATTCTATGGGAGACAGTATCTGCCATTTGTCTTTTTCAGTCTGGCTTATTTTATTTAACATGATAATTTCCACTTTTCTGCAAATAGCTTTCCTTCCTTCCTTCCTGCCCTCCATCCTTCCTTCCTTCCTTCCTTCCTTCCTTTCTTCCTTCCCTCCTTCCTTCCTTCCTCTCTCTTCCTCCCCCTCCCTCCCTCCCTCTCTCTCTCTCTCTCCTCCTCCTCTTCCGCCTTCTCTTCTCCCCACACCCCCCCTTTGCTGGTACTGTGGCTTGAACTCAGGTTCTTCTCTCTTTCTTGGCTTCTTCACTCAAGGTGGGTACTCTGCCACTTGAACCACAGTGTCACTTTTGGCTTTTGGCTGGTTAATTGGAGATAAGCATCTCATGGAGTTGTTTGGCCTGGCTGGCTTTGAACCAGAATCCTCAGATCTCAGTCTTCTGAGTATCTAGGATTATAGGCATAGACCCCTAGTACCTGGTCTGATTTTATTCTTCTTTAAGGCTGATTGATATCCATTGGTTACATATACCACATATGCTTTACCTGTTCATCAGTTGATAGATACCTAGGCTGACTCCATAGTGTAGCTATTTGAATAGTGTTGCTGTAACCATGGGCGTGCAACCATCTCCTCACTACCACTTCTTTTTTTTTTTTTTTTTTTTTTTGGGTCCGGTCGTGGGGCCTGAACTCTGGGCCTGGCTGCTGTCCCTCAGCTCTTCAGCTCAAGGCTAGCGCTCTACCACTTGAGCCACAGCGCTACTTCCAGCTTTTTTCTTTTTGCTTATATGGTGCTGGGGAATCGAACCCAGGGCCTCAGGCATGCAAGGCAAGCGCTCTACCACTGAGCCACCTTCCCAGCCCTCACTACCACTTCTTATGGCCATCTTTCACCCAACACTGTGGCAGACGGTTCCCAAACTCTCTGAGCTGTGATTACTTCCTATCTTCAGGCACCACGAGTAGCTTGGTATCTAGCAATAAGCTCTCTCTCTCTCTCAAGATGGTGCCTTACAGCTCTCAGAGATGAGGAAAATAGCAGAATTTCTTTTTTTTTTTTTTTTTTTTGGGTCCGGTCGTGGGGCCTGAACTCTGGGCATGGCGCTATCCCTCAGCTCTTCAGCTCAAGGCTAGCGCTCTACTACTTGAGCCACAGAGCCACTTCCGGCTTTTTTTTCTTTTTGCTTATGTGGTGCTGAGGAATCGAACCCAGGGCCTCAAGCATGCAAGGCAAGCGCTCTACCACTGAGCCACCTTCCCAGCCCCGCAGAATTTCTTTATACTGGACAAAATCCCTGATCTGGCTTATGGCTTGCCAAAAGTGTGGGGCCATCATATAGGAAGTGGAGGTGTAGCTCAAACGGTAGGGTGCTAGCCTTGAATGAAAACACCAGGCAAGAGCACAAGGCCCTGAGTTCAAGCCCCATATGGGCACAAATATAACTAACCAAATAAATAAACAAACAAATTTGAGATGGGTTTTAAGTTCATAGGGCTAAGCAGGACTGAGGATGTAGGTCAGTGACAGTGCTTGCCTAGGTTACACAAAGCCCTGGCTTCAATCTACAGGAGGGGGGAGGGCAGGAGAAAGAGGCAAAACCAGTGAGCAGAAGCAGTAGTTATGTGATGAGTGGGCCATAAGACAGCAGTGTCTGAGAAGACATGATGGTGGTGGCAGGTGCTTACGGAGGAGGCAGTCAGTTGTGACACATGCTGTTGAAATGCTAGCCAAGAGGATGACTGAGAACACACCATTGGACTTGGCAGTGTGAAGGTCTGTCACCTGTGTCTGTGATGAGACCAGCTCTGATGGGTGGGGGGGAAGGGAAGGGCTGATGGGTTAGGATACAGCAGCAAATGGGAGACAGAGACATGGAAGTCAAGGGCAAAGCAGTCTCTAAGAAATGCCAGCTCTGAAGTGGGGCTGAGCAACACTGTGTGCACAGTCATCATTGTCTTGGTAGTCCAGGAACTCAGCTTCCTACTAACATGGTAAGATTTCATTAGGGTTGGGCAAGAGAGGAACATACCCAAGCTTTAGGAGGCTGCGCCCATTAATGTCTGGATTTCAAGGTGATTCAGAAGCAGGAGTGGCTTAGGAAAGTTCCAGCTTGTCTTCATTTCATGTCCAGCTATGCTTCACACTTGGTCCTGGAGACCATCAAAGCATCTAGATCCACGAGACACTTAGCTACGGACCCACAGATCCGGAACCCATATCTTCCCACAGGTCTCTGCACCTGCCCCGCCACCCCACCCCACCCCAGTCCCAGTGCTGTAGCAGGCAGGTGTGTTGGCTCCAATTGGCCACCATAGGGGAAGCATTAGTGATTTCTTCCTCTTCCTGCACTCCCACTTTGGACCCTCCCTTCTCCAGATCCTTCCCAATTGTGTGAGATCAGTTCCACTAAGAACCACATCACTCATAGCAATGCTGTCTCCTTGGTTGAACCCTGACTAAGACCTGTGAGGTAATAGCTGGGAGGGAGAAGCAAGGCAATTTGATTTTCATTGTTTCTGATTTGAGTTAGGGTCTCACTGAGTAGCCCAGTTTAGCCTAGAACTCACTATGTGGCCCAAGCTGGCTTTGAGCTCATGATCCTGACTCCCAAGTGTTGGGATTATAGGCTTGCACAACCATGTTGTTTTAGGAAAGGAGATTCACTGCCTGTTTATGTATTTTTTTCCTTCCTTCCCTCTCTCCTTTTCTTCCTCTTCTCCCCTTCCCCTCTCTTCCTTCCCTCCTCCAGGATCTCACTATATATGCCAAGCCTAACTTCAAACTCACAATTCTTTTGCTTCAGTTGCTCAGGTGCTGCTATTACAGGTGTGTTACCACCACTCTTAGCTACAAGAATATTCTAGAAGAGGGAGGCATTGATGATACAATTAGAGAAGGAATATAGGAGCAGGCATTCAGGAACTATGAGGAGGCAGCTCCCTGAGCAAGCTATGATGGTTGGCAGCTATGATGGCCGCCTGTGATGGAATGTCCTCTGATTGCTTTTTTTTTTTTAGTACTGGTCTTGAGGCTTGAACTCAGGGATTGGGTGCTGTCCCTGAGCTTTTTCTCAAGGCTAGGGCTTTACTACTTGAGCCACAGTTCTACTTCTGACTTTTGGATGGTTAATTGGAAATAAGTCTCACAGGCCTTTTTTGTTCTAGCTGGCTTCAAATGGTTATCCTCGGGTGTCAGCTTCCTGAGTTGCTAGGATTATAAGCAGAGCCACCAGATGCCTGTCCCCCTATTGCTTTCGATACAGGAAAACACTGGAGATGTCAAAAATATAATTACAAACGCTGGAAGGTTGAGTGGATGTGATAGGGAAGTTAATCAATTAACAGCAGAAAGGGAAATACACATGAGAGTTTCCCAGCCCCTAGTGTCTGGAGAAACCTTGACTTAAATCCCCTCAAGGGTCAAGGACCCTGTTTACACATTAACTTTGTGGACTAATCCAACTAATCCAGAAGCAACATCTCCTCCTCCTATTCCCAAACCCTTACTCCCAATGCCTCTGTGGGGATTCCACATAAACTTAACGCTTTTGTAAAACTACTGGATTCTAGGTTCAAAGGATGTATTTCCAATCACTTGTTAGCCCTGCTGCTGGTGGTTGTGTCAACTTGTCCCAGGACCTAATCCTTTTTGTTCCTGAGCAGCATTTGTCATGGCTCAATAAACCCAATTATTTCAGATCCTTCAGTATCTTTAGTCCCTGGTTAACAATTTCATTGTCTCCAAGATTTGTCATTCAGAGCTGGGAGGAAGGCATAGTTATCTGATGAGGGAGAGACAGTATAATTGGAAATTTGTGTGTGTGTGTGTGTGTGTGTGTGTGTGTGTGTGTGTGTGTGTGTGTGTTGTCTTTTCTCTTTTGGTACTGGGATTGAACTCTTGTGGGACAAGCACATTGCCACAGAGCTACATCCTACCCAGATTCTTTTATTTTTTCTTTTGTTGGGCCCGGGGCTTGAACTTGCGGTGTGGGCGTTGTCCTGACCTCTTTGGCTCAAGGATAGGATTCTACCACTTTGAGCCACAGTGCCACTTCCCATTTTCTGGTGGTTAATTGTAGATATGAGTCTCACAGACTTTACTTCCCCGGGCTGGTTTTGAACCAAGATCATCAGATCTCAAGCCTCCTGAATAGCTAGGATTACGGGCATGAGCCGCCAGCGCCTGGCATTCTGGTCTTTTTTTCTGCCTCTCTTTCTCAAGGTTTTAGTGCCATTGAGGAGCCCAGGCCCGCCCCCTCCCACCCCTTATCAAGGGAATGGGTGGAGCTAGGAAGTGTCCAGAAGTGGGCTCAGCCAATCAGACGCAGCTTCCTGGTCTAAGTGCAGGAGCCAGTGAAGTTCCTAAAGGAGAGCTTGGAGAATCCTTCCTTTCCAACAGCAGCCATTGTGACTTCTGGGATTTGCAGCTGGGCCAAGAGAGCAAGGTGAAGGCGGAGTCTGTCGTATCGCCCTCTGGTGGTCCATAGTGGAATTACCACCAGATTCCTGTGGTTCAATTTTGGTGGTGCACTGCTTCCCAAAGCCAACCTCTCTGTTAATTACGTGAGCTACTCAGCATCCTTTCAGTAAATTCTTCTTATATTTAAATCAGCACGAAGCAAGAAGTAGAGGCTTAAATCAGTTTAAGTTCTTACCAACTTCTCTGCATACTGTTGATGCCTTCTTCATTATAACATTTTGAAGTTCTTGTATTGTTCTGTCATCCTATGAATTGCTTTTACAGTCATTTTCCTTCAGGCAGCTTCCCAAAATCAGAGCCTGAAACAGGGATTTGGGGGTACAGAGGCTTGGGGAAGTCATGCCCTTGACCAGGGATGTGAAGGGGATGGCTGAATAGGAATATGGCCTCACATCAGGTCCAGCCTTAACCTGATTTGGGGATGGGCTATGGAGTGTAAATTGAACTACAGAAAGACCTCCAAGACACGGAGGCTGAATTTTCAGATGACTAAATGGGGAAGTCATTGGCACCCCCCCTCTCCTGCCAAGTGTAATTTTCTACATGATTTCCAGGTGAAGTGGCTGCTGTGTGCCAAGCCAGTTTCTCTAAGAAAATACACACCTAAGCCTTAGCTGCCAACATGTGGTCATTGGCTGTTGGTAGAAACAAAACCTACAGCAATCATTTAAAAATGAAAGGGATCCAAGCATTGGTGACTTACACTTGTAATTGTAGTTACTCAGGAGGCTGAGATCTGACGATCATAGTTTGAAGCCAGCCTGGGCAGGGAAGTCCACGAGACTCATCTCCAATTAACCAGCAAAAAGCCAGAAGTGGTAGAGCAACAACCTTCAGTGAAGAAGCTCAGGGACAGTGCCTAGGCCTTGAGTTAAAGCCCCAATACTGGCACCAAAATCAATCAATCAGTCAACCAATCAAAGGAAAGCAAGATGACAGATGAGGGTGAACTTTTCCCCTTACCCTCTGATGCTCACTGTTACCAGATGGACATCATTGAAACTGAGCAACTGGGGAGGTCTTGGTTCAAGATTACTGAAATAGGATGGATTTACTATACTGTAAATTATACTTGTTTGTTTGTTTGTTTGTTTGCCCATCTGGAGCTTGAACTCAGGGGGCCTGGGCTCTGTCCTTGAGCCATTCTGTGCTCAAGGCTAGCACTCTACCACTTGAGCTACAGTGCCACTTCCAGCCTTTTCTGTTTATGAGGTACTGAGGAATTGAACCCAGGGCTTCATGCATGCTGGGCAAACATTCTACCACTAAGCCACCTTCCCAGCTCTTTGCTGGTTTTAAATATAGGATTTAAATATAGATTTTAAATATAGAAGAAAACCGGGCGCTGGTGGCTCACGCCTGTAATCCTAGCTACTCAGGAGGCTGAGATCTGAGGATCGCGGTTCAAAGCCAGCCCGGGCAGGAGAGACCGTGAGACTCCTATCTCCAATAAACCACCAGAAAACCGGAAGTGGCGCTGTAGCTCAAGTGGTAGAGCGCTCGCCTTGAGCTGAAGAGCTGAGGGACAGCGCCCAGGCCCAGAGTTCAAGCCCCACGACCGACAAAAAAAAAAAAAAAAAAAAAAAGTATATATATATATATATATATATATATATATATATATATATATATATATATGAAAGCAGGGCATCCTTCTGGTGATTTTCAGATCTTGTGCTCTTTGTACAGTGAAAGTAGAAGGTTCTAGAATCTATCTGAGCACCTGTAACAGGCCCTGGGTTTGATCTTCAGCACAGCAAATTAGATAGATAGATAGGATAGATAGATAGATAATAAAAGTCACTGTGATAATTATATCATATGGGATTTTTATTTTTGGCCCTTAGCAAGGTGAAAATAAAAGGTTTAAAAATATTTCCCTTATTTGGAAATGGTAGTTTATGCCTGTAATTTTACTCAGAAAGTTGAGATTCAGAACATAAGGGTTTGAGTTCAGCTGGATTGGACAAAAATGTAGCATAAATTCTATCTTAGCTAATAACTTGGTATAGAAGTGAGTGCATGTTATGTCAGCAGTGAGGGAAATCATAAATAGGACCACAGACCAGGTCAGCTCCAGAGGAAAAAAGTGTGAGACCCTTTTACAAAAATAATGAAAAGAGGGGCTGGGAAGGTGGCTCAGTGGTAGAGCGCTTGCCTTGCATGCATGAGGCCCTGGGTTCGATTCCTCAGCACCACATAAGCAAAAAAAGAAAAAAGCTGGAAGTGGCGCGGTGGCTCAAGTGGTAGAGCGCTCGCCTTGAGCTGAAGAGCTGAGGGACAGCACCCAGGCCCAGAGTTCAGGCCCCATGCCTGGACCCCCCCCAAAAAAAATAATGAAAGGAAAAAGAGCTGGAGTTATGGTTCAGATGGCAGAATGCCTGCCTAGCAAGTTCAAGCCCCAGTACTATACACACACACACACACACACACACACACACACACACACACACACATCCCTTGACTTGTGGTGTTATGTGATGTGGGATTTTTACTTATGTGAACAGAGTTCTACCTGGCTTACTGACACCTAGCTTTCCCATGTTTTCTAAGTAGCTGTGTTTCTAAGTGGATTGGATAACTCATTGCTAGAGAAGGTAGTGTGGGAATCCTGGGAATCCCAATTCCTTCCCACCTCTTCACTGCTTGCTCTCCTAAGGGATCTCTCAGGGCCATAGAATGTTCCTTCCCATGATCCCTAAGCATCACTGGCACTAGGATGGGAGTTGTAGAGTTCTGTTGCTCTGGCAACTGGTTGTCTCTGTGTTGAAGCTACCGAGGTTCTGGGAGGAAGAGCAGTAGAGCAGAGTTGTAGTGTTGGCTCTACCATCATCCAGTCATGCCCAGCCTTTCTGTGTTCATGGATGTGCCTGCAGCCCAGAAAGTAGATGGCAGCTTGTTAAAGACCTACCAGCAAGATGAGGACACCAACAAGGTGTTTCTGGCCTACAGAGGTAGCTTCTGGTGTTTAAGACTATATATAATATTATATATGTGTGTATAGTGAATATATATACATATATACATAATATATATATATATATATATATATAATATGACTGCCTATAGGTGAGCAGTATTGCACCACAAAGGACTGGGGGGGGGGGTGGCCCACCTCTCAGAAGGTAGAGAGGTCATTCCTTATTATCAGAATTGTGTAGCTGGGAACACTGGACAAGGTCCTAGTCATTCCATGGCCTCTCCTTTGACCTTCTCTGGGTGCCAGGTAGTTAGTAAGAGCCACGCCCTCTTCCATAGCTCTAGGCTTTGAGGCCTTCATGGGCATTACCCTTTCTTCAGCCGCTTCCTCTTCAGTCTTTTCCTTCTTTCTCCTCCTCATTCCTCAATGGAGAAAAGTTTTCCACACTGACTTCTCTGATACACAACCAGTCCTTGCTATTGTGAGTCAGAGTTACCATGGACAATTCTCACTTTGTATATGTGTATATAATTTTTTTGGGGGGGGGGTCCAGTCGTGGGGCCTGAACTCTGGGCCTGGGTGCTGTCCCTCAGCTCTTCAGCTCAAGGCTAGTGCTCTACCACTTGAGCCACAGTGCCACTTCTGGCTTTTTTCTTTTTTGCTTATGTGATGCTGAGGAATCGAACCCAGGGCCTCATGCATGCAAGGCAAGCGCTCTACCACTGAGCCACCTTCCAGCCCCCTAGCTGGTTTTTTTTTGTTTGTCATTTGTTTTATTTGTTTTTGTTTTGGTGGTAGTACTAGGGTTTAAACTCAAGAGTCTTATACTTGCTAGGCAGACAATCTACCACTTGAGCCATATCCCTAGCCCTGTATTTGTTTATTGTTATTATAAAGGTAATGTACAGAGGGGTTATAGTTAATAAGTCAGGTAAAGAGTACATTTTATTTTGGGCAATGTCACTCCTTCCCTCACTCTCTATTGTTGTTACTACTACTACTACTACTACTACTACTACTACTACTACTACTATTACTACTACTACTATATTATTTTATGCTGGTCCTGGAGCTTGAACTTGGGGCATGCACACTGTCCCTGGGATTCTTTTTGCTCAAGGCTAGTGCTCTACCACTTGAGCCACAGCTCCACTTCTGACTTTTTCTGAGTAGTTTATTGGCAATAAGAGTCTCATGAACGGGCTGGGAAGGTGGCTCAGTGGTAGAGTGCTTGCCTTGCATGCATGAGGCCCTGGGTTCGATTCCTCAGCACCACATAAGCAAAAAGAAAAAAGCTGGAAGTGGCGCTGTGGCTCAAGCGGTAGAGCGCTAGCCTTGAGCTGAAGAGCTGAGGGACAGCGCCCAGGCCCAGAGTTCAGGCCCCACGACCAGACCCAAAAAAAAAAAAAAAAAGAGTCTCATGAACTTTCCTGCCTAGGCTGGCTTTGAACTACAATCCTCAGATCTCAGCCTCCTGAGTAGCTAGGATGACAGGTGTGAGCCATCAATACCTGGTGCTCTCTCTCTTTTAAGACAAAAAGAATATACCTTCTATCTATCTGTCTGTCTGTCTCATCTAATTTTCTTTTTTTTGTCCATCGTGGGACTTGAATTCTGGGCCTGGGCACTGTTCTTCAGCTCTTCAGCTCAAGGCTAGCACTCTACCACTTGAGCCACAGTGCCACTTCCTGTTTTTTGAGTGTTTATTGTAGATAAGAGTCTCATGGACTTTTCCTGCATGGGCTGGCTTTGAACTGAGATCCTCAGATCTCAGCCCCTGAGTAGCTAGGATTACAGGAACGAGCCACTGGCGCCCAGTTTCTCTATTTATTGTGTTGGTTCTTGGTCTAGAACTTGGGGCCTAAGCTTTTTTGCTCAAAGTTAGCACTGTCATTTGAGCTCTACTTCTAGCCTTTTGATGGTTAACTGGAGATACAAGTCTCATAGACTATTCTGTCCAGGCTGGCTTCATACTGGGATCCTCAGATCTCAGCCTCCTGAGTAACTAGGATTACAGGTGTGAGCCACCAGCACATGGCTACTATATATCTATATCTATATCTCTCTATATATATATTCAAATATATATGGATATATGTTATATATACACACATATATATAACATACACACATATATAACATATATATATATAACATATATATATATATATATATATATATATATGAAAAATGAAAGAAGGAAAGGGGGCCAGGCATCCAGAGATCCATCTCTCTGTGCTTTCCCCACAGTCTGCATGACCAATGAAAGTGACCCCTGGGTTTCGGGTGTGGTGCACAAGATCCGCCAGCAGATTGCACAGGATCCCTCTCTGAACTACGAGTACCTGCCCTCGAAGGGAATGAAATCATTCATCCAGGCCTCTTTGGAGCTCCTCTTTGGAAAACACAGCCAAGCCATCATGGAGAACAGAGTGAGTCACACAAGGTGTAGATATTGGTGTCTCTATAACTTGAAAGTTGCAAAGGGACTGTGGAAGCACCTGGCCTTGGCACAGGCCATACCCAAACACAGGCACTCCACATGGCTTACTGGAATGATGTTTTTGTTGGTTGGCTGGTTGTTATTGGTATTGGTGGTGGTGGTGATGGTGTGTGTGTGTGTGTGTGTGTGTGTGTGTGTGTGTGTGTGTGAACTGGGGCTTGAACTCAGGGTCTGGACACTATCCCTTAGCTTTATTACTCAAGGCTGGTGCTCTACCACTTCAGCCACAGCTCCACTTCTGGCATTTTGATGGGAAATTGGAGATAAGAGTGTCAAAGATTTTTTTGGCTTGGGCTGTTTTCTAACTAGAATACTCACATCTCAGCCTCTTGAGTAACTAAGATTACAGGCATGAGCCATTGTTACCCAAGAAAGCTTTTTTATTTTTTAGAGATGGTCCTGGGACATGAACTCAGGGCCTGGGCACTGTTCCTGAGTTCTTTTTGTTCAAGGCTAGTACATAAAGTACTAGCTTGAGTCACAGCTCCACTTTTGGCTTTTTGTTAGCTAATTGGAGATGAGAATCTCACAGACCTTCCTGCCTGGGGTGGCTTCAAACTGTAACTCTCAGAGTTCAGCCTCCTGAGTAGCTAGGATTACAGGTGTGTGCCACCAGCACCATCCTAAGAGCTTTTTAAAGAGGTAGGACATGAGCTGAGCATGCATGAAGCCTTGGATTCAAGTCTGGGTACTCCTAGGTAGTAGTTATCTTTCCATGACTCTGTTACAGTGTTACTTTTGTTACTTTTTTACTGACAGGTCGGGGGCGTGCACACTGTTGGCGATAGTGGCGCCTTCCAGCTTGGGGCCCAGTTCCTCAGGATTTGGAGCAGGGGGGCTCAGGTAGCTTGCATCATCTCGTCTCAGAAAGGTGAGTGTTAGACAAGATGGGGGAATCTGAAGAAAGTTGTCCGGTTCCTAATTCCCACCAACACCATGTCAGAGAAAAATGGTGGCCAGGCCAGGCCAAATCCGTCTACTTCCTGCTATTGACCTACCTCAGCCCCATTTTCCAATATGTCTGCCTTCAGTTCTCCATCTCCATGGACACAGCTAGTGGGCGGGGCTATGTTCCCACAGAACCACATGGACTCATCTTCAAGGACCTGGACTACGAAGTTCATGAATACTCCATCTGGGATCCTGATCAGCTGTGTCTAGACCCCATCCTGCTCCTCAACGTCGTAGAGGTACAGGACACCCCCCCCACACACATATTCTGAAACTTCTCCCCAGAAGGGACCTCCCCAGTTTTATTTCCTCCCACCTCTTGCTCCTCAGTTACCCAAAGCCTTCAGTGGGCTTAGCTTTGCTGGCCTTTCAGTAGGAATCAACATGAAGGAGGACTTATTTCTCTTTCACATGCTCTGAGGTCACTACCAAGTACAAGAGGAGGTACCTGATGAGAGTTTCTATCTGCAGAATCTCCCACAAGGCAGTATCCTTGTGATTGGAAACATTATTGACTGCAAGTTGACCCAGGTTCAGTGGGCAAAACTGATGTACACCATTAAGGTGAGCTCAGCCTCCCAGTGGAACTTCCTTTGATTCCTCACCTGCTGTCTCCTCCATCTGCCTCATCTGGTTTCCGTCTTTCTCCTACAGAGCCGACAGATATTCCCATTTTTTGATTTTCCTTGCCAAGGCTTAAATACAGGGGACTTGGAAGAAGAAGCCATAATCTTACAGTACTTTGTGTCTCAAGGCTTGGAGTTCTTCTGCAGCCAATCTCTGTCCCAGAACTTTGGTATTTATGGTATGATATTGGGCAGAATGGAGGAGGAAATGGTAAAAATGCAGTGAAACCCATAGCATGTGTTTATTTGTTTGTTTGTTTGTTTACTGGGGCTTGAAGTCAGGGCCTGACTGCTGTCATTTAGCTTTTTTGTTCAAGGCTGGTGGGCTAGCATTTGAACCACATCTTTACTTCTGGATTTTGGGTGGTTGATTGGCGAGATATGAGGTTCATATACTGTTCTACCCAAGCTGAGTTTGAACCATGATCCTCAGATCGCAGCTGCCTGGGCAGCTAGGAGGATAGGCATGAACCATTGGCACCTAGCTATTGATTTATTGAAGTACTGATTGATTCATATTACTTATTATTGTTTTTAATGCTGATATTGGGCTTGAAGTCACACTTTCAAGCTCTCATTTAGCATTTTCACTCAAGGCTGGCACTCTCTCACTTCTACTTCTTTTTTTGTTCTCTCTCTCTCTCTCTCTCTCTCTCTCTCTCTCTCTGTATGTGTGTGTGAGCCAGTCCTGGGGCTTGAACTCAGAGCCTGGGCACTGTCCTTCAAGGCCAGTACTATAACAATCCTTTTTGGTGGTTAATTGGAGATAACAATCTCATGGACTTTCTTGTCCGGGCTAGCTTAAACTTTGATCTTCAGATCTCAGTCTTCTGAGTTGCTAGAATTACAGGTGTGAGCCACCAGCATCCAGCTAACTTCTAGCTTTTTGCTGGTTAATTGGAGATGCCCAGGTTGGCTTTTCACAATGATTCTCAGATCTCAACCTCTTAGATAGCTAGAATTATAGTCACAAGCCACAGGTGCCTGGCTTATGAGGGATATTTTTGACGTCATTAGCTATTGAAGAGAGAAAAGAAGAGTATTGGGGAGCATTCTGGTTCTCTTCCCAAAACTCTCTGCCTCAACCTTCTCTAGTTAATCATTTCACTTTCAAGGCCTTTATTATTCTTGTCTATGAGATGACAAGGTGGTGATTAGGGATCTTTCAAGGTCCATCCTCTGTGAAGACTCTCACTGAATGGCTACTTTTCTGGAGAGAGAGAGGAGAGAGAGAGAGACAGAGAGAGAGAGAGAGAGAGACAGAGACAGAGACAGAGACAGAGACAGAGACAGAATGACAGAGAGACAGAGACAGAGAAAGACAGAGACAGAGACAGAGAATCTAAGCAACTTTCTGAGATCTAGATCTGGCTGGGATGGCAGCTTCCTCGTTCAGTTCTGTCTTCTGCAATGTTGGAGGGAGGGGTGAAGATCCTGGTGATGAGGAGGGGACTGAGGCCAGATGTCTTCCCAATGCTGCAGATGAAGGAGTAGGGCTCCTCGTTGTGGTGACGCTCAACAACCAGCACCTTCTGTGTGTCCTCTCCCAGCTGATGAATTGCATCCAGGTGCTGTGGCTCAGCCCTCCCGCCATGGGTGCTCGCATCATCACATCTGTCCTCTGTAACCCCGCTCTGCTGGGAGAATGGTAAGGGTGAAAGGGTTGGGGCAAGGTGGGTGGAGTCCCTGGAGACCTATCGACTTGCTGGTGTTCAGGATTCAGCTGGGTGTTTCCTCCTGTCCATCCCATGCATTCACTAACACATTTATCACATTTTGTTCAGAGCCTGCTGTGCTCCAGTGGCTGTGACCCAACAGGCCAAGGTTGCCTAACCTTAAATAGAACATTCAGTATAGAAATGAGCCGTGATATACTTGATCGCTTTCAGATTTCAGGAGGATACTGGAATGCATCAGATTTTGCTATTCCAGCAGCAAAATTTGCCTTGAACCTTCCTTGGCACTTTAAAACTAACACAGAAAAGCCGGGCGCTGGTGGCTCACGCCTGTAATCCTAGCTACTCAGGAGGCTGAGATCTGAGGATCGCGGTTCAAAGCCAGCCTGGGCAGGAAAGACCGTGAGACTCCTATCTCCAATAAACCACCAGAAAACCGGAAGTGACCCTGTAGCTCAAGTGGTAGAGCGCTTGCCTTGAACTGAAGAGCTGAGGGACAGCGCCCAGGCCCAGAGTTCAAGCCCCACCACCGACCAAAAAAAAAGAAAAAACTAACACAGAATCTCCATCAGTCAGCTTTTTGTTCCTGTAACACAATATCTTAGATAACCAACTTATGAAGCAAAGAGTTATACTCTGGTTCATAGTTTAGAAGGTTTCAGTCCATGGTCAGTTGGCCTTGTTTTTTTTTTTAAACTTCATTCATTTTTATTAGCATATATTAATTATACAAAGTAATAGGTTTCATTATGTTAGTTGGCCCTGTTACTTAAGCTTGCTAGTGAGGCAGTAAATTATGGCAGGGAGCATGTGGAAATAAACATCATGGAGGTCTAGAAGCAAAGAAAGGAAGAGAAAATAGCTGGGGTCCTAATATCTTCTTCGAAGGCCTAGCCCCAAAGACCTAACTTCCTCCCACTGGGCTCTGCCCCTTGAAGCTTCCACCCCTTTTCAATAGCGCCACAAATGACCACCATGCTCCACTGTTGTACCTGCAGACTGGAAAAACAAGGTTTACAAGCAGGAGAAGGCCTCATACTCTCCATTTTTGCTGGCCTTCTTTGGCAGGAAGCAGAGTCTAAAGGACGCTGTAGAAGGCATGATCTTGATCAAGGAAAAGGTGAAGGAGAAGCTCCGGCTCCTGGGAACACCAGGTTCCTGGAATCACATCACTGAGCAGACTGGGACCCATGGCTATTTGGGACTCAATAGTAAGTGGGTGGGAGGAGGTGGCTCTTCCCTAACTTTGAACCAGTAGTTGAGCGTTGAATTTCACTGACTAGAAGCCCATAGTTCTGCTCCAGATTTTCATTATTGCCCTGAAAAATGGAGTTGCTTTAAAGAGGATTCTAGAAACTGAACCATGTAACTTGAGGGTAAGGGATGGGAGGGAAAGAGGAGGGAGAATGATGTGGGAGGAGGTGACATTGACCAAGAAGCATTGTAGTTATAGCCTGACTGTGGAATTGTAACCCCTTTATACAACTACATCATCATCATCATCATCATCATCATCAATAGATGCTTCTAAAATTCCAGAAATACTAGCACTTTCTATCCTAGATAATCCTGCCTGTCAGAGGTGCATAGAGGTGGCCACCCCAGGACCTGAGACTTTCTGGTTCTAACAGATCAACAGGTGGACTACCTGATCAAGCAGAAGCATATCTATATCCCCAGCAACAGCAGGATCAACTTCACCTGCATCAACACCCACAATATAGATTACATCACCGAGAGCATCAATGAAGCTGTGCTCTTGGCAAAGGACTCACAGAGCAGTTTCCCAAAAAGCACTCCCTCTTACTTAGAATAAAAACTTTAGACTTTGTAAAAAAAAATATCTTGTGCTAATTATTCATTGCTACATTTTTTTTAGGGGGGGGTCCGGTCGTGGGGCCTGAACTCTGGGCCTGGGCGCTGTCCCTCAGCTCTTCAGCTCAAGGCTAGCGCTCTACCACTTGAGCCACAGCACCACTTCCAGCTTTTTTCTTTTTGCTCATGTGGTGCTGAGGAATCGAACCCAGGGCCTTGAGCATGCAAGGCAAGCGCTCTACCACTGAGCTACCTTCCCAGCCCCGCATTGCTACATTTTTTATGCCTGTCCTAGGGCTTGAACTCAGGGCTTGGGCCCTGTCCTTGAGCTTCATTTGTTCAAGGCTAGCACTCTACCACTTGAGCCATAGCTCCACTTCCAGGTGATTAATTGGAGATAAGAGTCTCATGGACTTCTGTGCCCAGACTGGCTTTGAACCACAATTCTTTTTTTTTTGGGGGGGGGGGGTCCAGTCGTGGGGGCCTGAACTCTGGGCCTGGGTGCTGTCCCTCAGCTCTTCAGCTCAAGGCTAGCACTCTACCACTTAAGCCACAGTGCCACTTCCAGCTTTTTTCTTTTTGCTTATGGGGTGTTGAGGAACTGAACCCAGGGCCTCATGCATACAAGGCAAGCGCTCTACCACTGAGCCACCTTCCCAGCCCTGAACCACAATTCTCCGATCTCAGCCTCCTGAGTAGATAGGATTATAGGCAGGGCCAAGTGATATATATATATTTTTAAATATTGGTACTGGGGTTTGATCTTAGGGCCTTACACTCTTACTTGGTGATCTACTACTACTGTAGACACACCTCCACTTCCAGTGGCTTGCTGGAGATGAGACTCACAGATTTTTCTGCCTGGGCTGGCTTTGAACTGCAATCCTAAAATTCTCAGCTTCTTGAACAGCTAGGATTATAGGTAGGAACCGCCAGTGCCCAGCCCCCATCTTATAGTGCAGTTTAGCCCTTTTCCTCTAAGAAGCTTACAATTACATTGTGAGATAAGCCCTAGGCATGTTTCAAAACTGAATGTGATAAAATGTCTCAATGGATTTTATAGACACCAAGGTTTTCCAGAACACAGGTAGGCCAAAATCACTAAGGCAAATGTAATGAATGAGGAGGAGGACTTGATTTGGCTATTGACGGATGGATAGGTTCAGTAACAGAAGGAAGCTGAAAGAAAATCCTAGACTTGGGGACACCCTGAGCAAGTTTCTTTATCATGATAAAAATAAACATTTACTGGGTAGCTACGAAGGTATGGAATCGTGAAAACCTCCAGGATAAAACAATGCCTAAGACACAGGTGCTGCCCCTATGATAGCCCCCTCTCTAGCTCGAGAGAAACCACTTAGATAGCTGAAAGTGAGAACTTGGTTTTCCCTCTGCTACTCCAGTCACTTCTGATACAAGAACATGGCGGTGGTAGATGTTGCTGGTATTCTCAACAATTCAATTCAATTCTCTACAGACACTACTTGGTGGTCCTACGATTCAATAAGTTCTGATACTATCTCCTTGGAGGCAGCACTCTTTATTGAAATTCAATAGTGTCAGCTGTGTGCAATGACCAGCACAATTTTAGAACATGCTCATCATCTCAAGAAGAATGCCATGCTCTTTAGTTGTCAATCTCCACCACCTATTTTTTTAGTTATATCACCATTTCTCCTCATCCTCTCCCCTCTTGCCAGCCCTAATTTAATTGTAGCCTTCATCATGTACTACAGCTTGGCCTTGAGCTTGAAATGATCTTATTTCAGTTTCCTAAATGCTGGGATTATAGGCATAAATTACCATGCCCAACTAGCTTTAATTTTTGTTCTAAAACTTCCTTGATACTCCTCTTATCAAAAGGCCAAGTCTCAGGGCTAAGGATGTAGCTCAGTGGAGAGTCTGTGCCTAGTATGTACAAAGCTCTAGGCAAATTGTTTGACTTATCCAGGGTCACTTGAGTAAGAAATGGAATGATACATTTTTTTATGAGTACTAGAGCTTGAACTTGAGTCCTGGGTGCTGTCTCTTAGCTGTTCACTCAAGTTTGGCACTTTTTCCACTTAAGCCACATGTCCACTTCCAGCTTTTTGGTGGTTAATTGGAGGCTAGAGTCTCTCAGACTTTCCTGTCTAGCTTTGAACTGTGATCCTTGGATCTCAGCCTCCTAAGTAGCTAGTGTTACAGATGTGAACTATCAGCACTGGCTAAGGTCCATATACTTTTTTTTTGTCAGTTGTGGGGTTTGAACTCTGGGCCTGGGTGCTGGGCTTGGTCCCTGAGCTCTTCAGCTCAAGGCTAGTGCTATACCACTTTGAGCCACACCACTGCCTGTTTTCTGGTGGTTAATTGAAGATAAGAGTCTCACAGACTTTCCTTCCCAGGCTGGCTTTTTTTTTTAATTTAATTTTATTTTATTTGAGAACATACTGTACAGAGGGGCTACAATTACATGGGCAGGATAATGCATACATTTCTTACCAAGCATTGCAGCCTCCTCCTTTGTTTACCCTTCCCAGGCTGGCTTTGAACCACGATCCTTAGATGTCAGCCTCCTAAGTAGCTAGGATTACAGGGTTGAGCCACTGGAGACTGGCTCCATATACTTCTACCTTGTGTTGCAGGTCCTTCAACTCATATTTATTTCCTTGTATTAAAAACACCCACTTCTAGAAGTTGTGGTGAAGATGAGTAAGATCATTTTTGCAAAGAGCTTGGCACATAAATACTTCATAATAGAAAAAGTCTTCCAGAAAATTCTATCACCAAGTTCTCCAGGAGGGAATTCAAGAAGCCATAAAGGCCCGGATGGGTTATAGATGGCCGCTGTATCATCTCCTCATTTCTCTGGCCTCCCATCTGTCTGCAGATGAGGATGAGGATGTTTTTAATCACCATGTAGCCCAGGATATCTTTGAACTGTCCATTCTGCCTCAGCCTTTGAGCTGTGGCCACTGTACCTGGCATGTTGGCAGATCTGAGGGATTCTGGTCGCTCTTTACCTTTACAATGGGTCAGGGACCTGACAGAAAACAGTATCAGTCTCAGGAAAAATGTCTATCCTAACATGAACATGGAATTTGCATATAGTATCAGGGGTTCTTGGGTGTAATAGGGACCATCTGGTACCCTCTCAGAGTCCTGAGACCCCCGTAACCAAGATTCCATCTTTAGTATCTTCCTGAGAAGTCTAGCCACAGAGGCAGGAGTCCAAGCCCACTGTCCTCCCTTCTGCATTATCCAAGTCAGGAGGAAACTACTGTTTAAAGGATAAAATAAAACAAGGCTAAAATAAGGCTAAAAGAAAACACGCCAGTGCTGCTGGAGGCTGGTGGCTTACACCTGAAATCCTAGCTACTCAAGAGGCTGAGATCTAAGGATCATAGTTTAAAGCCAGCCCAGGCAGGAAAGTCTGTGAGACTCTTATCTCCAATTAACCTGCAGAAAGCCAGAAATGGAGCCTGTGGCTCAAGTGGTAGAACACTAGTGTCAAGAGAAAAAGCCAAGCTAGAGCACAAAGCCCTGAGTTCAAGCCTGAGTACTTTCACACACACACATACACACACACTTTACACATTAAGCTAGTGCTTAAATACAACTATGGGAAGTAAGAAATGGCTACAGGAGAAGAACACATTAGTGAGCTTTGTGAGGATTCACCGTAACAGTGATAATATGTACACTGTGAACTTGGAGGGAGGTCTGGGGAAGTCAGGTGACAAAGTGGAGACCTGGAATGTTACTGGGCCTGAGCCAAAAGCTCTGGAGCTGAGCCACACAGTGAGATTGCATTTCTCACTACTGAACACTAGATGTGTAAATTTTATGTTGTGCATATTTTACCACGGTTTTAAGGAAAGCTACTGAGTAGTATTTATTTCAGAACTCTACAAACCCTTCATATTAAGAAGTTGAGAAGCCAGTGCCAGAATTTGGGGCAGAGGAGCTATTTATCAATGGTAAGGTGGTCATAGAAAAACCATTGGGGTTCAGGTGGGAAAATGAGCAGAAAGCTATGGGAACTGGGTGGTTTTGTTGGAAAAGAAATTCAGTAAGCAGGTGCTCAGAGAGGAAAGCACTAATCTGGCTCAAAGTTTCCTCTGCCTCGTTCTGTCTGGTAGGTGGACCTGCAGGTCAAACCTTTAAGACTCTCCAGTCTATGCTCACCAGTTAGATCACTTTTAGGTCAGCAGGAGGCGCTGTTTAGCAGCTTGGGTACCAAAAAGAACAGAATATATATTTGAACTCTGGGCCTGGTGCTTTTTGTGCTTATTAGACAGAGGCTATAGCACTTAAGCACACCCAAGCATGAAATCCAAATTTCAAAATTGTCTTTAGTGGAGCGCCAGTGGCTCACGCCTGTAATCCTAGCTACGCTGCAGACTGAGAACTCAGGATCCTTGTTTGAAGCCAACCTTGGCAGGAAAGTCCGTGAAACTCTCATCTCCAATTAATCACAGTAAAAGCTAGAACTGGCACTGTTGCTCAAGCGGTAGAGTGCTAGCCTTGAGCAAAGGAGCTCAGGGAGAGTGCCTAGGCTCTGAGTTCAAGCCCCAGGTCTAGCCAAAAAGAGACAAAAATAATAATAAAAGGAATGGTGACTACCACTTGAGCCATGCCTCCACTTCCATCTTTTTTCTGCTTAGTTGGAGTCTAGACAATTTGTCTGCTTGGGCTGGCTTTGAACCTTAGACATCAGATCTCAGCCTCTTTAATAGTTAGCTAGGATTAGAGGCATGAACCTCCAGTGTCTAGCTCTTATATAAAATCAAGATCTTGGATTAAGTCTGTTTGAAGTCAACCAGGGCAAGAAAGTCCAAACAATTCTTTTTTTTTTTTTTTTTTTGGTAGTGGGGCCTGAACTCTGGGCCTGGGCACTGTCCCTCAGCTCTTCAGCTCAAGGCTAGCGCTCTACCACTTGAGCCACAGCGCCACTTCCGGCTTTTTTCTTTTTTCTTATGTGGTGCTGAGGAATCGAACCCAGGGCCTCGAGCATGCAAGGCAAGCGCTCTACCACTGAGCCACCTTCCCAGCCCTCCAAACAATTCTTATCTCCAATTAATCACAGAAAAAAAAACATAAATGGCACTGTGGCTCACATGGCTCAAGTGCTAGCCTTGAGTAAAAGGAGCTCAGGGACAGTGCCCAGGCCCTGATTTCAAGCCCTAGGACTGGGGTGGGGCTGGGGCAGGGGTGGAGAAAGAGCCCTTTGAAAACTAAAGCCTACTGAGGCCCAGAGTTCAAGCCCCAGGACCAGCAAAAAATAAAATTCAATAAAAAAATCTTTAAATAGTTATTACAGAGGCGTTTCAATTCTACATATCAATTTATGAATACAGGGGCTGGGAAGGTGGCTCAGTGGTAGAGCACTTGCCTTGCATGCCTGAGGCCCTGGGTTCGATTCCTCAGCAAAAAAAAAGCCGGAAGTGGCGCTGTGGCTCAAGTGGTAGAGCGCTAGCCTTGAGCTGAAGAGCTGAGGGACAGCACCCAGGCCCAGAGTTCAGGCCCCATGACCAGACCCCAATTTATGAATACAATGCATCTTGATCAGTGTCAGTCTTCTCTTCAACATCCAAACACAAGCCATCCCTTCAATTTACCTGATTCTTTTGTCCACATATGTACAATTGAGTATTGTGACTATATTTTCATCCCTCCTAATCCTTTCTTTGTTCATCTGTTCCCTTTCCCTTTTTCCCCTACTCCTACCTGACAAGACATATTTCAGCTTCCTGGTATTCATTTTCTTAAATTGTATGTTAATTGCTCATAGGGTTTATACCTATGGTGTATTTCCATTGCATGTACCATACACCATTGCATGTACCATATTTCAATCAGCCTGGTCATGTCTATATGCATATTTGTTTTCATGAATGTCTATTTTAGATCTAGGTTCCACATATGAGAGAAAACGTGCCCTTTTGTTCTCTCTGAGCCTGACTTAATTCATTCAACTTATTTTTTTCCAGGTCCATCCATTTATTTGCAAAAATAGTATTCTTCTTGATAGATGAATAAAATTATATATATTAGGATATCTGGGCTCTATAATGAGTTTTTTTGTTTGTCGATTGTGGGGGCTTGAACTCTAGCCAGAGCACTGTCCCTCAGCTCTTCAGCTCTCAAGGCAAGCGCTCTACCATTTGAACCACAACACCACTTCTGGTTTTCTGGTGGTTTATTGGAGATAAGAGTCTCACGGACTTTCCTGCCCAGGCTGGCTTTGAACCATGATCCTCATATCTCAGCCTCCTCAGTAGCTAGGATTACAGGCTTGAGCCACACAGGCACCTGAGTTTTCAATGTGAGAAGAGTCACCTACATCCTGGTACCTGGCTCCAAGAATCTTCTTCCTCCTCAGCCCACAGGGAGGAGGGAGGTTGCTGGGACCTGGGCACCTGTGTGTTTCTCACCATGTGTTGCTATCCCAAATGTCTTTGGAATGCAGCTCACATGAAGTGCTGGGTGGTGGCCACTGAAGCCTTTCTGGATGGAGAAATTCAGAAACATCTTCACACACCCTCATCAGTGTGGGAACAAACCCTCTCTCCATTGTAGGGCAGTTCCCATGGTCCTGCCAGCTCCTCCTGGTCCAAGGATTACCACTTTTCCTTAGAAAGCTGAAACTGGGCTGGGAGTGTAGCTTGGTGGCAGAGCTCTTGTCTGGCATGATCAGGCCTTGGGTTTCATCCCCAGTACTGCCAAGAAGCCCCAAACATCAATAATGTTTAAAAAAAATCCCACTCTGGGATTCCACAGTAAAACAAGCTAAATGTTTTGTGTGGTTTTTTTTTTTTTTTTGGGGGGGTCCGGTTGTGGTGCCTGAACTCTGGGCCTGGGCGCTGTCCCTCAGCTCTTCAGCTCAAGGCTAGCGCTCTACCACTTGAGCCACAGTGCCACTTCTGGCTTTTTTCTTTTTGCTTATGTGGTGCTGAGGAATCGAACCCAGGGCCTCATGCATGCAAGGCAAGCGCTCTACCACTGAGCCACCTTCCCAGCCCCTGTTTTGTGTTTTTTTAAATCTCCTCGGATAGTTTTTTTTTTTTTTAATACAGGCTTGTATCCAGTAGATATGGGTTCAGAAATCATAAGCAGGGATAGTTAAAAACTGTTAGTGCACTAAATGATGGGAGAGGCCCCACCAGCTCTTCCCTGGCTTTGTCCCCACCCCTGCAGGACTCTCTGGAATGAAAATATAGATTGGATCTATTTTGCCTTTGAGAATTTGCTTCTTTCCCAGATGACTGACAGGGAATTGCTCCACCTTCCAGAGCTACCTGACTGGTAGATGCAGCAACTGTCACACAAAGCCGCCAGGCCAGTTGTCCGTCATTTTGGTGTGCAATCCTTGTCACGGGACCTCTTCCTCACCAGGACATGTCTTATAGCATGTCTTCCTAGTGTCACTTTCCAACAAGATGATGTTTTATAACTCCTAGCACCAACCTTGGCATTCAGTTTTAACTTTGTTCATCCTCATTAAAGGACAAACATAGAACCTGGTGCTGGTGGTTCACACGTATAATCACCTTAGTTACCTAGGAGGCTGAGATCTGAGGATTGAGGTTCAAAGCCAACTTGGCAGGAAAGTATGTGAGAATTTTATCTTCAATTAACCAGCAAAAAGCCAGAAAGTGGAGTTTTGACTCAAGTGGTAGAGTGCCAGATTCGAGTGAAAAGCTCAGTGAGAATGCAAGGCCCTAAATTCAAGCTCCAGCATCAACACATGTGTACACACACACACACACACACACACACACACACACACACACACAGCCTTACTAACATTTAAAGTACTTCCCTCCCTTCTCTGAGTGGTTCAACCAAAGGCATCTGAGCATTTGAAAGTCATTCTGAACATCAAATCGGATTTTTTAAAACCAGGTTTTCATTTTAATTCAGTTTCCACATTATCTATGCACACTTTGCTTACCTACCAATTCCCCAACTTTTCCATAAAGACAAAAGACTTCCTAGCCAAACCAGAACTTTCCCCCACTGTGAAATACCCCCAGTCCTTATTATTAACAACAGTCCTTGTGTGGCGGGTATTTCATCACAATTTTAGTAGTTTGTTGTGGGCATACCTTGAAAAATTACTGAGTGGCAATAGAACCAAGAATCTCACTTTTTAAAGACCCTCATAAATCTTACATACACAGAGTTACAGATTTTTTTATTTTTATTTTTAAAAAGTTTTTATTGAGATTAAGTGATTACATAAATTTCACAGTATTGTGGCTTAGTGATACTTGGTTGAAGACACACACACATGTTTTAACCTTCTCAAGACAAATTGTCATTATCATGGTCTATAAAATTTGTGAGTTCTATAGACTTTGACAATACAACTATTTCTTCCAAATCGGGTGATATGTACATTTCTTTCCTTTTGCTTAGTGTAAGCTGTTCCCTCTTTCCCCCTTATTCCTTCCCTTCCGTTGTTGCCCTTGAGTTGCTTATCAATGTCCAATGCAGATGATGGGCCCCTCTGTTGTATATTTTCCCCTATTTCCCTCTGATTCTGTGCCTTCCTTCTAGCCTCCTTCAGATGTGCACATGTATATACCATATATGAGGTCAAGAACATGGAGTCATCTAGAAACGATATGACAAATTGTGTTGACTTTGTCATGTCTCCTTATAAGTTCCAGGAGTTTAGGAGTGGAGTTTTGGGGGTTGTTAAGGTATAATATCATGTCAGCTGCAAATAGGGATAGTTTAATTTCTTCCTTCCCTATGTGGATCCCTTTAATGTCCTTTTCTTGCCTTATTGCTCTGGCTAAGGGTTCCAGAACTATATTGAAGGGGAGTGGAGAGTGGACATCCTTGCCTTGTTCCTGATTTTAAGAGATTTGGTTCTAGTTTTTCCCTGTTGAGTATAATATTGCCTATTGGTTTCTCATATATGGCTTTTATTGTTTTAAGAAATGTCCCTTCTATTCCTATTTCCTCTAGAGCTTTTAACATGAATGGGTGTTGTATTTTATCAAAAGCCTTTTCCACATCAATGGAGATAATCATGTGGTTCTTGACCTTGGCTCTGTTGATGTGACGAATTACATTAATTGATTTACATATGTTAAACCAGCCCTGCATCTCTGGGATGAAACCTACTTGATCATAATGTGGGTTTTGTTTTCTTTAATGTGTTTCTGGATTCTGTTGGGTAAAATTTTATTGAGGAGCTTTGCTCTGTGTTCATCAAAGAGATTGGCCTGTAGTTCTCTCTCTCTCTTTCTCTTGGATCTTTGCCTGGTTTTGGAATGAGTGTGATATTGGCTTCATAGAATGGGTTTGGTACTTCTCCCTCTGCTTCTATTTCACAGAAGAGCTCAAGGAGTATGGGTATTAGTTTCTCTCTAAAGGTCATATAGAATTCCTTAGGGAATCCATCTGGATTCCTTATTGGAAGAATCCTGATTGCTTCCTCTATCTCATTGTAAGTTATTGGCTTATTTAACTGATTTATTTCTTCTTGGTTTAGTTTGGGCAATTTGTATTTCTCTAAAAAATCCATCCATTTCTGCTAGGTTTTCCGTCCTTAGTGAGTATAGATTCTGGAAATAATTCTTTATGATCATTTGGATGTCTTGGATGTTTGTTGTAACTTTTCCTGTGATATCCTGATCTTATTGATTTGGGTTCATTTTATTTTATTTTTGCTTTTCTAGCAGATTTAGTTGCATCATGATATTATTTAGTTGGTCTTTCTATTTTCTTGGGGGGGGTGCGCGTGCGTGCGCATGCACATGCACTGAGAGCAATAAATTTACCCCTCAAGACTGCTTTGGCCGTGTCCCATAGATTGCTTTGTGATGTTTATTAATTTCCATTGAATTGTAGGAACTTTTTAATTTCTTCTTTAATTTCTTCTGTGACCCAGGTGTTGCTCAGAAGTGTGCTGTTCAGTTTCCATGTATTTGAGTAATTTCCACAATGTGCTTTTTTATTGGGAACTAGCTTGATTGCACTATGGTCAGATAGAACATAAGAGATTATGTCAACCATCTTGTATTTGCTTAAATTCTTTGTAAGAACCACGATATGATCTATTTTGGAGATAGTTCCATGGGCTGCTGAGAAGACTGTGTACTGGGTTGTTGTTGGATGGAAAACTCTGTAGATGTCAATTAAGTCCATTTGAGATATCATTTAATTCAGAGGCTTCTTTACCAATCCTCTGGTCAGTAGATCTGTCCTTTGGTGAGAGTGAAGTATGAAAGTCTCATTATTATTATTATTGTTGTTGTTGTTATTATTATTATTATTATTATTATTATTTGGGTCCGGTCGTGGGGCCTGAACTCTGGGCCTGGGCACTGTCCCTCAGCTCTTCAGCTCAAGGCTAGCACTCTACCACTTGAGCCACAGTGCCACTTCCGGCTTTTCTCTTTTTGCTTATGGGGTGCTGAGGAATCGAACCCAGGGCCTCATGCACGCAAGGCAAGCACTCTACCACTGAGCCACCTTCCCAGCCCCTCCTAGTATTATTATATTTGGATCTATTTTTTTCTGTAAGTCTGACAGTATTTGCTTAATGTATTTGGGTGTACTAATGTTTTGAGAGTATAAATTGATAATGGTGATATCCTCTTCTTGGATTGTTCCCTGTATTAATATGTAGTATCCTCTTTGTCTTTTTGTATTGATTTTAGTGAAAAGTTTATTTTGTCAGATATCTGGATGGCAGCTTCTGCCTTCTTGCTGGGATCATTTGCATGGTAGATCTTCCTCCATCCTTTTTATCTTTGGTTGTGAGATGGGTCTCTTGAAGACAACAAATGGATGGATCTTGCTTTCTGATCCAATTGGCAATTCTTTTTCTTTTGATTGGTGAATTGAGTCCATTAATGCTTATGGTTATTATGGAGAGGTATGTTGTATTTGCTGTCATTTTCTTGCTTTTCCAAGTTTTTCTTCTTTCCCTTCCTCCTGTGCTAAGTTGGCCTCCTAGCGATATCTGTCAGATGTGGATCCCTGATCTTGATTATTTTCTTCAAATTGTATTCCCCTTCAATATTTTTTTTGTAGTGTTGGCTTAGTGTATATGAGTTCATTTAGTTTTTCTTTACTATTAAAAATTTTAGTTTCTCGGGCTGAGAAGTTGGCTCAGTGGTAGAGTGCTAGCCTTGCATGCATGAGGCCCTGGGTTTGATTCCTCAGCACCATATAAACAAACAAACAAAAACAAGCCAGAACTGTGCACTATGGCTCAAGTGGTAGAGTGCTCCCTTGAGCTTTGAGCTGAAGAGCTGAGGGACAGAGCCCAGGCCCAGAGTTCAAGCTCCATGACTGACCAAAAAAAAATTGTTTCTCTGTTCAGTGTGAATGCTAGCTTTGCTGGATATACCAGTCTGGTGTATTGGTTCTCAGGGCTTAGATGTTACTTTTCCAGGCTTTCATTGCATTCAGTGTCTGTGTGGAGAGATGTGCAGTGATTCTGATTTTTTTCCATTGTACTATAGCTCCTTCTTTGCTTTTGCTGTGTGCAAGATCGTTTTGTTACTCAAATCTAGTGTTTTTATTATGATGTGCCTAGAAGTGTTCCTCCTAGGATCCTGTTTGATAGGTGTTCTGCACGCTTCTGTTATATAGGTGAGATTTTCTCTTTAAGATTGGGGAAATTCTCAGGGATAATCTAATTGAATGAGTGTTGCATCCCTCTATTCTAGTATTCCTCTCTTTTGTCAATCCCAATTATATGAAGGTTAAATTTCTTAGCATTGCATGCTTGTTCTTGGGCTTCCCTTTGGTATATTTTGAGTGTTTTTCCATATCTGTGACTTTTTCCTAGTTGTTGCATTTTGTTTTCGGTATCTAATATTCTATTTTCCATTTCATTCACTCTATTAACTATGGATTCCATTGTAGTTTGCATAGAGGAAATTGAACCATTTATGATTTCTATATTGGTTCTCAAAGTGTTAATTTCATTTGTTAAGGAGATATGTGCTGCATCTATTCTTGAGTGCATCTCTTTTTTTTTTTGGGGGGGGGTCCGGTCATGGGGCCTGAACTCTGGGCCTGGGCGCTGTCCCTCAGCTCTTCAGCTCAAGGCTAGCGCTCTACTACTTGAGCCACAACTCCACTTCCGGCTTTTTTCTTTTTGCTTATGTGGTGCTGAGGAATCGAACCCAGGGCCTTGAGCATGCAAGGCAAGCGCTCTACCACTGAGCCACCTTCCCAGCCCAGTGCATCTCTTTTTTGAATTCCTGGATCTCTTTTGATAATTTGTTCCTTTTTCTTTAAATTGCTGATCCATTTCTGCCTTTAATTCTTGGGTCATTGCCTCTATCAACTCTTGGATGGAGCATTTGTCATCCATTTCTCTTTTGCTTTCACTGGAGTTCTTCCCTGGGTGGCTGATGGCCTTTGGGGATGGTTTGCTGTTTTGACTCTTGATGAATCTTGTAAAGTTTCACTGTGATTTTCACATGAGGATTCAGGGATTTTCGGAGTCTAATCCTGAACTCTGGCTGTTTTGGTCAATAGGTGGCTGTCTTTTCTTGCTTCTGGGTTGGTTCCTGGGTCAGTTGTTGAAGCCTGCTCTCAACCCTGGGCTGGCTGAGTGAGACTTTGCTTGGTCATGGTTCTGTCTGGGGGAGGGGCCAAACTCCAGCTGTTAGTCTGACCCACCTAGGGATCACTCTTAATAGATTCTGGTGGGCAGACACATTCCACCCGCTGCTGGGGCATGTGCACAGTTTCCCACTTCAGTCTGGGACAGATAGCTTAGGCTGCTTAGGCTCGTGCCTGGGGCACACGGGTGGGGCTCATTCAGCTGCCTGCTGGAGCCCACAGGCAGTTCCGGACTTCAGCCCAGGACCGGTAGTCTAGGCTGCTCCAGCTCCCACCCAGGTCACACAGGTGGGGCTCTTTCTGCCACCGGCTGCTGGAGCCCACAAGCCCAGTTCCAAACTTCAGGCAGGGACTGGCAGCCTAGGCTGCTCGAACTCCCTCCCAGGGATGCTCCTGGTCAAGCCTGGAAGGCTGGGTATACTCCACCCGTTGCTGGGGCGCGTACACAATTCCCAGCTTCAGTGGGACCAGTAGCCCAGGTGGGAGAGGGAAGGATCTGGGTCAAGCTCTGGGGGTCACCACCAGCTGGTCTCCTGTAGCAGGGGGCATTTACCCCGTGGTTAAGGGTTGTCCAGAGGTGCTGTGGCAGAGCACTGTATCTGTGTGCTGTAGATCACTGGTTGCCATCACACTCCAGTGTAATGATTGTGGGCTGAGCAGGGTGGTGGTGGAAGATCCAGGTATGGTGATACCTTTTCTTCGCTCTCTGTCTCGGTTTATACTGTCCAGGTTCGGCGCCGTGGGAGATTTCTGTGCTTGAGTTCTATGGACTGCTGTAGCTCTGAGGTCCCTGGCATCCATGGGCTGGGACACTTTCGGAGCTTGGTGTGGAGCCCCACCGTAGCCAGGGATGGGGGAAGGTCTTCGCGCTTTTCTGTCTTTGTACAGGTTCTGAGGGTTTTTTTCTTTTCTTTTTTCAGTTCCTGTATTTTGCCTTTTTTTGGGGGGGGAAGGGGGTCCGGTCGTGGGGCCTGAACTCTGGGCCCTGTCCCTCAGCTCTTCAGCTCAAGGCTAGCACTCTACCACTTGAGCCACAGCGCCACTTCTGGCTTTTTTCTTTCTGCTTATGTGGTGCTGAGGAATCGAACCCAGGGCCTCAGGCATGCAAGGCAAGCGCTCTGCCACTGAGCCACCTTCCCAGCCCCGTATTTTGCCTTTTTGCTGTTGTCAATCTCTTTGGAGAACTGGGAGGTGGAACTCAAGCTATTTGGTTGGAGACAGCTGTGCTGTTTCCCTATTGCTTCATTGCCATCTTGGCTCTTCCTCCCAAATTGGTTTTTGTTTGTTTTGTGCCAATTGAACTCAGGGCCTGGGCTCTGTCTCTGTGCTTCTTTTACTCAAGGTTAGAACTCTACCAGTTGAACTAGAGCTCCAGTTCCAGCTGTTTTGGTAGTTTATTGAAGAGTCTCACAGACTTTTCTATTGGATCTAGCTTTGAACTGTGACCTGCCTCCTGGGTAGCCAGGATTACAAACAGGAAGCAGCAGCACCTGATTGTCATCAGATTAGATTTTAAAAGATTTTTGAAATCAGTGCATTGCTCATACACATGCACATGCGCATGTGTGCACGCGCACACACATCTACACACACAATTTTCATGATAAAAGAGACCACAAGAGAACATCGAATGCCGTTCCTGCAGAGAAGAAAGGAGAAATTCCTGTAGAGTCCTGGACATGATTTAACACTTTACTGACAGCCCCCAAGTGGGAAAGCCAGCAGAGTTAAGCCTCTCTCAGACCTTCATTTTCTCACTACCCTCCACAGGTCCCTCTTTCTTTTTTGGGGGCCTGAACTCTGTGCCTGGGAGCTGTCCCTCAGCTCTTCAGCTCAAGGCTAGCACTCTACCACTTGAGCCACAGCACCACTTCCGGCTTTTTTTCTTTTTGCTTATGTGGTGCTGAGGAATCGAACCCAGGGCTTCAGGCATGCAAGGCAAGCGCTCTATCACTGAGCCACCTTCCCAGCCCCCACAGGTCCCTCTTTCATAGCTCAATATAAAGAAACTGAACTTCCTCTACAAAAGTAGGTTATATACATAGATACATACACATACACAATAAAACAGAATTAAGGATGAAAGTACTAGAGGAATAATTATTTGGTATGAAAATCTGAATTCTTAGTACAGGAGATAAATAAATAAATCTCAAAAAGAAGAAAAATTAGTTCTAGCCATTAAAGGCACCCCTTTCAGATGCGAGAATGAATTCAGACTAAATCTTACTCTATAGAAGTCCGTGAAGGATAGACACATACTTAAATAATTTCATTAGAAGCTGGGTACTAGTGACTCCTGCCTTCATGCTAGCTACTCAGGAGACTGAGATCTGAGGATCAGGTTTGAAGCTAGCCCAGGCAAGAAAGCCCAGGAGACTCTTATCTCCAATTAATCACCAGAAAACTGGAAGTGAAGCTGTGGCTCAAAGTGAAAGAGTGCTAGCCTTGAGCAAAAAGCTCAAGGACAACACCCAGGCCCTGAGTTCAAGCCCCATGACCACTATCACCAACAAAATAATTCATTAGAAATAACTTTTGGTCCAGGAGTGGTATGCATGCCTGTAATCCCAGTACTTGGGAGGTTGAGATAGGAGACTCGGGAGATTCAGGTCAGTCTGGCATATATAGTGAATCTCAAAACAACAACAACAAAACAAAACAAAAGAAATGGACAAAACAAAGAACAGGCTTCCATCTGGGACACCTGAAGATGAACATTGCCTTTGTGGAGAAACAAGACTCAACAAGGAGAAAAAAATAGATGAACCCCTCTCAGAGGATGGATTTTGGGGTTATTTTTGCCAGTACTGGGGCTTGAACTCAAGGGCTGAGCATTTTGCTTTAGCAGTTTTCACTCAAGCCTAGTACTTTACTGCTTTAGCCACAAGTCCACATCGAGCTTTTTTTGCTGGTTAATTGGAGATAAGAGTCTCATGGACTTCCTTTTCCAGGCTGACTTTGAACTGCAATTCTTCTGTGTAACTGAGTCTTAATTTCCTTTTCTTATAAAGAAACAAGTGAGCAATGGATTCCTGACCACCTTGGTAAACTTTCTAATCTAGCCAAGGGTGGTAGCAGATATAGTAATCCCAGAACTCAGACAGGAGGATCATGTGGAGAAAAGTGAGTCTCAGCTCTAAGAGGATTAATGTTAATCCTGAAGTTAAGACAAATAATGCTTGATCAACACCCTGGACAGGACTTAAATTACATATGAAGTCCAGAATTACATGTTTTCTATGTGCCTAGTACTGTGAGCTTTTCTGTCAGTACTGGAAACAGGGCATGAATTTGAGCATCTGAGAAAGTAGGTTATAAATAAAAGCTTGAAAAAATAACTGGAAAGGACAAAAACATCCAGAAGTGATATAAACATTGCTGGACGGCTGATGGTTCATACTTATAATCCTAGCTACTCAGGAAGTTGGATTGTGGTTCAAGGCCAGCACAAGAGAAATGTCTGAGGGATTCCATCTCTAAGCAGCGAGAAGGTGAGCTGGAGGTATGGCTCAAGTTGTATAATGCTATCTGCAAACATGCTAAGTGAATGTGAGGCTCTGAATTCAAATCCTGGTATCATAAAAAATGTACGTATATCATGCTGTTTGTGTTCTTTAGATGTATTGGGGAAATATCAATACTGATATGTATGGATCTATCTAATAATATGTTGAATGCATCTATTTAATTTATCCAATTGAATTAACATAACACTATTTTGAAACATAACAGGAAGAATTATGTATTTTTTAAAAAGTAATATACAATGGAATTTTATTCATCTGTCAAAAAAAAAATAAAATGTCATTTGCAGGGAAATGGGTGGCTCTGGGGAAAAATCATACTGAGTGAAGTAATCCAGGACCAGAAAAGCAAAGGGTTCATATTTCCTCTCATATGCAAATCTTAGACACAAAACAGGATCATAAACATATATGTGTATATACACACACACACACACACACACACACACACACACAATCAAGCTGAGTAAAGTGTAGCATTTGCAGGAGTGAAACTCCATGGTGTAACTGCCCTGAATGATTGATGGACCATTAACAAAATGAATGTCTGGAAGCTGAAACATGCATTGAATGTCAGAAAGGGCTAGCAGGATGGGGTCAGACAAATGGAAAGGGAACAGTGGACAAATAATACTCAAAAGCAAAAAGTAACAGAAAGCAGGAAACTTCATAACTGCAAGCCAATAACAGGTGTGGGGATGGGAGGTGGGTGTGTTTGTAGAGTGCACTCTTACTAACTACTCACATTCATATTATTTTCTCATGGTATGATTAAGTATTCACTAAACAAGGGTAGTAACATCTAGAATTAATTCTTTTTTTTTTTTTTTTTTTTTTTTTTTTTGGTTATGGGGCTTGAACTCTGGGCCTGAGCACTGTCTCTCAGCTCTTCAGCTCAAGGCGAGCACTCTACCACTTAGGCTATAGCACCATTTCCGGTTTTCTAGTGGTTTATTGGAGATAAGAGTTTTTACAAACTTTCCTGCCCAGGCTGGCTTTGATCCGCGATCCTCAGATCTCAGCCTCTTGAGTAGCTAGGATTACAGGCATGAGCCACCAGTGCCCGGCTGGGATTAATTCTTATATAACTTTCAGCTCAAAGATATTGTATTAGTCCATTTCTTGTTGCTATAACAAAACACCAGAGGTTGGACCCTTTATAAAGAAACATTCATTTAGCTCACAATGTTAGAGGCTGAAAGCTAAGATAGGAGGGTTCCACCTATTTGGCCTCTAGTGGGGGTCCCCTTAGCTGTGCCACAGTGTGGCATCATGGTGACATGGAGCAATTACATAGTTAGATGGGGAATAAGGAGAATTGAAGGGTTAGGCCCATTATAATAATAATCTATTCTCCTGGAAGCTCACTGGGGTCTCTAGAGAACTACATTAATCCTTTCCAAAGGCACACTTCCAGTGGTTAGGTTACATCTTTCAAGGTGCCTATGCTTGAAGTTCCACCAATTTCCTTCTCCCTCCCTCCCTTCCTTCCTTCCTTCCTTCCTTCCTTCCTTCCTTCCTTCCTTCATTCCTTCCTTCCTTCCTTTTCTCCTTCTCCCTCTCCCTTTCCCTCTCCTCCCCCTACCTTTCTCTTTTCTGCGAGAGTCCTGGAACTCAGGGCCTGGGCACTGATCCTGAGCTTTTGTGCTCAAGGCTAGTGCTCTACCACTTTGAGCCACAGCACCATGTCTAATTTTCTAGTAGTTAATTGGCAATAAAATTCTCATGGACTTTCTTGCCCAGGCTGGCCTTGAAATGTAACCCTTAGATCTTCACCTCCTGAGAAGCTAGGATTAAAAGTATAAGCCACCAACACCCAGCGATGATTAATATCACCACAATGGAAACACAAATTCTAGCATATGAACCTTTGGGGTGCAAATCACTTGCAACCCAGATACTTATGTGCTCTGTCTATCTGTCTGTCTGTCTTATCTCTTGACTTGATGAAGTAAAGATAATTTGTATTTCCAGACCAGCTCTTCTCACTGAGCTCCAAAGCCACATCCAATAGTCTATTCATTATCTCCTCTTGGGTGTCTCAAACATCCTCAAAGCTCAGGCTGTCCACAAGGAACTCGATCCTTTTTCTAATGCCAGTGTCTCACTGGCTTCATGTCAGAGCCTCACGCCAGAAGAGAATTTCCCTCAGGGCAAAACCTGACCCATCTCATTTTGTACTATATCTTTAAGACCAGAAAAATGCCCAGCACAAAACTGGGGCTTAACATGTCCTAGGATTTCTGCCTGATAATGTCTAGAGTGCATTCATTCCTGTTAGCTGTCAGCCCAAGCTTCTGGAACCCCTTGCAGACATTACTGCCACTGCCCACCCCATTTCCACCTGCCTTCCACATCTCTGCTGAGAATCCTTCTGAAACATGACTCTGATCTTCAGAAGCGTGTCCTTGCCAGGCCCTTGAGATGTGCGTGTCTGTATTCTTCCTGTCTTGCAGCCTCTCTCACATGGTGACCTCCCTTGCTCCCTAGATCCACTTGTTAGTTTCCTCGCACTTGTTCTTGTCCACAGGCCTTTTGTCCATCTTACACTCTCTGCTTGGGCCAGTCTCCCCCTTCTTCAAGTCGGGTATATGGCTGAGACATCACAGTGAGAACAAGTTAATGAGCACATGTGGAAAAATGGGCAATACTGCAAGAAATCAAAGAAATGTCAATGACATTATTTTATGGCTACAATAAAACAGAAATTAGGGCTGGAGATATAGCTTAGAAGTAGAGTGCTTGCCTCTACTTGCACAAGACTGTGGGTTAGTCCCTAGCAACTACACACACACACACACACACACACACACACACACACACACACACGTTACCATGAATCAATCAATGAACAGAAACAACCAAGCATAATGCTTCTTTGAGGAGAGTGAAGTAGCTTTTCTAGTACATTACTGGGGGGGGGGAGGGAAGAGGGAGAAAGGATGAGGGTAAGGAGAGATGAAGAGAAGGAGGGAGGAAGAGAAAGATAGATAGGGAGATAGAGAGAGATGGAAGGAGGGACAGAGCAGGAAGGAAGGAAACTGAGCTGAACAAAGGCCTTTGGGTAAAAAGTTAATAGCCTTCATCCATTTTCCACAACAATCTCTGTGTTTCCAAGGAAGCAGCCATCAAAAGGTGTAGGAGGCCCCTTTTTCATTGTTGGCAGGTCTAAGGAGCCTCAGTAGGGGGAAGCATTTGTGAGAGAGATGGAGAGGAAGGAGGAAGGAGCATGAAGGAGAAGTCAGACAGTACTATGTGTTCTGACTGATGCCTCAGGATCAGAGATGGTTTATAAACTATGAATGGCTAGTAAAAAAACAGAACATGCTGGGTGGGCGCTGGTGGCTCATGCCTGTAATCCTAACTACTCGGGAGGCTGAGATCTGAGGATCACCGTTCAAAGCCAGACCAGGCAGGAAAGTCCATGAGACTCTTATCTCCAATTAACCCCCCCAAAAACCAGAAGTGGGTCTGTGGCTCAAGTGGTAGAGAGCTTGTTTTGAGCTGAAGAGCTGAGGGACAGTGCCCAAGCCCTACAACAACAACAAAAAAAGTGGTATCATTTCCCATAGCATCAAAAGCATAAAATTCCTAAGAATAAATTCAGCAAAAGATATCCAAGACCTCTTCTAGGAAACTATAAACATGGAAGAAATAGGTAGGTATCTCATAGGACTATCCCCTGTTCATTAATATGAAAAATTCAGTATTGTAAAGATGTCAAATTTCTCCAGTTTGGCTCAATCAAAATGTGAGCAGATGTTTCCCCCCTCGAGAAACAAACAAGCTCATTCTAAAATGAATATGGAAACTCAAAAGACTCCAAATACCTAGGGAATCTAGGCAGAGAAAGGACAAAATTGAAGGCTTACATGCTATCAGATAGCAAGATGGGATAAAATTATGACACTTAAGACAGCCTATGGCATTGATTTAAAACTAGACAGACGTATGGAGCAGGATAGAGTTCAGTACCATGCCACTGAAGGGCTGGTAACTTGCAATAAGTCCCATTTGTTGGGTGGGATATTCATGTAGAAGAGGAATCTTGGATTGGAGGCATGGCTCAAGTGGTAGAATGCCCGTTGTGACCAAAAACAAACAAAGAAACAAAAAAACCAGCTGAGTGAGAGTTCAAGGCCCTGAATTCAAGCCCTGATATCACCACAAAAAGAAGAAAAAAAAAAAAAAAAAAAGGAAGGAAGGGAGAAAGGAAAGGAAAGGAAAAGACAGGAAAGACAAAGAAGATAAAGAAAAGAAGATACAGGAAGGAAAGGAAGGAAGGAAGGAAGGAAGGAAGGAAGGAAGGAAGGAAGGAAGGAAGGAAGAAAGGAAGGAAGGGAGGAAGATTAGTTTTGTGGGTCAGGCCGGTAATTCTAGCTACTCAGGAGCCTGAGATCAGAGAATCGTGGTTTGTAGCCAGTCCAGGGAAGACAAATCCGTGAGGTCCTCATCTTCAATGAAACAGCAAAATACTGGAAGTGGAGGTGTCTTGATTATATTGTAGGGGAACTTTTGTGCTTTCATGGAAAACTACATTATCTATAATATACCCTCTGGTTGTCTGATTTTGAGTCTATGGCAGCTATTTACAACACTGTAAATTATAGATAGCTACAATGCAAAGCTTATAAAAACAAATTGTATTGCTAAGGGCTACTCTTCCCCTTCCACCATGAAAAAACCAGTTTTGTCTCGATTTGCATATTCATGTCAATATTCCTGATCTATAAATGTGTCTGTTCTCAAGGTTTACTTTTGAACAGCTTGTAACACCTTGATAGCTTTTTTAAACTAATAAATTAGATAAAATTTTAATATGTTTATTTTTGTGTCTAAGAATCATTTTTTTTCTTTTCACTCTAGTGTTGAGGATTAAACTTGGGTCATTGATCATGTTAAACACACACTCTATCACTGAGGCACACTCCAAGCCTATGATTTTGTTTTTAATGTGTGTGTCAGTCCTGGGACTTGAACTCAGATTTTGGGCATTGGCCCTGAGATTCTTTTACTCAAGACTAGTGTTCTACCATTTGAGTCACAGCACCAATTCACGCTTTTCTGGTAGTTTATTGGAGATAATAGACTCACAGTTTTTCCTGCTCAGTCTGGCTTTGAACCTTGATCTCAGCCTCCTGAGTAGATAAGATTACAAGCATGAGCCATCAGCACCAAATCCTATTTTTTATTTATGCCAACTTTATACACAAAAATTAATTCCAAATGGTTTCCTACTTTAAATGGCAAATGCAATGCAGGAAGATTCCCATAATATTATAAAGAAGAATATATTCATGACTTGGGACAGCAAATATTTCTAAAACAGGAAACAAAAACATAAAAGAAAAGATTGATAATTCAGGTTTCATTAAAATTAGGTACTTTTTTTTCATGAAGTAGGGTCACTAAGAGCTATGGTAGTGCATGACTGTAATCTCAGCATTCAGGTGGCTGAGGTAGGAAGATTTCAGTTTGATACCAGCCTAGGTTACTTGGCAAGTTCCAGTTCAGCCTACATTGCCTCAAAAAAACAAAAAGCAAAGAAACTGGAGGTCAGCATGTTGAGTGAGAAGTATCAAACTCAAAAAACCCAAATGCCATACATTTTCAATCACGTGGAAACTAGACCTAAAAGATGTACAGATTCATAGACATGTGTGTACATACCTAAACATATACATATAGGCACATACACTTATAGAGAATCACATAGCATGTGATTCTATCTAACAATGCGACTATTTAGGGGGCTGAGGAGAATGGAAGTGGGGAAAGGAAAAATGGAAGGTGAGTAATTTCTATATTTTTTGTGTTTTGTGTGTTTTTTTATTTGTTTCTGTAGGTCGTGGAGCTTGAACTCTGGGCCTAGGAACTGTCTCTGAGCTCTTCAACTCAAGGCTAGTGCTCTACCACTTGAGCCACAGAGCCCACTTCCAGCTTTTTCTGTATATGTGATGCTAAGGAATTGAACCCAGGGCCTCATGCATGCGAGGCAAGCATTCTACCTCTGTGCCACCTTCCCAACCCTTTTATTTTTGTTTTATTTATTTATTTATTGGTCATGGGGCTTGAATACTGGGCCTGGGCACTGTCCCTCAGCTCTTCAGCTCAAGACAGCACTCTACCACTTGAGCCACAGCACTACTTCTGGTTTTACGAGTGGTTTATTGGAAATAAGAGTCTCATGGAGTTTCCTGCCCGGGCTGGCTTTGAACCATGATCCTCAGATCTTAGCCTCCTGAGTAGCTAGAATTACAGGTGTGAGCCACGGCGCCCAGCTGAAGGTGAGTAATTTCTAAACACCTTGCAACTATGGATGAAGAGGGTAGAAGGGACCTCAGTGAAAACTGTTGATCAATAGGTGCTGAGAATAGGGAAAGAGAAAGCAACAGAAAGGGTTATTGTGAGCAAAATATAGGATATGTACCTCTGAAATACCATATTCATAGTACAACTAATATCCACTAAAACAAATAATAGATAAAGACAGAAAAGTAAAGCTGTGTTTTTGTTGGTCGTGGACCTTGAACTCTGGGCCTGGGCACTGTCCCTGAGCTCTTTAGCTCAAGACTAGCGCTCTACTACTTGAGCCACAGCGCCACTTCCTTTTTCTGTGTATGTGGTGCTGAGGAATTGAACCCAGTGCATGCTAGGTAAGCACTCTACCACTAAGCCACCTTCCTAGCCCAAGAGTATATTTCTTTTTGGACAATGTTACCCTTTCCCTCCTTCTCTCTTAAGTTTTTCCCTCCCATTCCCAGTTTCAATTGTCTTCAGAAGGGGAAGGAATAAAAACAGTGATAGAAGAGGTGAGGTTGTCCTGAATATAGCATATTCATGTGAAAATGTCGCAATAAGATCACTACAACTAATGTATGATAATAAAACTACTAAATAGTAACAAATAATAAAAAGGAAATGGCTCTGAGAGTGAAAATATCTACATTCTTCTTTTTTTTTAGATTTTGTGCTTTGAACTCAGGGTCTAGTTGATGTCATTTTCTCTCAAGGCTAGTGCTTTACCACTAGCGTCACAGCTCCACTTCTGGCTATTTGATGATTACTTAGAAATTATTTCCTGGGGCTGGGAAGATGGCTCAGTGGTAGAGTGCTTGCTTTGCATGTCTGAGGCCCTGGGTTTGATTCCTCAGCACCACATAAGCAAAGAGAAAAAAGCTGGAAGTGGTGCTGTGGCTCAAGTGGTAGAGCGCTAGCCTTGAGCTGAAGAGCTGAGGGACAGCGCCCAGGCCCAGAGTTAAGGCCCCACGACCAGACCCCCCCCCCCAAAAAAAAAAAAAAAACCAGATACAAGCACAAAAGCTATGTAGGAAAAAGCACACAATCTTATTAGTTATCAAAGAAATGCGAATGAAAACCACTGCAAAACACCAGAAGGGCAAAATATAATAGACTGGCAATACTAAGGGTTGGCACAGAAGTGGAAAAACTGGATCTCTACACACTGGTGGCAGTATAAATTGATATAGCCTCCTTGGAAAATAGTTTGGTAATTTCTCTGAGGGCTGAACATGTACTTACCCTGTGACCTAGCAATGCCATTCTTGGGTGTGGGTATACTTATGTATGTGACTGAAAGATGTGGGAGACTATACAACAATTGTATTCCCAATAGCGCTATATTAGCTTTTTGTGACTGTTGTAACAAATTGTCACAAACCTGGGGTGTTAAAATCATAGGGCTATAGTCTGTCCTTGTTTAGGATGTCAGAATCCAAAATCAAGGTGTCAGCAGGGATGGGCTCCCTTCAGAGACTCTGGAGGAAATGTGTTCCTTGTCTCTCTCAGCTTCTGGTGGCTGTTGGAATTCTCTAGTCTGTGGACACCTGTGTTAGTTTTTCATTACTGAAACAAAATGCCCGAAATAATCAGATTTAAAAGTGGAAAGGTTTATTTTGGCTCACAGTAATGAAGATTTCACTTCATTGTGTGAGTGTGTGTGTGTGTGTGTATGTGTGTGTGTGTGTGCACATGTGCATGCAGGTCCTCAGGCTTGAACTCAGGGTTTGAACACTGTCCCTGAGCTTTTTTTGCTCGAGGTTAGCTCTCTATCATTTGAGCCATAACTCCAGTTCCAGCTCTTGTGGTGTTAATTGGAGATAAAAGTCTCATGGACTTTCCTGCCCAGGCTGGCTTTGAACCGTGATCCTCAGATATCAGCCTCCTGAGTAGCCAGGATTACAGATGTGAGCTGTCAGTGCCTGGCTGTCCCTAGTTGTTAGTCCATTGCTTTTGGACCCATAGGCTAGGGCCATACATCACAGTGGGAGCATGTGGCTAGGTACAAAAGTAAGGAAGAGGCTGGTGTCCTGAGGCCCCCTCCCCCCCATTAAACCTACCTCTTAAAAAGATCCACCACTGGGAGCCGGTGGCTCACGCCTGTAACCCTAACTACTCAGGAGGCTGAGATCTGAGGATCATGGTTCAAAGCCAGCTGGCTGGCTTTGAAAGTCTGTGAGACTCTTATCTCCAATAAACCACTAGAAAACCGGAAGTGGCACTGTGGCTCAAGCGGTAAAGCATTTCCCTTGAACTGAAGAGCTGAGGAACAGCACCCACGTCCAAAGTTCAAGCCCCACAACCGACAAAAAAAAAGTTCCACCACCTCCCTATAATACATGGAGGAAGACCAAGCCTTTAGCACATAGGTATTTAGGGGGTCACTTCAAATCCAAATCATAGCAATGCCAATCAGCTTTCTTCTCGTGGGTTTCTTCCTCTCCCTCAGTCTTTTTTATTTTGGCAGTGCTGGGCATGGAACCCAGGACTGCATTCACCTTTGGATAGCACTCTACCACTGAGCTACACTCCCATACTCCCAGCCCAGCCTCACTATTTAAAGATGCTTGTCAACAGAGTTAAGCTCTACCCAGATAATCCAGAATGATCACCCCACCTCTAGATCCTTTACTTAATTACATCAGCAAAGACTCATATGAAGTAGTATTCTTGGGTCCAAACATTAGGACACAGAGAGTCATCATTAAGCTGGGCACTGGTGGCTCACACCTGTAATCCTAGCTACTCAGGAGGCTGAGATCTGAGGATCACAGTTCAAAGCCAGCCTGGGCAGGAAAGTCTGTGAAACTCTTATCTCCAATAAAAACCACCAGGAAACCGGAAGTGGTGCAGTGCCTCAAGTGGTAGAGCACTAGCCTTGAGCTGAAGTGCTGAGAGACAGCGCCCAGGCCCAGAGTTCAAGCCTCGTGACCGACAAAAAAAGAAAGAAAGAAAGTCACATCAAGTCCACTACAAGACCCAAACTGAAACAAGTGTCTATCAGTCTCAGAGTGGCAAATGAATGGTGTGCAGCCCATCTTGGGCTATATAAAAAGAGTCTGTCTCAAGAAAAATAAGTGAAACTAATCTCTAGAGATAAAAGTTATAATCGTGGCAACCTTTGGAGAGAAGGAGCTCTAGTGACTAGAAAGGCTCGAGGGCAGATATTTATAAGTTGATATTCTTTTTATCTTTTGATCTAGATACTGGAAATTCACTAAAATTAGTGAACATTTTTCTGTACATAATATTAATAACACATTTTCCTTTTCCTTTTACTTGTGTGTGTGTGCCAGCACTGAGGCTTTTTTTGCTCAAGGTTGGAGCTCTACCACTTAAATCATATCTCCAGTTCTGGGTTTTTGCTTGTTAATTGAAGATAACCTTTTGGATTTGTCTCTTTAGACTGGCTTTGAAACCAAGATCCTCAAATCACTAGTTCCTGAGCCACCAGGAAGGTGTGAGCCACCAGTGCCCAGTGTTTGTTTGTGTAGATGTGCATATGTGTATGTAGATACACACATATGTATATATATGTCTACATATATACATACATGCACACACACACACACACACATACACACACACACACTTAGTCCCAACAAATCTGGAAGAAAATTTAAAATGATGGAACCAATCAATGTACCATGGAACATTTTTTTTTTTTTCTATCACCAAGATTCAAACTCAGTACCTGATGCTCTCACTCCTTGGCTAGCTAGCACTCTACAAACTGAGCCATGCCTCTGACACCATGGAACATTCTTTATAACTCAACCCCTAATTGCTCCATAAGGTTCAGTGCCCTGACCTTAATTACTGAAGGTAGGTTCCCAAATGGAGTTGGGGTAGTTAGGCTGTGGGGAAAATGTTACTTAAGGGGGAATGAGGTAACCTACGAAAAGTGTTCATGCATTGTAGGAAAAGCTAGGGGAGGATTACTTGAAAGTGGTAGGGAGTCACACAGGGATTATAGGGGCAGGCAGGAAGAGCCCACCTGAAAGGAGGAAGCGTAGTGTGTATTTAAAAAGTAGGTTTTGACAATGGAGGGGGTAACAATGCTCAATAGGAAGTGTACTCATTACCTTGCTCATGTAACTGTAACCCTCTGTATAGTATCTTTACAATAAAAAATTTTTTTAAAAAGTAGGTTTTGAGCTGGGGGCCTGCAGCTCACACTTGTAATACTCACTACTCAGGAGGCTGAGATCTGAGAATCATGGTTAGAGCCAGCAAAAGCCAGAAAAATTTAAGAGACTCTGATCTCCAATGAACCAGCAACAAGATCGAACTGGAGACATGACTCAAGTGGTAGAGCATCCACTGTGTGAAAAATAAGCTGAAGGGCTGGGTGCCAGGGGCTTACATCTGTATTCCTACCTACTCAGGAGGATGAAATCTGAGAGTTTTGGTTCAAAGCCATCCCTGGAAGGAAAGCTCATTACACTCTTATCTCTAATTACCAAAAAGCTAGAAGTGAAACAATGCTCAATTGGTAGAGTACCAGCCTTGAGCAAAAAAGCTTAGGTCCTGAGTTCAAACCCCAGGATTGGCACAAAAAGAAAAAAAAAAGGAAGGAAGGAAGGGAAAAGAAAAGGAAAGAAAAAAATCGGAAGGACAGCCTGAGGACCTAAGTTAAAGCCCTAGTATTGAAAAAACAAAAATACAAAAAAAAATTAACAACAAAAACTTCTGTCTTCTATATGCCACAAAATGGCTCTGGATGGGACTTCATCTACATAGAACACTTAATTCTTTCTAATTAGAGAAAATCTTACAATTTAAAAAAGATGATTGTGAGGGTGCGGGCTTGGCAAAGATGCGGGGTCCCGGCCGGCGCCCACCGCAGTAGACCTACCGAGGAGGTGCTGCACAGACCAACGGATGGAGCGTCAACTCCGAGTCAACCCTGGTGACCATGGCGGTGTTTCACGACGAGGTGGAGATCAAAGACTTCCAGTATGACGAGGACTCGGAAACCTATTTCTACCCCTGCCTGTGTGGCGATAACTTCTCCATCACCAAAGAAGATTTGGAGAATGGGGAAGAGGTGGCAACGCGTCCTAGCTGTTCTCTTATAATAAAAGTAATTTATGACAAAGGTCAGTTTATGTGTGGACAAACAATCCCAGCTCCTTCAGCCAACAAAGAATTAGTTAAATGCTGAAGAAACCTTCAGAATCCAAGTCCTAAAGAGTTGGTGTTGAGCCAGGATGGAAATATCAAGTGCAAAGTTACTGGCTTCTTTACAGGGACATCTGTTTTATGGCTTGTTGTGAATGTAGAGCTTTTAACAACTGCCAGGTCCATCTTCAACTAGAAAAGTGAGCTGCTCATGACATGTCAGACTTGGATTTCATGCTTAGAACTTTGAAGTGTAAGTTGGAAATATACTCGATCCATTTGGATTTCAAAAAAAAAAAAAAAGATGATTGTGTGGGGTAGTGCTAAAGGTGTGGTGTGCAGTATTAAATGACTGTATTAAATGAGGAGTTAAAAGTCAGTTATGTCCCTTCTTCTTGAATTGCTTCTGGGAGCAAGGCATATGGGAAACGCAGAGATACTAACCTGGAGTTGAGATGCCCATTTCCTGCCTTTGAGAAATGAATAAAACAGGCACTGAATCGAAGTGCAAGAGACCAGCTAGGAATGGGGACATGGTTAAGGCTTTGTGTGGGAAGTGAAGAGGTAGAAACCTGTGAGTGATATAGCACTGGAGGTGTGGAGGAATCCAGGGCCTTCCCTGGGGAGACCTGACATATGGGAAAGACAATTCATTTGTGTTATCTATACACAAAGCTTGATGGACCAGGCAGTAGTGTCAAAATGGTGACAGAAAAGCCTCTCATCTATGCAGTTCAGATGCAGTTTTGATTTCCCCTCTGCCCCAGCCACTAGGACAATAGGGAAAGAGTTGGGTGACAGAGATCTAGACCTCCCCACACCTTGTGACCCCACCGAGTAAGACCTGAAAGGCAGCCACAGTGAACCCGGTGGGTGGATGGCTGTGGCAGCTGGGCAGAGAAGCCAGGAGGCTGTTTACCAAGAGCCAGGTGAATGAATCACTGTGTGTGGACGTTTGTCACCACACCCGGGGAGTCTGAGGCAAAGGACAAAGACAAGCAGCCATTACCAGTCCCTTTCTGCTCCTCCCCCCATTCCACGCCTGAGTTCCTAGACATGATTTTGACCCGCATATCCCTGGAAGGGGACAGTGACAGTTTCCCTGGAGTCCCTCTTCTCCAAGGAGCCTTGTTGGCTGTCCGGCACACAGATCTCCATTCCCAATCTGATTTAACCGGCAGCAGCTCTGCAGCTCCTGCTGCCCCGGACCTCTGAGGCCCTGGGCTGGATGCCTGGTGCTGCTTTTGGCGAAGGATGGGTATCTTACCTGTCCAGTCTAACCTGCCGGACACCTTGTCCACGTGCTTAGAGTGACTGAAACTCATTTCCTCTTTCAGTGGGTCTTAGAGGCGGGGCAGGGTGGGAGGAAGGGCAGTCATTCTTCAGTACCCTGACTGTGGGAGGTGAATATAAACACTCCTGGGATCCAGTGACCCTGGGAGGATTCAGCTGACCTCCAGCTGCTGGCTGGACAGGTGGGGGCTGGGAAGGGAGGGAGGGGTAGCAAACAGGGCTCCCAGTGTGCTAACCTTGGTTTTTGTTGCCCCTGTCACTGTACCTGTGCATCTCCCCCAATCTTAGAATGTGGGGCTGTCAAACTGAGAGGAGGCAGATTGTTAGCTCTGGGTGGTTGGCTGGTCAGTCATCGGGTCTGTGGACAATGTGCTCTGGACTGGAAGAAGGGAAGAAGCAGCCAGGAGGCCTGGGGGAGCTGCAAATGGCTCTGAGACACATGCTGAGCCCTTCTTTCTGACAAATGTCCAATTCCTATCTCCAATGACACCATGCACACACCTGGGAGCTGGTGCTGCCAGTGCTGGGTATCTGACCGGAGGACCTTGCTTTCTCCTGGTGGTAAGCTGGCCTTCCCATCTCCTCTATCCTATCACCACTGTGTTAGCCAGTCTGGGTCTGGTAGAAACCCAAACATATGAGGTCATAGTACTTACAAGTTTTCTTCCTGCTCTCTCTCTCTCCCTCCTCTGGTCCTTGACCAGTGAAAAGCTTGTTCCTCTCAGCCTGTATGGCAGGTCAGCCAGGTATCATTCCCTGCTGTCTTCCTTGGAGGAGTGTTTTGCCAGCAGCTAGGTGCTGGTGGCTCATTATTATAAATCTAGCTCCTTAACAGACTAAGATTTGAAGATTGAAGTTCAAAGCCAGCCAGAGCAGGAAAGTGTGAGATTCTTACCTCAACCAGCAAAAAGCCAGAAACAGAGGTGTAGTTTAAGTGGTAGAGTCCCAGCCTTGAGTGGAAAAGGAAAAATTTTGAGAGTGGAGGGAAGATCAGAGCTAAAAGCGTCTTCCCCTCAGGTTTGGGTTTGACTCCAAAGTTAGACTCGGGCTACTTCTGCTCATGCCTGTCAGGCAACCTGAGCACAGTTAAATGCTGTCCCTGCTCAAAGCCCTAACCCAGGTCTAACATTGTATTACAAGCTCTATAACTTTGTGTTTATCTCTTCATGACCTGGTCTACCTAATTGTTCTGTTTCCTCCACCTGCTCCAGGGCCCTCATAAACATCCAACATTCCAGTCACAATGGGATAACCTGTAGCCCCTAAACATGCCACGACTTTGAGACCCTGACATCTTCGAGACCCTCACAGCTGTTTTCTTCTGTTGATATTCTGTTCTCCTATGCCTCCTTCTCTGACTATCAATCCAATATATACTCAATGCAATTACCTTCCTATAAACCTGCTTAGGAAGGTGTCCTCTTGCCTCAAAAATACCTAAAGCAGCTGGGTGCTGGTGGCTCAGGCCTGTAATCTTAGCTACCCAGGAGGCTAAGATCTGAAGGAAAGTCTGTGAGACTCTTATCTCCAATTAACTATCAAGAAAAGACTCAAGTGGTAGAGCACTAGCCCTGAACAAAAAAGCTCAGGAATAGAAACCAGGCCCTGAGTCCAAGCTCTGGGACCAGACCACGTATGCATGTACACACACACACACACACACACACACACACACACACACACACACACACACACACACACACCCCAAAACCTAAAGCCGTTCATCAACAAAATATTTCCTTTATATTATTATAGTGCTTAGTAATATAATACTTCCTTTATATTATTATGGTGTGCTTTGAAACCTAGTCACACTCAACTTTGGGCCCCCTAAAGTACCTTCCACATGTCTGCCACAATTTAAGATTTGTGTGTACCAGTTTTGGGGCTTGAGCTCAGGGTTTAGGTATTGTCTCTGAGCTTCTTCTGCTCAAGGCTAGTGCTTTACCATTTGAGTTACAGCTCCACTTCTGGCTATTTATTTATTTATTTATTTTGCTGGTGAATTGGAGATAGGAATTTCATGAACTTTCCTGCTTGGTCAGTTTCAAACTGTGATCCTCTGCTCTCAGCCTCCTGAGTAGTTAGGATTACAAGCAGGAGCCACTGACACCTCGCTTACAAAGTAAATTCTCAATAAATCTTTATGGACATGTATTAAGCCATAAGTTGAATGAAGTAAACAGTTCCTCAAGAAGGGAAGATGGTACCAAAACAATAGAATGCTGTCCTGCCCCTATCTCCCCACTTCCCACATTTAGTAAGTATGTACAACTTACTAAACAGGCTTGTTGCACACTGTTGCTGCCTTCAGTTCCAAGTCTGAGGCAAAATGCCTGTCTTCTGATTTCCTACAGTGTAAAGGAAGCCTGACCAGCATAACCTGTAACTCTTCAAGTCAACAGCACTTCCTGAAAACCTTTGTAGCCTCAGGTTTCTGCTAGGAACCATGAAGGACAACAGTTGCCTGGTCCCTACCCTCAAGGTAGTGAAAAAAGATCAAAAGATGGGAGATGTTTGCCATGGGAAGGCTTGGGTAAGCAGAGCATAGCAAGAGCAAGGAAGAGGACAGGCAACAAAGTGAAGGACCTCCTGCAGGGGATAGATTATCTAGGCTATAGGTTTGTTTGTTCAGGAGGTAAAGGTGATCTTTTAAGGTAGGGCCCAACAAGGAATACCTTGAAATCTCTTAAGTGTGAAGTTAATGCTTTTGCAGGTGAGACAACATTGCAGGGTTCACCCCCATCTGCCAGATTAGTGAAATTTAGCAGTGTGGAGGGAGGGAAAAGTCTGGAGGTTACAGAAATGGGTCCAGCAACAATCTAAGACTGCTGTTCTGAGGGTCTGAAGAAGCCGGTGAGTCAGTGAACTCTGGATTGGGAGTCAGTTTTAGTCCCAGCTCTGCAACAGCACCTAGAACACATAGCTTCCCTGTTCTTCACACTTCCTTAACTGTAAAAATTTAAAACCATTCCAACAACCTTTGAAAACTGATGGCCCACTGGGAAGGAGTGGAGCCTTAAACTTGAACCTGAGAAATGAAGGGAAGTGGTCAGTCTAATAGGCCCTTAGGAGTTGAGAGGGAGCTCAGAGATGAAATTTAGGAGCGTGTGATGTGAGCCCAGCCAGATACAATGGGGAACTGCCAGGGTCAGGGGCTGCCAGCTGTCCTGGTGTCTGATGTGGCAATCCCATTTCCACTTCCCCCTTTTCTTTGCGTTTTTTTTCTGACTTAGCCTCACCGTATTTGGGGAGGGCAGGGCAAAACAGGGCACCCCCTCACCCACCTCATCCCGACTTACCTTCCCCTTTTCTGGCCCTCACAAGATCCTCTTCTTCCCCTGACTTCCCCCAGAGCTCAAGTAGAAAACAGCCTTGCATTGAGTCACCTTCATTTTCAGCCTCCCTCCTAGATAACACGGAGACCTCATGTGTTCCAGGAAAGATGCTGAAAACATGAATGCATTTTTTTTTCTTTTACACTAATCCTAGCGGGCGATGACTATCTTACTTTATGGATGAACAGAGACTTACAGATCTTAAGTAATCCACACAAGACCATACACCTGCCATTTGGTGATGCTTTGGGCTGTGACACCCTTAGGCAACAGATGAGAATTCTTGAGGCCTCGCCCCTGCTCACGTGACCTTACCCTTCTTTCTTTCCCCCTCCACACCCCCCCCCCGCCCGCCCACGGCACCGCTCCAGCCCCGCCCCTGGCGCCCCAAGCCGCTCCTGGACAACAGGTTGGGGCGGGCGGAGGGACCGGGCCGATGGGGGCGTGCCCCGGAGGGGGCGTGACCGGAAGCCTTAAAGGGGCCGGGGCGGCGGAGCTGGCTGTACCGGCAGCGGGCCTCCGTTCTCTCCTGGTGTCTGAGCTGGTCGCGGTGTCACCATGTCCCTGGCGGCCTCGGCGGGCAGGGGCCCGGGGACCCTGTGGTCCCCAACCCACGTGCAGGTGACGGTGCTGCAGGCGCGGGGTCTGCGGGCTAAGGGCCCCGGGGGTACGAGCGACGCGTACGCGGTGATCCAGGTGGGCAAGGAGAAGTACGCCACGTCGGTGTCGGAGCGCAGCCTGGGCGCGCCGGTGTGGCGGGAGGAGGCCACCTTCGAGCTGCCGCCGCTGCTGGCGTCCGGGGCCGCACCCGCGGCCGCCGCCACCCTGCAGCTCACCGTGCTGCACCGCGCGCTGCTCGGCCTCGACAAGTTCCTGGGCCGCGCCGAGGTGGACCTGCGCGAGCTGCACCGGGACCAGGGCCGCAGGAAGAAGCAGTGAGTGCGGGCCGCAGGCGAGGCGGGGGTCCCGGGACCCCGAGGGGAGAGCGGGGGGGGGCTCCCGGGCGGCGGGGAGCCAGGCCTTTGGGGGGGGGGGACTCGCCTCAGCGAGGTGGCACCGAGCTCCCGCGTCCTTCCGAGGGCGCGCCCCGCCTCTCTCCCCGGGCCTGAATCTGCGGGGCGCCCCGACGCACGGTCCACGCGAACTGAGTTTTTGATGGGCAGGAGACTGCTTCGGTATTACTCGCTTTACCTTCTGGGTATTTTACAGAGCAGCACCCCTGAGCTGACGGACCCCTGACCTCGGGGAAAATGAACTGCAGGAGGGCCATCCCATGATAATGGCCCCCAGAGTAGGGCCATTACCGTGGGGGGGCGGCTGGAGGAGGGGAGGCGGGGAAGATGGAAAGCCACCAGTCTGCTTGGCTAACTCCCACCCCTACCTGAGTTTGTTCCTTCAGCAAGAATAGTTTGGTATTTGCCCCCCCCCCCCAGTTCCAAATTAGTAGGGATTTCACAGCCGATGGATGGCCTCAGTGTCCATCTCTGGGCTGGACTGAACTGGGTATTGGTCCTCTTTGGAGTCTGTCCTACTCTTGGTCTAGACTGCTCTCTCAAAGTATCTCATTACACCAGAAAGCTGGGCAAAACCCAGCCAAAGCTCACTGTTAGGGATTTATTTATTCTCATTGGCAAGTGTTTGGAAAGGGCAGTGCTCTATCCCATGGAACATCTGTTTATCTAGTGTACCAAAGCTGGTCATGATTCGCCTACCTAGTTACATTGCTTGACCTAAAAGATACCAGCTAGACATCTCACCACCTAAAACCTTGCAGTGTGTTGAAGCACACTGACTCACCCATTGGGAATTAGATAGAATACTTTAGCTTTTCCTTGTGGTGATTGGAACAGAAAAGGCTGGAGGCTTCCTAGTTACCCTGAGCTTTACTTTAAGGGTGGACTTAGTTTCAGGGAGTGTGTTTGGACATGGAATATCTGATTCACTTATCTGGGCACAGATGAATAGGCATTTCTGAACTCAAATCAGATAAAAATGGAGACTCTTGTGAAGATGGAGGGATTATCTCATAGCATCACCGTGCAAGTCAGAAGGCTGTTCAGTGTCTTTGCGAAGGAGCAGGTGAAGCAATGCTAATATTCCATCAGATTAAATGACATTTTGGGGCCTTGGTTGTTGGCTATTGGCCATTCTTTATCTTGCCTCATCTTAAAATGTAAGTATGTTATTCACTTCCGTCTTTGCCATCTGTTTCTCTGTGAATATTTCATCTCTTTGACAGATAGATCACATCTCCCTACCAGAGATGGGGATTTCAGAGTCCTGAGTCTGGTGTCCTCTGTGAACCTGACTCATTGTTGGCTTGCTCAGGCTCACCTGTTTCCCTATTTCTAAATGGAGCATGTTGCCAGACTTAATTGATGTTTGTAAGGTGTTTCTGCGATTCTGGACTCAGGAAGCTGGTGTTAAGATTCAAAAGGTTCTGTACTGCTTTGTGAGAGAGAAAACCTTTCTAAGCTGTCTTTAAGTTAAGTCTCTGCATCTCCATTTTGCTCATCTTCATGTTAATCCTAAACCTACATAGTCACTCCTGTTTCTATTACAAGAGCTCACTGCTACTTAGTCACAGTATGACTTGCTGGAAAAATAGTGCTTAGTTAATGTGTTTGGGTTTTTTTTTTTGTCACTTCAGTGGAAGGCTTCCTGCTCCTCTACGAGTAGTAGATGAAATCATAAGCTTTCCATCTACCACTTCCTGGGGCTTTCCAAAGAGTTGGTGGAACCCAGTTAAACTGAGTTGTTTTCATGCCTCAGTTTATCACTAGGGTACCCTACGTCAGCTGAGATTTGGAGAGTAAGATATGTTCTCAAAGGCAGAAGTTTTAACAGAAAGAAAACAGTTGACCTGGGAAAGTCATTCAAACTAGTTATTAATGGTTTGACTTAGACATTGCAAACCTTAGACATTGCAAACCGAAACAGAACAAAAGCTAAAATCCTGGTCTCTTGAGAGAGAGAGAGAGAGAGAGAGAGAGAGAGTGTGTGTGTGTGTGTGTGTGTGTGTGTGTGTGTGTGTGTGTGTGTGTGTGTGTGTGTGTGTGTGTGTGTGTGTGTGAGAGAGAGTGTGTGTGTGTGTGTGTGTGTGTGTGTGTGTGTGTGTGTGTGTGTGTGTGTGTGTGTGTGTGTTGTGTTACTCCCTAGCAAAGAAGAGTTGCTTCAACAGAGCATGACTTTTGTCATGGGTCCAGATGCTGAAACTCAAGAGTCATTTAAGCATTAAGAGCCAACTGTGCTAATGTTCCCACTTGCTTTCTTGTGAAAGCCTCCACCTATCAAATTAATTTGGAGTCAAGAGAATGTGTTTTTTATATCATTTCAAGTTTGGAGTGATGACACACACCTTTAAAACACTAACTAAGGTAACACATAGCTGTGATGTATTTAATAGGGTGTGACCTTTGGTTGGAAATTTATTGTTACATCTGGTAGAGACTAGGGTCTCAGAGGATCTTTGTTAAATGGGAATCAGTGAAGTACCAGGACCTCAAACAAGGCTCAAGGATATTCTAAAATGTAGCTATTTGAAAGAATTGGATATTCTAAAGTGTAGATAATTGAAAGAACTGTAACTGTACTCAAATGTTGGAATAAGTTGACAGTTGAAAAATTGGGGTTACTAAAAAAGAAATAGGAAATTGAATTATGTAACTTGAGGGTAGGGACAGGAAAGGGAAAATGGGAAAAATGATGGAAAAGGTGGCAATGATCAAAATGTATTGTACTCATAGCTTGACTTAGGGAATTGTACCCTCTTTGCTCAACTATTTAGTAATAAAAATGAAGAAGAAAAGAAATAGGGCTAGGAGGTTGTTTTTCTAGGACAGATTCAGAGAAATGGCTTAGATGTCCGTAGAGATAAATAATTCCCATGATAAGCAATTGGGGTTTGTGCTTACACTTTTAGGTTTTCTCTGCTTAAATTTTTGTAACAGGTTGGAAATTTTAAGCGGTGTTCTTACTGGGTTTGTTTTGTTTTGTTTTGTTTTTTTCCTTTCTTTCTTGGAATTTCCTTTAAAGATAGTATTGGGCTTTCCTGGAAGCCCTCCCACTTATCAAGCCCCACCCACTTCACTGGAGAAAACTAAGCTTGGTGCGTAAGATTGAGTGTTCTGTAGGTTCTGGGGTAAACAACTTTACCTTGCTACGACCAGTAGAGCAGAGTATGTCAAACTTGTCATTAGTTGAGGTGCAAGAGGTTCCTTGTGGTTTTTTGATGATGATACCTAGCATTTTGTTTGTAAGATTTTCATTTAGCATGTAGGAACTTCCAACTGCTTTTTCATTTCTTTCTCATTTTTACAGTTCATTTAAATACATTTTAATACCTACTATGTGGCAGGTGCTGTATATACAGAATAAACCAGTGCTGAACAAGGCAGGCATGGTATTTGCTTTGGAGACGCTCAGGGCCTTGTGGGGAGTAGACTTTAAACAAATGAACAAAAAAATAATCATGAATTGTGATAAGTCCAGTGGAGGAAAAGAACAGGCTATCACAAAAGAGAAGGAATGTTATGATTTGAAGGAGATTATGAAGTGGGGTGTGGTGGATGGAGCCTGGAGTCCCAGTTATTCTAAAGATTGAGGCAGGGAGATTATTTGATCCCAGGAGTTCAAGCCCAGTCTGAGCAGAGGAGATTGCAAGATAGCTTTTGGCATATATCTGAGGAATAAAGAGGACTTCTACTGAAGAGTAAAGCAGGTGGGCCTGGTAAGAAACCTGTGCAAAGGCTCAAAGGCTGGAGCACCTGGGAACTTAGGGGATTGTGTAGAGTGAAGCTGAAGAGAAAGGGATAGCTTTATTTAAGAGGAATAGAGCCAGGCCCTAATGCTTAAGCCTGTACTTCTAGTTACTCAGGAGGCTGAAATCTGAGGATCAGGATTCAAAGCCAGCTTGGGCAATCTGAGATTTTTTTTTTTTTTTTTTTGGTCCGGTTGTGGGGTCTGAACTCTGGGCCTGGGCGCTGTCCCTCACCTCTTCAGCTCAAGGCTAGTGCTCTACCACTTGAGCCACAGCGCCACTTCCAGCTTTTTTCTTATGTGGTGCTGAGGAATCGAACTCAGGGCCTCAGGCATGCAAGGCAAGCGCTCTACCACTGAGCCACCTTCCCAGCCCACAAATCTGATATTTTTTTTAAAAAAATCTCCAATTAACTAGCAAAAAGCCAGAAGTGGAGGTATGGATCAAGTGGTAGAGTGCCAGCTTCAAGTGAAAAAGCTAAGGAAGAGCTTGAGTTTCCGAGCTCAAGCCCCCAGTACCAGCACCAAAAAAAAAAAAAAAAAAAAAGGAAGAAAGATAATGTAATTCAGTTGTGGATTTCAGAAGTACTTTATGGGTTTAATTGGCCTAACTGACGGACTGAAGTGGTAGGGGGTGTGAGAGAGGAAGTAATAAGAATGAGCAAGTAAAATAAAGAGAGCATGGTGTTGAAAGTGAACCAGGAAGTGTCAGCTGCTTTCTTCCTCCAACAGTCACTTTGTTACTAGGGTGAAGTCACCATGATTGACAACTTGGGCAGTGCCATTTGGAAGTTGCGTTTCCTATTGTAGCAAATGACTAGGACACGCCATTGAAACTAGGGTGTGTATTAAGTCTCCCAGTAGTTACCATTTTAGTGCAGGCCAAGTCTTTTGTTCTGTAATCCAGAAGCAACTGTAATCTTGTTGGAGCTACTCTATGTAGCTGATGATGTCACTGCTTCAGGGACTGAGGAAAAGAAGTAAGATGTAACAGTAGGTGCCAGGAATTGGTGGCTCATGCCTATAATCTTCACTCCTCAAGCTGCTGAGATCCAAGGATCATGGTTCAAAGCTAGGCTGGATAGAAAGTCTGTGAGACTCTTCTCTCCTGTTAACCACCAAAAAGCGGGAAATGGAGGTGTTGTTGACGTGATAGAGCTCCAGAGCCTTGAGTGAAAAAGCTAAGTGAAAGCATGAGACTCTGACTTCAAGTCCCACTACTGGCTGGCACACACACATCACCCACCGTCTCCCCTCCACAAAGGGTATAAACCCATGAATGAAAAGTAAAACTCTCAAATAAATGAACCACTTAATGTCATCACCTCTAACATGTATTTTTTGGCATAACTCTTCCTCCCTTTAACCGTATCTTAGATAGCTAGTAAACTCCTAAAGTATTAGTTGCTGTGTATCCTGGAAACATACTTTTGAAGGAACAAGTACTCTCTCTGGCTTAGCTCTATCAGGACCAAGGAACTCAGGCCATATAAATACAAGACTGATAGGAGGTCATCAGAGGCCTTATCTTCTTTTCAGAGCAATTCCCAGGTTGCTCTTTGGTTCTAGATCTTGGCAGGTCCTTGAGGTTCTTTGAATTCCAACAAAACCAACACCCAGCCTTTGTGTTGGCAAATGAGTCCTGCTTCTTCTAAGGTGTTCTGGGTTGGCTTTCATGCCATATCGGACTCAGAAGACCTAGCCTGACTTTTGCCATTTTTTCCTGAGGCAGGGATCATTTCTATCTGTTCTTTGCTCTGTGACCTAATGCAGGGGCTCAGTCAATGTCTCTGGAGTGTCTGAGTGGTTGGGGGTGTCCTACAGGCCAGGTGTCAGTTTGCCTGGGTGAATTGGAGAATTGCTCAATCTTACATTTAGCCAGTGAATTCAAGACTGGAGATGGTGGGCAAAGTCAGGAACAAAGCTCTGCCTCTTTCAGTTTCCCAGCCTGGGATTCAGGTCTGTGATTGATTACTGCCCTTTCTTAACACTAAAGAAGCAAGCTTACCTCTGTGACCATGTGGGTAATGATGCCTTTTGCAAAAGAGCCAGTTTGACCCACTAATGAGAAGAGAAATTCTTTCCCTGCTGGGAGAGGTATGTTGATAATCTAGGAAAGAAAAATCGAGGGCTTGAGTCTCCAGGGTGTCCCTGGGGGAATACTTTTAGGAATGTGCCTGTGGAGAGAAAAAAAGGCAGCTGTGATGATCTGTTCTTGAATTTGGGCCCTTGAATTGCCCAGAGGAAAGGCATTTATGAGAACTATTTCCAGAGGCGTGACTGCCTCTTACATCACTTTGGTAGTGCATTTTTATGAATAAGGACATGGCTAAGCTCTAGATAAGACAATAAGCGTTCTAGATATAATGGTCTAAAAGGGCCTCTTGTCATAGAATTAATGTCTTCTGTGTGAGCAACTGTGAGTGCAGTTCCATGTTTCTAACTTCTTCTGGGATGTCACCTCCTATAGCTCTTTTCCTTTCTTGGTCAGCAAATGTGATTGGTGTACACTGCAACAAAATGAAACTTTTCATTTGACTAATAATTTATTAAAGTGAAATTAAAAAAATTTTTTTTTCCTGCTTTGGACTTAGTGTGATTGCAAGATAAATCACAGATTCTCTGCTCCCTTGCCAGGAACTCTCAGAAGGGAGTACGTGAGTCTGTTTATGGGGCGAGGAGAGTGAACTGAATGTTCTTTGATGTTGGTCATGCACGTTTGTTTTCTTTTGTCTTGGCCCAGAGATGTGAGTCAAACCATTGGGTTTTCTTTCCCATCCTTAAAATCTCTTCGCTTGAGAACCCCACAGTTGGCAAGCTGTTCTTTGGTAGATCAAATATAATGCATCAGTGGCCCTTACGTCTGGCCAACAGGTAAGATCCTGGATCTAATGGTAGAGTATTAACTTTTGTGTCTTTTTTGAGATATGATCAAACCTTGCAAGTAGATGATTACAGGCACAATAGGCTTACCTGTTTTAAAATGAGTTAATTTTCCTAATTCTTAGAGAATCTTCAAATAGTTTTTCCTTCAGTCCACTGAAGAATCTACTGTTGGTTTCTTCTTGGAAACATTGGTTCACACACTTTAGAAATTTTGCCCTGGAATGTCTGAGTGAATGGGAGCCCTGTTTCTCATCTCTTTTCTTTGCTTAGAAACTGAAGGATTGTGTGAGAGTGGCTATGTATCTCTCAAGAAGTGACAGGAAATATATTCCAATCATAGTGTTTTTTAAAATCCTTATAATTTTGGAAATTATATAATACAAACCAATGTATAGGTAAGTCTTTTCTTACTCCCTTCAAAGGAAAAATCCATTGTTACTTACATTTGATGACTAAGTTTAAATATTACAGAGTATAATCGGAACTATTCATACCTTAGGCTGTGGACATGGTTAAAGTGCTACATAGTGCTTGTCTAGAAAGTACCAGGCCCTAAGTTCAACCCATAGTACTACCAGTGTATACATTTGCTATCATAAATTCTCTTTCCACAGCAATCTTCTGAAGGGTAAACTGGAATATTTGCACTTCACAGAGTATCATAGTCTTTAGACTCAATGATACCGAGACTATAAGGCAAGCACATGTCATGTGCTACAGACAAAATGACCAGTGCATATAAGTTACAGCTAAAGAATAATTATGACTACAGCTTACAGCCAGACACTGTTTCAAACACTTCTCATGTACTAAACCATCTGATCTTCATGACAGCCTCATGAGGTAGGTGTCCTGAAGCCTGTTTCAGAGAAACAGCTGAAGCCAGAGAAAGAAAAATAATTTGCCTAAGGCCTCTTAGCTAATGACTGGTTAGGTCTTGGCAAGAAGAAGAAAATGTATAAAATAGTAATAGATTAGTATGGGATTCAGTGAATTAAATTTTTTCTTCATTTTTGTAAGATGTTTTGATTTAAATGTTTTTTAAGTTATTTTGAAATAAGGTCTCACTATGTAGCCTGTGATGACCTTGAACTCTCTGTCTTCCTGCCTCAATCTCCTGAGTGCTGATTCAAGCCAGCACTATGATACTTGGCCATGTTTTAATTCTGAAAGAATTTCTGTACTGGGTGCTTGGTGGCTCAAGCCTGTAATCCTAGCTACTCAGTAGGCTGATATTCAAGGATCATGGTTCAAAGCTAACCTAGGCAGAAAAGTCCCTGTGAGACTTTTACTGTAATTAACCACTCAAAAACCAGAAGTGGAGCTTGGCTCGAAGTAATAGCACTAGCCTTGAACAAAAGAGCTCAGGGACAGTCCCCAGGCCCTGAGTTCAAGCCCCACAACTGACTGGAAAAAAAAAAAAGAATTTCTATAGGCCCCAGAATGTTTGAAATCTGTTTATATTCTCTTCCCTACCATGTCATTTACCTGTTCTTAGTATTTAATTTAGATATTCTTCCAGGGCTACTGAGGTACTGTTTTAGAGACCAGGGTGAGAAATGAACATGATTTGTCCTCTGCTCTCAGGATCAACCAGTTCTTCCAGCAGTTGACCATGGGTGAGGGAAAGGTCTAGGGAGGAAAGGTTGGCTGATGGGGCTGATGGGTAATTCTATACTCAAAAGTTAGGCACTAATAGCCAGCTACTTTATTCTATAACAAAACTTGTTAAACTGCATAGCTTTGGTAAAATACACTCTGCCAAAGTTTTATTGTTTTTTTTTTAATAGGTCATGTTTATACTTCTAGGCTAATAGGGGAAGAGACTAGACATTGCAACTCAATCCAAATGGACATAGTACTCTTTTTAGCTCCCTTTTGGGTTCTTCACACGCTAACCATTTAATTAATTAATCCATTCATTCATTTTAAAACTTTATTTTGTGCATGCATTTGCATGCAGCAATGCTGAGGCTTGACCTCAGGACCTCACATTCTCATTTATCTTTATTTTACTCAAGTCTGGTGTTCTACTACTTGAACCACCGCTCCACCTTCAGCTTTTTGGTGGCTAAATGGAGATAAGGGTAGCCAAGGTAGGGTTCAACTGGTGATCTTCAGATCTCAGCTTCCTGAGTAGCTGGGTATGATCCACCAGCACCCAGCACATATTATTTATTGTTTGTTCATTTTTGTATCAGTACGAGCACTTAAACTTGATGCCTTTGAGCTCTTGCTTGACTTCTTTTGTTCATGGCTAATGTCACCTGAACCAAACCTCCAGTCCTCTGCTTTATTTCTAATCCTTGCTGCAGATGGTACCTGAGCCCTTTTGTAAGGCACCTCCAGTGAGGCCTGGCACGTACTCTGTACGTGAGGTACTACTCTTGTTCTTCCTGCTTCTCTTCTCACCTGAGGCCACAATCCCCTGGGTGTAGATGCTTGGTTACTGTGGGAATGACTCACACCTCGGGTTGTATTTGAGGTTTGGCCTAAAAAGGAAAGTAGGCAGCCCACACTGATCCTGGAGTCCAAACTGCACACATCCTGTGAGATGTACACTGACCCATCTCAAATATGGCAACCACGCGAAGAGCTGCCCGCCTCGTTGGCTTTCCCTTGCGTGGAGCTTCCTAGAGTTTGTTTGAGGATTTGTAGTTATTTATTTTGCTAAATAGTCTCTAGGTAGGTGGCTCTGGTAGCCCCGTTGGGATTTAAACTAGCTGAGAACCTTATGTGCCGTGAAATTGTGTACTTGCTCAGAGTGTCTTTTCCAGTGAAATTATTTTTGTATACTTCTCAATAACAAAAGTTGCCTTGCAGTTATCCCGATGTTCAAAATGAGAAACTAGGCAGTAGTTGTATCAGTGTAGCTGATACTTTGTGATATGCAGTAACCCACTGTGTAGTCAGTCTACTAGAAGGTAAGCTTGTATGAGCTTCTTCATCGTCATATCTCTAGTTCCTGGCACGTAAGCATGTGTGTACTAAATCTCAGAAGCCAACGTTTCTCTATATGGGTCTGCCCTCCAGAATGTTTTGAAGGAAAAATATGTTTTCTTCAGTTGCAGAAAGACATACCAGACAGCCCTTTGCCAACTAATATGAAAATCCTATCAGTCTGCAGGGATGCATCAGGAGACTGTATTTCCCTGTCTAGGAATCACATTGCCTGGTCCAGTGAGAGGCCCCTGGATCTGCTTTTTTGTTGTTGTTGGTTGTGGGCACTATACCTGAGCTTTTGTGTTGAAGGTTAACACTATCCCTTTGAGCTACAACTCTACTTCTAGTTTTCTGGCAGTTCATTGGAGATATGAGTCTCATGGACTTTCCTCCCCAGGCTGGCTTCAATCCACAACCCTCAGATCTCAGCCTGCTGAGTAACTAGGATTATAGATGTGAACCACTAGTGTCCAGCCTGAGATCAGCTTTCTGTGTGAGATGTCGGCTGTCTGTTCTTCTGCAAATGGGCCCTAAGGTTTGAGTGTTTTGGGGTCCCAGAATGACTGATGGGAGCCCTAAAAATGTTGAGCTGGCCTTCTCAGTAGGCATGTCCTGGGTCCAAAGCCTGTTTCTTTCTCCATGTGGACACCTAACATGTGTGTCCTTTTTACCTCTCTCTGCATTGCTTCCTTTTTTTCCTTTTATTTCTCTTCCCCGACTATTGCTTTTGTTTGTTTATTTTGTTATTGAGACAGGGTCTCAATATGTAGAGGCTGGTCTTGAACTTAAAATATGCCTGCTTCGACCTCCTAAATTCTAGGATTACAAGTGTGGTTATTTCTCTTCTCATTCCTTTCTCTTGTAATAGTGGGGACTGAACTACGGCCTTGAGCTTGCTAGACAAGTCCTCTACCACTTGAGCTGGGCCCTATTTCTCTCCCTATTCTCAGCCCTATTACTCTCTTTGAAAGTATAAGAAAATATAAAAATTGTAAATGATTTTCTGTGTATTTTTAGCTATTGCCTTGTCTTCCCATTGCCCCCTAAATCAACACAAATGACAGCAATAGAGTAGGCCATTTGGATGACACAGTTTTGCTTGTATATGCCAAGACTGTTACTTGGGAGACTATAGAGTTGATAACAACAATTATCTCTGCGAAGAGGACTGAGGGGCCAAAGGAATGAATAGTTCATTCTGTGTGGTTGCAATTTTTACCCTATACCTGTTATTACTTTAACAGAAGGTTATGGGGCAGAAGGTAGGGCTCAGGGATAGAGTGTATACTCAGCTAGCACTCACAGGGCCTGAGTTTCATCCCCAGCAAGACCCCAAAAAAGATATAAATCACCTGTTAATTTTGTATGTTCAAAGATCTTTATAATTTTTTTTTTTTTAACTCAGGGCCTGAGTACTGTCCATAAGCTTTTTTGTTGAAGGCCAGTGCTCTATCAGGTATGCAACAGCTCCACTTCCAGTGTTTTTTTTTTTTCTGGTTAATTGAAGATAAATGGATTTTTCCTGTTTAGGCTGGCTTCAAACCTGTTCAGATCTTGGTCCCCTCAGTAGCTAGGATTACAGGCCTAAGCCACCCGTACTTGAGGAGCAAAAGGCTGGGTTTTAAGTATAAGTTAAAAAAAAAATACTGATTTATAGAAAGGACCATTTAATTAGGTTTTTTTTTTTGAGGTGGGGGGAGAGATGGATTGAAGTTTTTTTTTTTTTCTTTCAGATTATAGGCTTAAAAATAAACTTGTTATCTTGCGATTATACCTTTCTTTCTGTACTCTGCCCTTTGGACAGGAAAATGAACCCAGCCTTGATTTCTGAGATAAGTCAAGCTTTGTGGGTCTGTGTGAAAGGAGTGCCGGGCACACCCATGCTGCCACCATATGCTGGGTAGCCATGCTGTGACTGCATTATTTATAAATTGCTCTTCTTATGTGAACTGGAAGACACAGAGACACTGAGAAACTGAACGGATCTTTTTTTTTTTTTTTTTTTTCTGTTGGTTGTGGGGTCTGAACTGTGGGCCTGCGCCTAGGCTCTGTCCTTGAGCTCTTCAGCTCAAGGCTAGCGCTCTACCACTTGAGCCAAGGTGCTACTTCCAGCTTTTTCTGCGTATGTGGTGCTGAGGAATCGAATCTGGGGCCTCATGCATGTAAGGCAAACACTCTCCCACTGAGCCACTTTCCCAGCCCCTTGAATGGATATTAATGTGAAATCTACAACCTGCCCTTGATTTGGGATTTCTAGGGTGAGACATTCATGGACAGTGGCCTACACTTGTCTTCTGCAGTTGTGTGTGTGACAGACATCTGTCACTTAGCCTGTCTTTCCTTATCCATCTTTAATGAATCCAACACAGAGTTTAAGTTGAACGATTTCCTGGAATGCCTATCTGCCTATGACTCCTGGTCTGTTTTGCCATCCTCACAACCACTGTAGCTATACTTGGCTGCTTGGTGTTTGGTTTTAGGTTTGCTTGGGACAATTGACAGAAAGAACTGGTTGAGTTTCTGGTTGAACCTCTTAGTGGTCCTGGAAGCTTTCTTTTTCTTTTTTTTTTTTTTTTGGGTCCGGTCGTGGGGCCTGAACTTTGGGCTTGGGCTCTGTCCCTCAGCTCTTCAGCTCAAGGCTAGTTAGTGATCTACCACTTGAGCCACAGCGCCACTTCCAGCTTTTTCTGCTTATGTGGTGCTGAGGAATTGAACCCAGGGCCTCATGCATGCGAGGCAAGCACTATGCCACTCAGCCACCTTCCCAGCCCCGGTCCTGGAAGCTTTCTAATTTAATTTCACCCTATGGGTGAGGTTGGGAGAGATAGTGGAGAATGATGGAAGGGGTGGCATTGGTCATGATGCATTGTACTTACAAATTGAATCCCCTTGGGTCCATGCCTGTAATCCTAGCTTTTGAGGAGGTTAAGATCTAAGGGTCAGTGTTCAAACCCACCCTGGCCGGGAAAGTCCATGATACTCTCCAAAAAGCTAGAAGTAGAGTTGTAGTTCAAGTTAACCTTGAGGTGAAAAAAAGAAAAGACAAGGACAATGTCTAGGCCCTGAGTTCAAGCCCCAGTTTCAGCTTGTATGCACATGCATCACACACACACACACACACACACACACACACACACACACACACACACACACACACACACACACACAGCCTCTCTCTTTCTCTCTCTCAGATAATTAAAACAAAAGAAAATAAATCCCACTTTAGTGCCCAACCAAAGCATATGGCAAAACTAGCTCCTAGGCAAGATTCTGGGCTTGATGGTAGGTTTGCTCAAAAGAGACACTGGCCCTATAACTTTTAGAAAGACAGACCTGGTTCCCGAAATGGTCAAGTGGCATTCTTAGAAGAACTGTATAGTTCTTCTGGCTGGCAGAAGCTGGTGGGGAAGGGCTGGGGAAGGGCTGGTGGGGAAGCCCTGCAGCCCCTCCTCCCTGGGTGGAGGATGAGAGGCTTCTGTTCCCTGTGGCCTATCTCCTTTGCAGGGGCCTACAACTGGTATTTACAAAAGCCAAACCCCCTTCATCACCAAGCTGCTGTGAACCACATGACCACCAGAGGAGAAAAATACAAATAATCCTCTCAACATCTAAATGACAAATATGCAAAGTATTCCAGGCCCGGTCCTAGAAAACACAAGGCTGATTGGGGAGAGAAATTGGCTCCAAAGACCTTGTATCTTCTAATATGGAACACTTTTCTCTCTTCTCTCTCATAAAAGCTTCAAAATAAAAGGTTCAAAATAGTAGTTCACATCTTGGCTGTATTTTGTCACTTTACATTTATGTATGTATGTATGTATGTATGTATGTATGTATGTATGTATGTATGTATGTATGTATGTATGTCGGTATGTCGATTGTGGGGCTTGAACTCTCTGGACCTGGGTGCTGTCTCTCAGCGCTTCAGCTCAAGGCAAGAACTCTACCACTTGAACCACAGCGCCACCTCTGGTTTTCTGGCTTTAAACCATGTCTGGCTTTAAACCACGATTCTCAGATCTCAGCCTCCTGAGTAGCTAGGCATGAGCCACCGGTACCCTACTTTACTTTAACTTTTTAATGATAGTGTATTAGGCTTTATATAGTCATATGGTTTATTATTGATGGCAGTTATAATGGGGTTTTCAACTTCTTTCCTTACTGGGGGCCATTTAAATTAAGCTTATAGGCTAGAGGTGGTAGAGCACTTGCCTAGCATGCTCAAGGTCTTGAATCCCATACCCTGAAGAGCAAAACAAAAATTTGAGCCGTGCTCCAGTATCACAGACCTGTAATCCTAGCAACTCTGGAGGCTGAGATCTGAGTATCATGGTTTGAAGAGCTTAGCCAGGAAAGTCTGAGACTCTTATCTCCTATTAGCCACCAAAAAGACAGCTTTGAGCAAAATAGCTAAAGTTCAAGCTTCAGTAGCAGCACAAACAAAACAAAAACCATGTGAATATACACACAAATCTTAAGCTTCTTCAAAAAGAGTTGAAATTTGAGACTTCTCCCTTTTCTCTGCTACAAAAGATGGATTAGGAGAGGATTTAAAGTAGAAGCCTTGGTGGGGAGAAAGAAGAGCTTTGGAAAAATGCAGAAAGGATTTAGAATCCTAGCCGTCTTCATACTAGCCATGGGATTTTGTACCAATGAGCCACTTTGTGAGCTCTGATTTCCTCATTGGGGAAGTGGGCATAATATCCACATTGTGTTATTCTTGTGAGACTTATAGGAGGTTGTCTGTTAAGTGCATATTGTACCTGGTATGCTGTCAGTGCTGGTCAAGTGTTAGCTATGCTGTCAGTGCTGGTCAAGTGTTAGCTTTCTACTTTCCTCTGCCCCTTGCATTTCTGTATAGAACAAGCCAAATACTGGGGCCTGCAATCTGCCCTTTGAGCCTGCTGCAGCTGAAAGTGAGAGAGGAAGTTATATTCATTTGGACGAAACCATCATTTCCTTAAAGCCCATCGTCATTGGTTCTTAAATAGGTCACTGAAAAAAAACATCAGAATGTAGGTTCTCCATTTGCAAGGTGACCTGTGGATGGCCCTTGTTAGGCCAGGTTATTTGGTCTTGGCTGTCCCTTAATGGTTCTGTTGGCAGCTAGGCCTCATGGTTCACCAAAGGTGTTGAGTTTCCAGCTGGAAAATGGATGCCAAGGAGATTGCTTTTCCTGAAGTTTTCTTGTCATCTGAGTGCGGCTGCTATAATGTCATTTACCACATCTTGAGGTAGTTTGTTAAGTGATTAAGTGAAATACTTGGATGATATTTGAAATGTTCTTTTTTTTTTTTTTTTATAATAGTAAGCCAAAGTATACTACCTTCTTTCTAGTTTCTTCCCCCTCCCCCCACACCAAGTTATGGTAAAATAGAACTCTCTTACTTTTAGCCTTTTGTAGTACTGAGAATAGAACCCAAGGCCTTGTACCTAATAGACAAAAGCTACAGCACAGACCTACACTGCTAGCCATTTTTGTTTTTGAGAAAATGTCTTACTAACTTTTGCTGAGACCGGCCTCAAACTTGTGAATCTACTGCCTTTACCTCCCAAGTATCTAGGATTATAGTTGTGTGTCATCCTGCCCTGCCCAGCTTTTTAATATTTATTTATTTAGTGTAGTCTTGGGGCTTGAACTCAGAGCCTGGGAGCTGTCCCTGAGCATTTTTTTTTTTACTTAAAAAATTGTTTTTGTGTAGTTGATATACAAAGGGGCTACAATTGTTACAGTTACATGACTCAGGTACAATCAGTACAATTCCTTTTGAACCATTTTTCCCTTTCCGTGGCTCCCAATCCTTCCCTCCACTCCCCACCCATAAGATATCCAGTCATTTTCTACATAGTGTCTGGGTGAGTATCACTGTTGAATCTGTTCATCTTTGTTCCACCTTTTATGTGCCTTCCCTTACTTTTCCAATGCAAACCAACTAACATTACAAAAGAAGAGAATGAAAACAACGACAATAGCAACTAAAGAGTGTCTCTTGTTTACTTTTTTTGGAGTTCATTTCATAAACTATTATTTTATATGATCATCTGTCCATAGCTATTGAGCCTTTGCCTACTATTATGATTGGCTTCCTTGGGCCTCTGAATGTTAATGATTAGGGTCCTATATAATTTATCATGTCCCAGTTTTATTCATTTGTTTTGGTCATTCAGTGTGTTTATTTATTTATAAGCACATTCTAGTTACCACAAATAAGGGAAACCATGTAGCCTATATTTCTTTGGCTCTGGCTTACTTCACTTAATATAATTTTTTTCCAAGTGTATTTCCTTACAAATGAATAGTACAATATTATTCTTTCTGATGGATGAGTAGAACTCTATTGTATACACACACACACACACACACACACACAAATTTTCTTGATCCATTTGTCCACTGAGGGCCATCTAGGTTGATTCCATATCTTGGCTATGGTGAACAATGCTGCAAGAAACATGGTTGTGCTGGTGGCTTTACTTTGGCCTGGTTTGTGATCCATTGGATAAATGTCCAGGAGTGGAATTGCCAGGTCATAGGAAAGCTCTTGTTTCCTCTTTTAAGGAACCTCCATACTGCTTTTCAGAGTGGTTGAACAAATTTACATTCATACCAACAGTGTAATAAGGTCTCTTTTGGCTATATCCCCACCAATATTTGTTATTGTTGATTTTCCTGAAAATGGCTATTCTAACTGGAGTAAGGTGAAATCTCAATGTTGTTTTGATTTGCATATCTTTTATGGGCAGAGATGTTGAACACTTCTGCAAGTGTCTATTAGCCATTCTTTTTTCTTCCGGAGAAGTCTCTCTTTAGGTCTTTAGCCTATTTATTGACTGGATTATTGTGTTTTTGAGGGTTTATTTTGGGGGGGGGGAGTTAATTTTTTGAGCTCTAAGTATATTTTGGATATGAGGCCCTTGTCAGATGTATAGCTAGTGAAGATTTTCTTTCATTCTGTGGGCTTTCTACTTATCTTGCTAGCTATGTCCTTTGTTAAGCAGAGGCTTTTCGGTTTGATACAATCCCACGCATCCAGCCTTTCTTTGATTTGTTGGGATTCTGTGATTTTGTTCAGGAAGTTTCACTCTGTGCCTAGAAGCTTTAGGGTTCCCTACCTCTTCCTGTAATATTTTTTTCTTTTTCTTTTCTTTTTTTTTTTTGGTCGGTCGTGGGACCTGAAATCTGGACCTAGGCATTGTCTCTCAGCTCTTCAGCTCAAGGCTAGCACTCTACCACTTGAGCCACAGTGCCACTTCTGGCTTTTTCTGCTTATGTGGTGCTGAGGAATCCAACCCAACCCAGGACCTCATGCATGCAAGGCAAGCACTCTACCACTGAGCCACCTTCCCTGCCCCTCCTATAATATCCTCACAGTATCTGACCTTACATTGAGGTCTTTGATCCATTTAGAGTTGATTCTGATGCAAGGGGATATATGGGCATCTAGCTTCAGTTTTCTGCATGCAGATATCCATTTTTGCCAGCACCACTTGTTGAAGAGGCTGTCTTTCTTCCAACATGTGTTTTTGGCTCCCTTATCAAATATTAGGTGGCTGTATATTTGTGAGCTTTTTTCTGGCTCTTCTATTCTGTGCCATTAGTCCTCAGGCCTATTCTTGTGCCAGTACCAAGCTACTTTTATTACTATGGCTTTGTAATAAAGCTTGAAGTTTGGTACTGATATTCTTCTACCACTGTTCTTCCTGCTAAGGATTGTCTGGGTCTTTTATTATTATTCCATATGAATTTTTGGATTGGTTTCTGTATTTACTTGAAGAAAGTTGTTGGGATTTTTATGGGTATTGCATTGAATTTTCATATTGCCGTGGGCAGAATTACTATTTTTACTATGTTATTTTTTCTCAAGGCTAGTGCTCTACCACTAGAGCCACAGCTCTACTTCCTACCTAGCTGACTTTGAACTGTTACCCTCAGATCTCAGCCTCCTGAGTAGTTAGAATTATAGGTGGGAGCCACTGACTCCCAGTCCAGCTTTTTTTTGTTTTGTTTTGTTTTTTGTTTTTTTGTTTTTTGGTCCAGTCGTGGGGCCTGAACTCTCTGGGCCTGATTACTGTCCCTCAGCCCTTCAGCTCAAGGCTAGCGCTCTACCACTTGAGCCACAGTGCCACTTCCGGCTTTTTTTCTTTTTGCTTATGTGGTGCTGAGGAATCGAACCCAGGGCCTCAGGCATGCAAGGCAAGCGCTCTATCACTGAGCCACCTTCCCAGCCCCCCAGTCCAGATTTTTATATTAATTAATTAATTAATTAATTTTGACAGGGTCTTGCTCTGTTGCTTAAGCTGGCCTGAAATTTCTTTCTTTCTTTTTTTTTTTTTTCTGCTTATGTGGTGCTGGGGAACTGAACCCAGGGCCTCATGCGTGCAAGGCAAGCACTCTACCACTGAGCCACCTTCCCAGCCCTTGGCCTGAAATTTCTATACTCAAGTGACCATCTGTTTCAGAATCTAAGTTAGTTGAGATTATAAGTGTGACCCACTGTGCTCAGCTTTTTAGTTTTAGAAATAGCTTTTAATGGATCAGGATTTTAGATGATTATAAGGGCTGGAGGTAAAGCTCCAGCTTAGCATGCTCAAGGCCCTGGGTTCATCATCAGCACACAAAAATCAATAAAGAAATAAAGGTACAAATTTTGCCCTCAGCACCCATTTCACCAAAGAGAAAGCCTAAAAATGCATTTGTTGAAGAGGTTGGAGGAGCAAAGAGGAGAGGCCCGTTAATGGAGACCATAAGCACTGTTGTAAACTCTTGCGCCCAAAGGTAACCTCTCAGCCTCTCTTCCCTTTAGGTGGTATACCTTAAGATCCAAGCCAGGAAAGAAGGACAAAGAGCGTGGAGAAATTGAGGTGGATATCCAGTTCATGAGAAACAACATGACTGCTAGCATGTTTGACCTCTCAATGAAAGACAAACCTCGGAACCCATTTGGAAAACTGAAAGACAAGATCAAAGGGAAGAATAAGGATAGCATGTCTGATACGGCCTCTGCCATTGTCCCCAGTGTGACACCCTCCATAGACAGTGATGATGAATCTTTTTCAAAAGACAAGAAAAAGAAATCAAAGATCAAGACTTTGTTTTCCAAATCGAATTTGCAGAAAACACCGCTTTCCCAGTCTATGTCTGTCCTGCCTACTTCAAAGCCAGACAAAGTGCTCCTTCGGCCTGGAGACTTCCAGTCTCAGTGGGAGGATGATGACAATGAAGACGAGTCCTCCTCCGCCTCAGACAGTAAGTCCCTGCTGCTGCTTCTCATTTGGCTTCTCTTTTCATTTCCACCTTGGCCTCCCTTGCAGTATCAGATGGGCAGAGAAAAGACTTTAACTCAGCATTTTAGCTCCTGCACTGATAGTGGTGGTGTTGGTGGTGGTAGTAATAGAGATGGCCGTGATGTCAGTTTTGGTTGAGAGCCATCTTTATTTCTAAGTACTGTGGTTTCTAAGAATGTGTAAATGCCTTCTCCAAAGTATCTGGCTCTGCATCAGTTTGGAGTTCATAGAATGAGTTCTTTATGTTCAGGGTTTACTTTTATTTTTTTATGTTGTTGTTTTGTTTTTAAGGTAAAGCCATGGAGCTACCAGTGCTTGTGGCTCATACCTATAATCCTACCTACATAGGAGGTAGAGATCTGAGGATCCCAGTTTGAAACCAGCCTGAATAGATAAATCTGAGACTATTATCTCCAGTTAACCAGTTAACCAGTAAAAGGCCAGAAGTGGAGTTGTGGTTCAAGTAGTAGAGTGACACCTGTGAGCTAAAAGAGAAGCCAAGAAAAAAACAATCACACCTGTAATCTTAGCTTCTCAGAAGGCTGAGATCTGAGGATCATGGTTTGAAGCCAGTTTGGGCAGAAAAGTGTATGAGACTCAAATCTCCAATTAATCAACAAAAAGTTGGAAGTGGAGCTATGACTCAAGTGGTAGAGTGCTAGACTTGAACAAAAGGGCTAAGAGATAACACTCAGGCCCTGAGTTCAAACCCCAGGACCAGCACACATACATGCACATGTGCATGTGCGCACGCACACACACACACACACACACACACACAAGAAAACTAAACAAATGAAAAAACAAAATATGGAAACTTGTAATTCTATTTCATTAATTAATTCAGTAGTTACTGAGCTCTGTTATGGGCTTAAAACACTGAGATACATCCTTAATGGAAGCTCAGGAAATCCTGTTCCCTTAACACAGAATTAATTGTGTATATTTGAATTTTATTTAACTTATTTTAATATTCATATTTGCATTTTGTATTTGAATTTCAATTTCTTGAACTAATTGTTTTTCTTTTCGTGTGTGTGTGTGTGTGTGTGTGTGTGTGTGTCTGTGTGTATGCGTCAGTCCTAAGACTTGGAACTCAGGGTCTGGGTGTCCCTGCCTTTTTGCTCAAGGCTAGCACTCTACTACTTGAGTCACAGATCTACTTCTGGCTTTTTTTGTTTTTGTCGGCTGTAGGGCTTGAACTCAAGGCCTGGGTGCTATTTCTGAGCTTTTTTACTCAAGTCTGGTGCTCTACCACTTTGAGCCACAGCACCACTTCTCGTTTTCTGGTGGTTAATTGGAGATAAGAGTCTCACAGACTTCCCTGCTCAGGCTAGCTTTGTACTATAATCCTTAGATCTCAGCCTCCTAAGTAGCTAGGATTATAAGCTTGAGTCACTAATGCCTGGATACTATTGGCTTTTTGATGATTAAATGGAGATAAGACTCTCCCAGACTTTCCTGTCTAGGCAGGCTTCAAACCATGATCCTCAGATCTCAGCCTCCTGAGTTGCTAGGATTATAGGTGTCAACCACCAGCACCCAGCTGAACTTATTTTGGTGACCAGGTCTCCCTGTGAAATCCAGACTGGCCTCAAAGTCACAATTCTACTGGAATTACCATTATACTTGGCCTTGAATTTTAATTTCAATGACTAAATTTCTGCTGTTTGGAAAAGGCTGCCCTTTTTCATTTTTTAACAAAACTGTATCCAGCAACTGACAAATGTCTGCCCATTGTAAATCACTCATTTTATTCTTTCATTTACCCTTTCCTTTTTTACTCGGACTCAAACCCAAGGCTTTAGGTATCCTAGGCAAGGACTTTACCAATGTGCCACATCTTCAGTCCCCAATCATTTAATTCTCTGTCCCCTCTCTGCATTCCTTCCTAGTCATGTCCCAAAAGAGAGCAGTGAGTGCGGATCCGAAACAACTGAACCAAATCAACTTCAGCCTTCCCAAGAAAGAAGGGTTGTCCTTTCTTGGGGGCCTTCGGTCCAAGAACGACTTCCTTTCCCGCTCTAACATCTGTATCAATGGGAACCATGTTTACCTGGAGCAACCAGAGGCCAAGAGTGAAACCAAGGACAGCAGTCCATCTAATTCCCCATCACCCCAGGGCTTCCGGAAGAAGCATTTGTTCTCCTCCACTGAAAACCTTGCCATTCGGTCTTGGAAGGAGGCTGGGGAAGGTGACAGCACCTCTTCCGACAGGCGGCTGTCTGAGACCTCCACCAAGGGCTCTCCAAAGTCCTCGGATTCGCTGAAGTCCATGTCTCTGCCATCCTACCGTCCTCTGGCCAGTGGGGACATTAGGGAAAACCTGGCTCCAGTGAACCTGGAGGTTGTCAGAGAAACGAAAGATAGCAAAAAACCAGAGAGCAAGAAATCCTCTTTGCTTTCTCTGGTGACAGGAAAGAAGGATATAGTGAAGGGCAGTGAAAGTGAAAGCCCTCATGCTGTCCCCTCCAAGGAGAAGGAAGGCATGCTTGCAGAAGCCCAGCCCAAGGAGGAAGACCCAGTAAGAAGGTCGGAGAAAGATGCTGAAGATGTTGCCTCCAGACAGGGCAATTCCCTCAACCCCTTTGAAGACGTGCAGATCTCAGAGCCAGAAGTGGGACAGGAGACCACGTGTGAACCAAAGCCACCCATTCCTTCTGCGAGGGCTCCGCAGACCAAAGCTGTGAAGCCTCGGTGAGTCTTGACTCTTCTCACACAGGGCTTGCCCCTTTTCTCTGTGGGACTTAGAAGGAAGGCCTCTTTCTACTAGAGCAAACCTGGCCTGTCCCATGATGACACAAAGGTTTGCCAAAGGTTTGCTGTCTGTTTTCCCTAGTCCCTACTGAGGACCAGCCTGGGCTTGCCTAGGCTGCATGAAGGCAGCATGTTTCCCAGCGCAAAGCTACCACCCCGTAGGTGTGGCTTGTTCTCAGTAAGCCAATAAGAGCCAATTCTGAATTAGAATGCAAGGCTGGGGTTGTGAGGTACACAAACTGTGTTTATTAAGTTTTTAGTGAGCGTTTCCCTTGAGGAAGATGCTGTCTTTGATTGCACAGTGGCATTGCTTTGCTGGCATGAATGACCTTTGAGTGTGCCTGTGACAGCTTTCTGTGTCTCCTCTGTGCCTGGATCTCAAAACCTTTGTGAGCCTGGATAGCCTTCTGCTTTCTCATGTGACACGTTCATGCTCAGTGTTTCTGTAGTCTGGGAAATCCAACCTTTTTTTGGAGATCTACTTACCTTGGACACACACGTATGCACACGTCCTTTCTCTTTGAAATCCAGACCTGTTGCCTTGTGTTACATTTCTTACTGAACTTTTTAGATGAACTTTAAATTTATAAAAATTTTTCATTTTTAGGGCTGGGAAGGTGGCTCAGTGGTAGAGCACTTGCCTTGTATGCATGAGGCCCTGGGTTCGATTCCTCAGCACCACATAAGCAGAAAAAATTTTTTTTTTTCATTTTTAGTATCTTTATTGTAAAAGTGATGAACAGGGGCTTGCAGTTACATAAGTAAGGTAATGAGTACATTTCTTTTTAAAAACTATTACTCTTCTCATTTTCTCCTGTTTACCCCTCTCTACTCCCCTCTCCCCCAACTTGTATAGTTCATTTCCAACATAGTGTCAAGTGAGTATCATTGTTGCATTAGTTCATCTTTTGCCCTGCTGTTTCTGTGATTCCCTTTCCCTTCCACGGAATGAATAAATTTATATACAAGACAAAAGGTACAGCCAGGTGCCGGTGGCTCATGCCTGTAATCCTAGCTACTCAAGAGGCTGAGATCTGAGGATCACAGTTCAAAGCCAGACTAGGCAGGAAAATCCTTGAGATTCTTATCTCCAATTAACTACTAGAAAACCAGAAGTGGCATTGTGGCTCAAGTGGTAGGGTGCTAGCCTTGAGCTAAAGAGCTGAGAGACAGCACCCAGGCCCAGCGTTCATGCTCTACAACCAAAACCAAAAGAAAAATCAAACAAAACAAAACAAAAAGAACCAAGACAAGGGTACAGAAAACTAAAACAGAAAAAAAAAATAGAAATAACTGCATACAGGACATAATAAGAACCTCTTGTTTTCAATTCTTGGAGTTCATGTTGATACACTTAGATGAACTTTTTTTGTCCTGCCATAATCAAGTAGTAATCTGGAATTATTGGCTGTTACCTTAGCTGGATTTTTCCATTCCTACTGCAGCAGATGTTGGTGTGGCAAATGTGCTTGGTGATAAAGGTACCTTTTATGTATGCTGGGAGCATATATAGTTCAGTTGCAGCGTGTGTGCTTAGCATGGGTGAGGCCCTAGGGAAATGAAAAGTATATTTTTTGTATGTTAAGGGTGGGTATTCCCTAACTTTCTAACATAACCCCAAGTATACATTAAAAATCTCTCCCTTGTAGAAAAATTTTAATTTTACATGTTTTTTTGTCTCTCACAATGCATCTGCAACTGACCGGCAGATTTTATTTTGTCCTTTTTGCAGACTGGAAGTGTCTCCAGAGGCTCAATCCAAAGCCAGGTTTCCTTCTTCCCCCAGCTCTCCTCTTCTTTCCTCTGCTCTTCTTCCCAGCTCTGGTCAGACACTTGACCTTTCTGAATTAGGACATGGTTCAGAGATAGACTCCTCTGAAAGTCCCTCTGTCTCCTCATCTTTCTCATCCCCCATTACAGCTCCTATTTCTACATCTACTCCAATTGAACACTGGGCCCCCACGGGCAAGGGCCAGATCAGTTCTGAAGAACCACCTTTGCTCCTTAAAGCAGGCTGGCAAAAGGAGAGTTCAGCACCAGTTCCAAACACTGGCTCCTCTGTGTTGGTATCACTTTGCAAACAGACACCCATCGCAGTGTGGGAAAAGACAGGAGATTCTCCAAGGAGCAGGAACAGTGAGTCTGACCTGGTAAGGGAAGCTAGCAGTGATGAATCAGGAAATCATCTTCAGGAGCAGCAAGAGGCTCTGAGGGTTTCCTATCAAGAACAAGAGGACTGTGTCCACTGCCCTGAAGAGGCTCACAGAGCACCATTTGCTCTTTTCCTCAGCAGTGGCCCAATCACGGGTCTTTCCCAGAAGCCTGTAGCTGAGGGAGATACAGACATTGGAAATCAGTCTAGATCTTTGAGGGAGAACAGAGTTAGGGGTGGTGGATTGACTCCTATAGTCAAAGAATTAGCATCTCCCCTTCAGGTGGAGGAAGTAGCCCTCCCATTGGACACCATGACACAGAAACATGAAGAGATGGATGTGAACACCAGTGAGGCCCCAAAGAAAGTAAAAAAGCGTGTGTCCTTTTCTGAGCAGCTCTTTACACAAGAGGAGGTGGAGAAACCCACAGAATTAGGAGCAGAAGACAAAAGGCATCCCCAGAAGCTGGCCTGTGAGGAGGCTGTCTCAGGGACCATATCTAGCATGGAGCCCCTCAGCCTTCCTCACACAGATGACACAGAGCAGGAGCCTGTGGACACAGAAGATCAGCTCCTCATCCCCTCTCATGTGGAGAGCTTCTCCCAAGACCCCACGAGTAAAGCAAGCTCAGTAAAAGGCAGCCTACTTTTCCAGATAGAAGGGGATAATACCCTCACAGCTCAGTATCAGAGCAAAGCCAGCGATCACGAAGGCCTGTTGTCTGATCCCCTGAGTGGTCTTCCATCTGCCTCTGATGTGAAACCTCCCCCTATGGCTGATCTGAACTTGTCCCTTCCTTCCATTCCTGAAGTGGCCTCAGATGATGAAAGAGTAGATGAGGTTGAAGGTATGACGGAGACAGCAAAGCCAAGAGTGCCAGAAGTAGAGGCTCCATCCTTCGGTGGGTCCCCTTCCACAGAGAATCTGCTTGTCCTAAGGCTACAAGCCTCCAAAGCAGCTTCTGTAGAGCAGACAGTAGCTTTGGGAATCCATAAATCACATCTTGACGTAGATGAGCAGTTGCCAGGCCCTGATACTTGTGAAGAAACAAAGGCCAAGGAAAGCGGGATGCCAAGTCAGCCTGCTGGCTCATCTCTGGACTCTCCTGTACCCAGCCCCTCCCTCTCTGAGACCTTTCCTGCTACACATTCTTTCCCCAGCTCTCCACATTCCCACACTCACCACACCATTGCAGCAGAATCTCAAAAACAAGCAACAGCAGAGGGCTCCGCTGCTAAAGTTGACAATTTTGGCAAGAGGAAGCCGCTTCTTCAGGCCTGGGTCTCACCCTCAGAGACACATCCAGTCTCAGCTCAGCCAAGCACAGGAACGGGGGCAGCCAAGCACAGGTGAGAGATGGGGAGACTGTCTTTGTAACTCTTTGCTTTTATCTGCAGTGGTCTTGGCTTCCAACCACCGAGCTCCTGAGCCCCCAATCTGCCTACCTGGCTGAGAGGGCCTGTCTCACAAAAGCTGTGGCTTGTGGTGGGAATACCTGAAGACCATCTGCATGAGTAGCAAGATCATGGTAGGAGTTCTCAAAAATAGCTTAGGAATCCTGCAGAGTTAGGAGCCAGTCAGATTCTGGAGCCCTCCAACTGTAGAAATGTTCCTTGAAGAGGGTCAGGAAGAAGCCAAGATGGAGCAGTAGAATCACATGGTGTTGAAATCTGTCCAAAGAGAGCTGTTGTGCTTGTTCTGAATTGCAAGCCCATTGGAGTCCTAGTGACAGGATATAGTTACTTTCACATATAAGAGACTTTCTGAGGTCCTTTTAGGTGGATGTGTTTGGGATCAAACCCAAGACCCATGTGTGCTTGGTACTTGCCTTGCCACTGAGTTTCACCCCAGGCCTTAAAGTCTGTCTTTAATCCCTCCTGATTTTCTTAACCTGGCAAAAAGCTCATGAGAACATCAAGATACTTGGCCCAGGATGTGCTTTGCTGGCTTGTGTGTGGCAGCCTTGTCCTGTCTGCTTTCGATTCCACAGGAGCTGAAACATTGGAGTGGATCCTGGACGACAGATGTGAACAAAGTGTATTCTACTCTCTCCTCCCTCATCTGTTTTGCCAGCTGCCATCTTTGAGATGGGCAGTTCTCAATTTTGTGGTTATAGGAAGGTTTCAGAATCTTCTTTCCCTTTTCTTTAGACTCCAGCCTGTGAAACCAATGAATACAACAGCCACCAAGATCACCAACTCCAGTTTGGGAACTGCCACCATCATCAGTGAGAACCTCATCAATGAAGCAATGATGAAGGTATGGCATGTTGGCATGTTATAGACTTATAGCTATCATGTGTAAAGTCATCATTATAGCTTAGCATGGCAGTTCAGGCCTATAATTCTAGCTACCCTGGAGGCTAAAGGGAGAGAATTTCTTGAGTCTATTAGTTTGTGACTAATCTAGGCAACACAGCAAGATCCCATCTCAAAAGAAAAAATGAACCAGATACTAGTGGCTCATGCTTGTAATCTTAGCTTCATGGGAGGCTGAGATCTGAGGATCAAGTTTGAAGCCAGCCTGGGCAGAAAAGTTTATGAAACTTATCTCCAACTAACTATCCAAAAAGCCAAAAGTAGATCTGTGGCTCAAGTGGTAGAGTGCTGGCCGTGAGCAAAAAAAAGCTCAGGAACAGTGCCCAGACCATGTTCAAACTCCAGGACTGGCTCCCTCCCTCCCCCCCCTCCCCCCCACGCACACACAAAGTGCTTGCTAGCATACATGGACAATGCCCTGGGCTTAAATCCTAGCACCAAAAGTCACCATTGAAGACATCTCTTTGAGCACCAGGCAGTGGCAGGAGTTACCTAATAATACCAGCTGATGGCTTTGGGACTTTGGGGTAATTTCTGGGAGCTCCTAGACTTTCCATTGGATGAATAACTGCTTATTCTTATATTGTTATCTATTGCTTTTCCGTGTGTGTCAAGCTGATGCTGGAAATCTTGTTCATCCATTCATTTGTTCATTCATTTTATCTTTTTTGAGCCACCCTCCCAGGCCCTGGTACTTCTTTTTATTCAGAAGAAAAACCTGGCCTGTTCATGTCAGATGCTTTCTTTCTTCCTGTTTCCTTTTTATCTCTCATGGGAAATGTAAAATTCTTGAATTGTAATTTATTCCATAGATGACTTGTTTTGTAACTTTGTCTTGAAATTATTTCAAACATAACAAAAGTTGCAAGAACAGTACAAAGAATCCTTGTAAACATTTCCTCCGGATTCACCAACTGTTCACATTTGACCAGGTTTGCTTTATCTCTCCCCCTTTCAACTTCCTCTCCCTCCCCTGCTCTCTGTGTATACAGACAGCCATGCGCTTGTCTTTTTCTCCCTGAATTATTAGAAAGTAAGTTGTACAAATACAGGACATTCATCAAGATCTGGAAATTTAACCTAGACATAGCACCTATTTGTCATCTACAGTCATATTTAGGTTTTTGCCAGTTGTCCCAGTAGTGTTCTATTTATCTGTTTTTTTTCAGTCCAAGAACCAATTTAGGATCCCTCAGTAATCATAAGAAATAATTGCTGAAAACAAGTTAGCATCATCTAGCCCCTTTGCTCTCTCTTCCTTGGTGAACATGCTAATAGGGCAAGTGGTAAGCATTGTTCTCAAAAATATTAGCCATTGCCAAAACTGCGTGCCTACTACACTAGCCTAGAAATTTATCCTTACTATAAGTCTATCCCCTGGGCTTTGGTGTCTCTGTAGTCATCGCAGGTAGAAACATCAACACTATCTTCCTAGAATTAATAACATTTATCAGGAAATGAGGCCAAAGAGCATCACCAAGGTGGTGATAATGGAAGACCGTCATTTACCAGCCTCCCATCCTGCCTTTTACGTGGAATGCTTTGTGGTCCTTTCTGATTATATTTTTACTTTTTTTTTTTTTTTTTTTTTTGATGCTGGGATTAAACCCAGAGAGAAACAAACACCTCTTTTCCGGGAAATTAGCAAGACTCTTGGCTCCCATTTTATTTAGTCTGTAAATTGCATTTAAACCAGGGGCTTATCTCCTAGAACAGATAAAGAGAATAATTTACCTCCAAAGTAAGGCATCTCTGCTTATTCTTGCTTATGATTTGTAAGCCTGGCAGTTACCCCTCCACCTTCCACAAATCTCTTAGTCCTAGATCCTCCCTAAGAAATGTTCTGGAAAGTTCCCTGGGGACTGTTTGTGGCTTTTTTTGTATAATGGGTACTTTGTACTAAGCCTAAAACAGTACTTAGAAAAATAACTACTCTTCAGAATGTTGCAAAATAAGGGAGAGGCTGGAGAAAGAAATTGCATAGGTAAAGTTATGGAAAGCTACCTGGATCATTGCTACCATGATTTCTCCCCCAAGCCCTTGAGCTATTATTTTAGGACCCCATTTTTCATATCTTGTTTATAACTAGCAGCATATTATTTACCCAGGTGGCATTAAGACTTCAATTATGAAACAGGAAAGCCAAGTAGATCCAAACATTTTCAGTTTTATTGAAAAAGTTGGACACTCATTTTAAATGTATGTCATTATTGCAACTATGTAAAAAGTAAAATTCAGTGTAAAAAATCCTGGTAAGAAGTGCATGACAGTGAACACCAACCTTTCTTGCATTGGTGAATATTTTCTCTGTGCTTTAGTTTTTCCATAGCCTTCTTATTTTCTATAAGGCTGGATTGTTTTACATATTTTAAAAAACCCATAACTAGGGTCTTCTAATGATTTTGAAGTCCTGTATATCTTCTTTCCTCTTTGCTTACAAATTCCACGGTGAGTAGTTGGTTGACAGTTTGTATGCGGTGACTTAATATGTTTGCCTTTTCAATCCTGGGTATTTATCTTAGAGAAATATTTAGAGATATGACCAAAGTGTTTTGCTCATGTTCTTTTTTTGTGTGTGCCAGTTTTGGGGCATGAACTCAGAGCCTGAGCACTATCCCTGAACTTTTTGCTCAAGGCTAGTGCTCTACCTCTTGAGCCATAGCTCCACTTCTGGCTTTGTTTTTGGTAGTTAATTGGAAATGAGAGTCTCATGGACTTTGCTACCCAGGCTGGCTTTGAACCGCAATCCTCAGATCTCAGCCTTCTGAGTAGTTAGGATTATAGGTGTGAACCACCAGCATCTATCTCTGCTCATGCTTTTTTTTTTTTTTTGGCCTGTCCTAGGGCTTGAACTCTGGGCCTGGGTGCTGACCCTGCGCTCTTCAGCTCAAGGCGAGTGCTCTACTGCTTGAGCCACAGAACCACTTCCGGTTTTCTAGTGGGTTAATTGGAGTTAAGAGTCTCACAGACTTTTCTGCCCGGGCTGGCTTTAAACTGTGATCCTCAGATCTCAGCCTCCTCAGTAGCTAGGATTACAGGCGTGAGCCACTGGCACCTGGCTCTGCTCATGCATTTTAATAAGGCTATTTTACTTATAGAGGTTGAAAAAAACTGAAATATTTAGCAATATGTTTAAATCCAATGGCATTATAAGTAGTAAAATAATTTTAACTGAAATTTAATGATGGAAAAATACAAACTAATAGTAATTTTTAAAAAATTATCAAACTCTTTTTTTTTTTTTTTTTTTTTTTTTTTTTTTGTCGGTCGTGGGGCTTGAACTCTGGGCCTGGGCGTTGTCCCTCAGCTCTTCAGCTCAAGGCGAGCGCTCTACCACTTGAGCTACAGCGCCACTTCCGGTTTTCTGGTGGTTTATTGGAGATAGGAGTCTCACAGTCTCTCCTGCCCGGGCTGGCTTTGAACCGCGATCCTCAGATCTCAGCCTCCTGAGTAGCTAGGATTACAGGCGTGAGCCACCAGCGCCCGGCTAAAAAATTATCAAACTCTTTATCTCCAATAAACCACTCAGAAAACTGGAAGTGGCTCAGTGGCTCAAGTGGTAGAGTGCTCGCCTTGAGCTGAAGAGCTGAGGGACAGCGCCCTGGGGCCCAGAGTTCAAGCCCCATGACAGACAAAAAAAAAAAAAATCAAACTCTATTATATTTGATTCTGTTTTACCTTGTGAAATATACTATAAAGAAACCCAAGGTATGAAAAGAGAAGCTTCTGTGACTGGTTAGAATTCTGGGGTAGAAGCATGCTGGAACCATGGTATTTGATACATTCTGACTCCTGAAATGATTTACAGCCTAAAAAAGGTGTTATTCCATAAGTCTGGCCTTTAGTTGGTGAAGATACAGTTTAAGAGTACTTGGGGCAGGGGGGTGGGGGGCTGGGAAGGTGGCTCAATGGTAGAGTGCTTGCCTTGCATGCATGAGGCCCTGGGTTCAATTCCTCAGCACCACATAAGCAGAAAAAGCCAGAAGTGGTGCCAAAAACAAAAAAGTACTTGGGGAAAATAAAATTAATATTTCTTTTTGTTTTGTCAGTTGTGGGGTTTAATTCTGGGCCTGGGTGCTATCCCTGAGTTTGCACTGAAGAGTGAAAGGCTAGCGCTCTACCACTTGAACCACAATGCCACTTCCAGTTTTCTGGTGGTTAATTGGAGATAAGAGTCTCTTGGACTTAACTGCCAGGGCTGGCTTTGAACTGCAATCCTCAGATCTCAGCCTTCTGAGTAGCTAGGATTACAGGCATGAGCCACTGGCTCCTGGCTAAAATGACTATTTCTAAGGGGAAAAAAAAGAAACCCATGAAAAATAAGAAAGGGACTCACACAGTATTTGTTGGAATTATGGATAGTAGTTTTGTCCTTCTGTATTTGAGATTTTTCACCATGAACAATACTTTTCTTTTTCTTCTCTTTTCTTTTTTCCTTCTGCCCTCCCTCCTCTCTTTCTTCTGTCTTCCCTTTTCCTTCCTCGCTCCCTCGCTCCCTCCCTCCTTCCCTCCCTCTCTCCCTTCCTTCCTTCCTTCCTTCCTTCCTTCCTCCACAGGGTCCCACTTTGCTAAATGTAAGATTCTTTAGCCTCAGCCTCCCAAGAGCTGGATTATATGCATGCTGTGTCATGGTTAAATATTCCTTTTATAGTTAAAAAAATATTTTTGGAGGAGAAATGAACCTTATTTATTTTGAAGTTTGAGAGAGTGAACCCAAAATCTCACACGTGCTAGCCAAGTGCTCTACTACTGAGCTAAACCCCAATTCATTGTCAGAGTCTGGTTCAGACAGCACTTCATCTTTGAACTTGTCTTGGGCACCTGGGGAGCAGTGATGTTGCTTGTCTAGGCGTCTAGAGCACTGCCTGGACTCTTACTCTGACCCTTGTATTACAGTCATTCAGTGCCTGAGTATCCCAGACAGTGCTTCCTCATCTTTCTGCCTCTAAATTCCCTCTGTAAACTAGCTTATATATAAAGCTTTTTTTTCCTTTTGTTTTTTCATTTTAATTTTTTTCTTCCCCCCCTTTTTTTTGGGGGGGGGTTGGTTGTGAGACTTGAACTCTGGGCCTGGGCGCTGTCCCTAAGCTCTTCAGCTCAGGCTAGCACTCTACCACTTGAGTCACTCATCACTTCCTGTTTTCTGGTGGTTTATGGAAATAAGAATCTCACAGAAGGGGATGGGAAGGTGGCTCAGTGGTAGAGCGCTTGCCTTGAACTGAAGAGCTGAGGGACAGTGCCCAGGCCCAGAGTTCAGGCCCCACGACCGGACCCAAAAAATTAAAAAAAATAAATAAATAAAAATTAAGAATCTCACAGACTTTCCTGCCTGGGCTGGCTTTGAATTGCAATCCTCAGATCTCAGCCTCCTGAGTAGCTAGGATTGCAGCCACTGGCACCCAGCTTTTTCTTTCTTTTAAGAAATAATGCCAGGGGCTGGGAAGGTGGCTCAGTGGTAGAGTGCTTGCCTTGCATGCATGAGGCCCTGGGTTCAATTCCTCAGCACCACATAAGCAAAAAGAAAAAAGCCAGAAGTGGCGTTGTAGCTCAAGTGGTAGAGTGCTAGCCTTGAGCTGAAGAGCTGAGGGACAGCACCAGGCCAGAGTTCAGGCCCCATGACTGAGGCAGGGAGGGTGGCGGGAGAGAAGCTCTGGCATTATTTCGTGTGTGTGTGTGTGTGTGTGTGTGTGTCTGTGTGTCTGTGTGTCTGTGTGTCTGTATGTCTGTGTGTCCTGGGCGCTGTCCCTCAGCTCAAAGCTAGCACTCTACCACTTGAGCCACAGCGTCACTTCGGGATTTTTCTGTTTATGCGGTGCTGAGGAATCGAACCTAGGGCCTCTTGCATGCAAGGCAAGCACTCTACCACTGAGCCACCTTCCCAGCCCCCAATATCAGAGCTTTAACCCAAAGCCTCACACATGAAAACTATGTGCTCCATCACTAAACTACATGCTCAGTCCCTAATAAACATTTTTGTATATATACAATCCTTATAGAGTAGAGGTGTAGTCTAAAAAACATTGAGGGCTAGGCATGGTGGTATACACCTATAATCCCATCACTCAGGAGTCTGAGGCAGGAGTATCTCAAATTCAAAGTCATCCTAGGCTACATAGGGAGATCTTGTCTCAACCAAAACCACCAATCGAAACAATAACAATAAAAAATCCTTGAAGGGACTGGGAAGGTGGCTCAGTGGTAGAGTGCTTGCCTTGCATGCATGAGGCCCTGGGTTCGATTCCTCAGCACCACATAAACAGAAAAAGTCAGAAATGGTGCTATGGCTCAAGTGGTAGAGTGCTAGCCTTGAGCTGAAGAGCTGAAGAACAGCGCCCAGGCCCAAAGTTCAGGCCCCACAACTGACAAAAAAAAAAAAATCCTTGAAATATTCTTGGCCTTTATTGACAAAAATGTTTTTTTCTTGATATGAAATGTAATTAGGCATGCAATCTGCTATAATTAATATATGAAATATAATGAGACATGCAGTTACATGTACTGTAATTTTTATTACGGTAAAATGTAATACAAAAATGTACCATTTTAGTATTTTTAATTTTAAGTTTCCTAGAGCTATTGTGCGGCCAGTCTCCAGAACTCTGCATACATGCAACTTTTTGGTTGTATCTAGTTTCAGAAGTCACAAATAGAGTGGGCTAAGGATGTAGTTCAGTGGTATATCACTTGCCTAGCCTGCACAAGACCTGAGTTTGATTGCCAGCATGCCAGAAAAAGAAAACAGAGTAACTGAGGTTCAAAGGATATACCCTGTGAATGTATGCTTTCAACAAATTTAAAAGGGAAACAAAGGAAAAGCAGTTTTGAAGCAAGTAGTCCAACATCTCACCAACTTATGTACACCCTGATTTGGGTTCAGACCCCAATCAGATGAAAATACCAATGTGTGTTTCCAAGATAGCATTGTCATCATTGAGCTTTTTCTTTTTCTTTTCTTTTTGTGCTAGTTGTGGGGCTTGAACTCTGCCTGAACACTGTCCCTGGGCTTTTATGCTCAAGGCTAGTGCTCTACCACTTGAACCACAGTTTCACTTCTGGCTTTTTGGCGGTTAATTGGAGATAAGAGTCTCATTGGCTTTCCTGCTTGGGCTGGCTTCAAACCAGGACCCTCAGATTTCAGCCTCCTGAATAGACAAGATTACAGGTCTGAGCTACTGATACGTGGTGAAATCATTGAGCTTTTATTCCTGGCTGCAATGCGAGGATGAAACTCCTTTCCCTGATTTCTGGATGGTATGCAGGCAGTTTGCGTCAGTGACTGGGACAGGGCCTCCCATCATGATGTTGAACGGTGATTCTGCCCTTGACTGACCTGCTTGGAGAAGGTCTCTCAGTGAAACTGCCAGACCCTTAGGTCAATGAAACTGATACTCCCTTTGAGTTCTGAGGCAAAACCCATTTATAGTTTCTTTAAATCTCATTTCTTTCAATTTGCAAATCTCACAAACAACAGGTTATCAGAAATTTTTCTTCTTATTTCTTCTTGGAGTCCTGATATAGAATGTTACTTCTTCAACAGATTATCAGAAATTTCACTTATTCCTTCCAGGAGACTTGATACACCAAGTTACTTCTTCAACAGATTATCAGAAAATTTACTTATTCCTTCCTGGAGACTTGATACAGCATGTTACTTCTTGTTGTGTTTCCTTTCATGGTTCAGCCCTCTTTGGCTTGCAGTAGGACTCATATCATCCCATCATCCCAGATTGTAAGTGCTGGTTAAAAATTACTGTTCAGGGTGCTTGCTCTCATCTGAAGAAGGAACACTTAGTTCCCGGACGGGCTACTGTGTACCCAAAGAATGTCCTTGGTAGCTGTCAGATGATGGACCTGGTAGCGCTTGGCTTTGACTCTGTAAGTTTTTGCCCATATGCAGTGAATTTTTTGGAGAGGTGCCTCTGAGTGGTCCCTCCATTCATCTGATCACCAGATTCTTCTGCGGTGGTTTTCTCTGTCTCTCTCTCTCATTCTTGCTGTCTCCCAGCTGGTTTCTTATGCCACAGCCTCCCAAGTAGCTAATGTAGCAGATGTGTAGCACTATGCCTGGCTGATTACATTTCTTTTTCTCTTTCTTATCTAGTTTTTGGTGGCACTGGGAATTGAACTCAGGGCCTCATGCATACTGCCATCGAACTACATTCCAGCCCTTGATTTTTATACTTTTGAAGGATCATAAAACAAAATAAAGAAGTACATACAAACCTGGTTGTTGGTGGCTCACACCTGTAATCCTAGCTACTCAGAAGGCTGAGATAGGAGGATGAAGGTCTGAAGCCAGCCTGGGCAGAAAGTCCATGAGATTTTTTTTTTTTTCCCCAGTCCTGGGGCTTGAACCTAGCACCTGGGTACTGTCCCTGAGCTTCTTTCGCTCAAGGCTAGCACTCTACCACTTGAGCCACTTCTGGCTTTTTCTCTTTATGTGGTACTGAGGAATCAAACCCAGGGCTTCATGCATGCATGCTAGGCAAGCACTCTACCATTAAGCCACATTCCCAGCCCCAACTCATGAGACTCTTATCTCCAATTAACTACCATGCCCAAAAACAAAGTGGAGCTGTGGCTCAAGTGGTAGAGTGCTAGACTTGGGGGAAAAAAAAAAAAACACAACGCACAAAACAGCTCAGGGATAGTGCCCAAGCCCTGAGTTCAAGCCCTAGGATTTGCACACACACACACACACAAAACAGACAAAGAAGTACATACAACAGGAGCTAGAGGGGCTGGGAAGGTGGCTCAGTGGTAGAGCGCTTGCCTTGCATGCCAGAGGCCCTGGGTTCGATTCCTCAGCACCACATAAGCAAAAAGAAAAAAGCCAGAAGTGGCGCTGTAGCTCAAGTGGTAGAGCGCTAGCCTTGAGCTGAAGAGCTGAGGGACAGCGCCCAGGCCCAGAGTTCAGGCCCCACGACCGGACCCAAAAAAAAAAAAAAAACAACAACAGGAGCTAGAGGTGGTTTTCAAAGTCTGAAATATTTGCCCTCTGACCCTATATAGAAGCTTCATAAGAGTCAGCCATCAATGACTCGCTTCTGTAATCCTAGCTACTCAGGAGGCTGAGATATAAGGATGAAGATTTGAAGCCAGCCTGGGCAGAAAAGTCCATAAGACCCTTACCTCCAATTAGCAACCAAAAAGCCAGAAGTGGAGGCATAAGTGGTAGAGCCTTCCACAATTCGGGGAGGGGAGGGGGCGGAAAAAGCCTGGCAAGAGCTTAAGGCTTTGATTTGAAGCCCCAGTACTAGAACAACAAAAAGAGAAAAGAGAATTCCCAAGAAACTCAGATTACTAATAATATTTTCCTCTTTTGTTTTTCTTTTAGGTAGTTGTGTCTATGCTAACTTTATAACCATTTTCCCCCTTTCTTCTCTCTCCAAAGAAATACAACCCTTCAGACCCTGCCTTTGCCTATGCACAGCTGACTCATGAAGAGCTGATCCAGCTGGTCCTCAAACAGAAGGAAACCATAAGTAAGAAGGAGTTCCAGGTCCGAGAGCTGGAAGACTACATTGACAATCTGCTAGTCCGGGTCATGGAAGAAACTCCTAACATCCTTCGCATTCCGGCTCAGGTTGGCAAAAAAGCAGGAAAAATTTGAATCACCAGAACCAAACACCTAGATGGTTTTGTGAGCCTGTTTCTACCAGCCCTTGATATCAGGCCTTGGACAGTCTCATAACCAGCCAACAGACAGCCTACCAGTCACCATCTCCCTTGCATCTTATCTGAAGAGAGTTAATTCTACCAGCTGAAGTCAGATTAATTATTACAACAAATCTTTTACTGTACATTCCCAGGGTTTTAGTTTTAAATGCCACTGTGCCTTTAATTGGGTTAGAAGTACTTTATGCCCACCAGAGATATAGTCAATAAGAACTGATCCTGAGCCAGAGGTTCGGATGGTACCAGAAGTACTGATATTTTAACACTGAAGTGATTATTCTTCCCATAATGAAACTTTTTGAATACTAATCTCCAGCCATTAAAATTTAGAATGAAATGAGAAAGTGCCCCTGAATTTGGTGCTGAGTTTTGCCTACTTTCTTGTTCTTTGAGCAGCTCAAGTATGTGACTTTTCTGCTGTAGATTTTAATTTTTGATACCAAATAAATTGACTAGGCTTCTCAGATTTTTTTTTGGGGGGGGGGGTGGTTAGGAAGGGACTGGAAAAGAACTTCTGTAGCCATCAGTAGCCATCATTCTCTAGCCTTAACATATGAACCACAGGATCTTCTCCTAGATACTTAGAGAAGAATAAGGCATTAAAGAATTGCTTTCACCTGGTTTGGGGGGGAATTCAGTGAAAGCTCTCCTCTGGTGACAGGTGAGCATCTGCTGGCTCCACTGGCCTGTTTAGTGCCTTCACCCTCATAAGGGATGGGTAAGCCTACTAAGACAGTTCTAGGTTATAGAGAACTGTTTCAATAAGTCCCTTTAGCTATTTCCATTAGTGCTTTTGCTTGGTCTGAGCAGCATTTCCTGGAAGGCAGCGGGGCCCATTGACTCCTCTAGATGAAGGGTGGGCCAGGCTGAGGATGTGGCTCAGTAGTAGAGAGGTTGGCCAGTATGTGTGAACAGACCCTGGGTTCCATCCCCAGCATCACATATCTTGCCTCTTGAATACCTTGCTTGAAAGGAAATCCAACTTATGTCTTGGATACAGAAGAAGTTACAATGAAGGATTTAATATAGTTAGTAAAATTTAAAAGGCAGTAGAGAACAGAAATGCCTTAGCTTTTAAATGGTTGCATCTTTTTAGATAATAGATTCACAGATATTTTACTCTTTGGTTAGAGGAGCAGGGCTGGGGTATAGCTCAGCTTACTTATAATGGCGTGAAATGCTGGATTTCTCCCTAGCACCATAAAAATCAAATAAAAAAATTACAAGTAGCAAGAAGATGATACTTATTTTTCGATTGCTACTTTGTTTTTTTGAGGCTAGCCTCAATGGATGCTTCCGCTTCCCAAGTGCTGGAATTACAGGTGTATGTCATACACCTGGTGGGTTGCTATATTTTACAAACTAGGTTAATATTCATGTATATTTTTAACTAGGGCACTGGGCCCTTTCTTAATAGCACTGCATCAGATTTTTAAGATAATAATTTCACTACTGGTCACCTCATGCTTGAATTAGAAAGTTTTGTCTTGCTAATTTTTTTTCCCTCCTGGTTGTGATAGAATCTCAAGTCTTGACAATTCTCTTGGGAGAAAAATTATGTCAGGCCAGTGTCGAGGGCAGGCTTGAGAGTAAATTTAGAATCTCTTCTGTGAATGCTCTTGTCATGTAGAGGGTAGAAAGCAAGATGGCTGGCAGCCTAAACCCTTTTCAGGATTGTGCTTGCCATGACATTGTTTAGATTGGAGCACTTTAATATGAAGGTGACACTGTATGTTCATCTAGCTTACTGGCTTTTAATAACACACAGCTATTTAATTTAATTTAATTCTCTCCTACAGTACCAGGGAAACACTGTAAACTTCTCAGATGACTTGTATTTTTATAGTGCTATGAAAATTATTGATAAGCCTGTAATGAAAATTGTATACTCGCTTGAACTCTGAAAATGTACATGGATATGTATCTGTTCTGCATCCTTTTTTTTGTTTTTCTTTTTTTACTTGATATAAATATATTTGACTGTGACAACCCAAGGGCACTGGGGAGCAGGTGTGTTTAGCTTCTCTTCCTTGGAACAGATGAGGTATGGACCTGCCTTGTTCATTAGGAGCTCAGAGATACCTGCTGCTAGGATCTGAGTATGTGGAAAGTCATCTAGCTGGAGGAGTGAATTCCTGTGCTCTGAAATGCCACTTGGGAACTCTGAAGAATGAAGGACAATTTACTTCATGGGTGTCTGGCTTCTGCCAGAGCTGGAAGAAATTCGTTAATAGCATTCCTGTTACCACATAACATAGATAACCTGGAGTTGCTAACTGTTGATTCAATGTGGGCCCTGGGGAAGGGGTTTATCTAAGAGAAGCTGTACCTTGCTCTGCTAGCAGCAGAGGTCAGTGAATTGGAGTGTTGGAGCTCCTGGATCTGGTATATGCCAGTGAGCTTCATTTGGATGTCATCTTCAAGAAAAATGTCACCTATGGCCCACTTGTTTCATAGCATCTCATTCCTTAGCAGATATCTTGTTCTCCCCTTTTGGTTTTTTTTTTTTTGGGGTCCGGTCGTGGGGCCTGAACTCTGGGCCTGGGCACTGTCCCTCAGCTCTTCAGTTCAAGGCTAGCACTCTACCACTTGAGCCACAGCGCCACTTCCGGCTTTTTTTTTCTGCTTATGTGGTGCTGAGGAATTGAACCCAGGGCCTCATGCATGCAAGGCAAGCGCTCTACCACTGAGCCACTTTCCCAGCCCTCCCCCTTTGTTTTCTTTCTCTCACCCTCCCTTCAGTACTGGAGCTTGAACTTGGGGCTTTGTGCTGTTCCTTGGCTTTTTTTTGTTCAAGGCTAGTGCTCTACCACTTGAGCCACAGCTCTGCTTCTGGCTTTTTGCAGGTTAATGCGAGATAAGAGTCTCATTGATTTTCCTGCCCAAGTTGGCTCTGAACTGTGATCCTCAGATCTCACTATCTCCTAGTAGCTAGGATTAGAGGCATAAGCCTCTAGCTCCTGGCTCCCTCTCCTTCTTAATGTGGTCATCTTAATGAGGTGATGTGCTCAGTAGCTGTGGTCCAATAGAGGGCTGTTCATGTGCACCTGCATGAATGAGGCGAGCTGTTTGCCTCCCAGCCGGAAGTACAGCACTGCAGAGAAAGAGTCCATGATGCTTTACCACATATTGTATTGAGTCAAAGACCTGTTAATGTTGAAATAACATGAGAGCTTTCTTCCTTGCCTCCCTTCTCCCAGCCAGCCTTTTCCCTCTTTCCTTCCCTTCCTTTCCCTCTGGGAGTTGAACCCAGGGCTCTGTGCAAGCTTAAGCACATGCTATACCACTGAGCTACACTTTAGCTCCAATGTCTGTTTGTTTTTCTTCTATAAGGATCCCCCAATGCTGAAAGATTGTTTTAGATGGAGAACTCAGTCTCCTAGTATCTGTACCATTCTCAATTCTGGATTCTCCTATTTACTATGTGAGTTACTAAATTGACTTTCCCTTCCCTACATTTGAAGGATTGCCCAGTGTTTTTGGATTATAGCATTATTATTTTCTGCTTTATTACTTTGGGAGGTTTAAATTTCTTTTTTTTTTTTTTTTTTGTTGGTCGTGGGCCTTGAATCCTGGGCCTGAGCGCTGTCCCTCAGCTCTTCAGCTCAAGGCGAGTGCTCTACCACTTGAGCTACAGCACCACTTCCGGTTTTCTGGTGGTTTATTGGAGATAAGAGTTTCACGGGCTTTCCTGCCCGGGCTGGCTTTGAACCGTGATCCTCAGATCTCAGCCTCCTGAGTAGCTAGGATTACAGACGTGAGCCACCGGCGCCCTGCATGAGGTTTGAAATTCTTTGGTTGTGTTTGTAAGAAGTAACCTAAAGTTTCCTATAACACTAAATAAAATGGTACTACCTTTCGAAGATCTGTGTTTGCATTTTAGTGTATGTGTGATGGTTTCTTCTGCCTTGCTGGAAAACTTCTTGGAGTGATGTGTGTGACAAGTTTCTCATCCCATGGGGATCTGTCACTTGAGCTGCTTCTACTTTGTACCAGGGTACCTCTACCTCCCACCCTCCAACTCAACTGTTTGTTTTGGTTTGGGGGGTTTTTGGTGCTGGGATTGAACCCAGGGTCTTATGCATACTAAGTAAGTGAAAAGGTAAAGACAAAGTAAAGAAAGACATAGACACCTGTAGAGTTTTCTAAGTAACATCATAACATGTTCTTGGAAAAGAGAATGAACAACAAAACTTGAGAGGTGCTACTCCCATCTCTCACCAAGGCCAAAAGGTCAGCAGTGCAGTCACCTTAGCCCTTGAGCCCAAGCCCAGTATCTAAACAAAAGATCAGGCACCATCTTTTGGGCCTGGGAGTCTTACTTTCTGATAGGGTTCCAGCCATCACTTCCAACTCAAGACTGACTTTCTTGGCCCTGTGAGGCTACCATCTCGCAAGCCCCAAAATTCTTGAGGCCAGTGTCCTCAGCCTTTTGACTCTCCACTATTTTACACAGAAACCTGTTTATTGAGGCCTGGGAAGTGTTTCCTTGGTAACACAGACGGGCTCTCACAGTGTTGTAGAAAGGCTGCCTTTATCCATATGTATCAAATATTCCCTTTAGGCTAAGCCTTGACTGCAACAGGAAGACTAGAAGGCCAATATGGGATGACTTCTTGCCATTTGCTTAGCACCAAACTACTATTTCTAATACTTGTCATGATAAATGATGATCCATTAGGCATATAAGAAAACTGAGAATGTTAACTCTGAATGATAGTTTGTTGAAGCACACCGAAGCAGTTAAGTAAGGATTTAGCATGTGCTCTGTGTGTGTGTGTGTGTGTGTGTGTGTGTGTGTGTGTGTGTGTGTGTGTGTGTGTGTGTGTGTGTGTGTGTGTGTGATCTAGGAGGGGAAGATCAGGATAAATGATTCATAAAAATAATTCAGAAGGAATTATGAGGACAGTGAACACAATATAAGAAATCCTGGGGGCTAGGAAGGTGGCTCAGTGGTAGAGTGCTTGCCTTGCATGCCTAAGGCCCTGGGTTCGATTCCTCAGCACCACATAAGCAAAAAGAAAAAAGCCGGAAGTGGCGCTGTGGCTCAAGAGGTAGAGCACTAGCCTTGAGCTGAAGAGCTGAGGGACAGCACCCAGGCCCAGAGTTCAGGCCCCACGACCGGACCCCTCCCCCCCCCCAAAAAAAAAAAAGAAAAAAAATCCTGGTCACATACTATGATTCCACACCCTAGTTAGTGTTGGGAAGAATGAGTGTCACCGAAGAGCCAAGGTGGTGGGAAGGAAATCTGGTGAGAGGCTCTAAGTCCTGCCACAACCACCAAGCTCAGGGTAACAATGAGAAAGTTTATTCCGTGCTCAGAGTGAAACTGGGTTAGTCACAGTTTCAGTCAAGTGAGCTGGGAGGAAGTCAGAGGTGGTGCCTGGTTACAACCCTTGAGGATAGCTAGGCTCTGTCTCAGAGATTACCTACTCTAGATTAGAACGATCCTACCCCTTAAGAAGTCCATCAGTTTGGTGCTTCCACCTAAGACAGGTTTTCACCAGAGTGGAACATTCTTTTGAGTTCTGGCCTTCCCCATGATGAGAAACCCAGGGAGGTCCCACACAAAGACTTGCAGATGAGAACATCAGCCAGGCCAACAACTCAGTGGAATATATACACACCTCACCAGGGGATGCTGGGCAAAACTTCCTTCGGGTGGTAGGCCACCCTCCAGTGCCTCCCTTTCTAGTCTTCACTCCAGAAAGTCCTGACTTCAAGGCCAACATTGCACATCTGCCTGTTTGGACTTTGCCAACAACCCTCCTTGAATTCTGGGCCTCAAGCTTTTGCTTGGCTTATTTTGCTCAAGGCTGGAACACTAAACACTTGAGCCATATCTCCACTTGGGAGATTAACTGGACATAAGAGTCTCAAACTTTTCTTCTGGGCTAGCTTCAAACCTTTATCCTCAGATCTCAGCCTCCTGGGTAGCTAGGATTACAGGCCTGAGCCATGGGCACTTAAGGCACCAGTACTTGGGCCTGGAAAAGATAATTGTTCTTCGAATCTTTAAAGTTGTTGGTAGGAGGATCATAAAATTGCTGTTCCACCTTATAATAGGGAGAGTAGAATGACTACAATGTAAAAATCCTGGATTTTGCATGCCAATTCTAGGACTTAAACTCAGGGTCTTAACAAGGTTCTTGAGCTTTTTTGCTCAAGGCTAGCTCCCTACCAGGTGAGCCATAGCTCCACTTCCAGCTTTTTGGTGGTTAATTGGAGAGAAGAGTCTCATGGACTTTCCTGCCTGGGCTGGCTTTGAATTGTCATTCTTATATCTCAGCCTCCTGAAAAGCTACAATTAACAGGCATGAGCCACTGGCACCTGGCAATCCTGGTCTGTAATTTTTTTTTCTTGATATTCAAGATATACACATGAAAATCACACCAAAGAAAGCACCCCAGTGTTCTGCTATTCTGTGGAACAATGTAAAGAAATACTTCCTGTGCTAATTACATTGTTTTTAGGGACATGTTTCTCCTCCCCAGTAAGAATGTTGAGTGTGCTAAAATGAATGGATGTCCTTGAGAGGTGAATGTGTCTTAATACTGACCTGCCAGACAACCAGCTATCAATCATCATCCATAGCAAGATCCATCCATGGGGGTGGGAAAGTGGCTTAGTGGTAGAATGCTTGCCTGGCATGCATGAAGCCCTGGATTCAATTCCTCACTACCTCATAAACAGAAAAGGCCGGAAGTGGTGCTGTGGCTCAAGTGGTAGAGTGCTAGCCTTGAGCAAAAGAAGCTCAGGAACAGTTCAAGCCCCAGGACTGGCCAAAAGAAAAAAATATATATCCATCTAAGGCTACTGTGCTGAAGTCCCTTTATAGTGTGGACAACTGATTCAAATTTAGGGAAGGTTTGTCGGGGATTACTGTATCCCTCAGCCAGTTGGAGGGAAAAGGAGCCTCCCATGCAGTCAAGCTCATGATAGTGGATGAGATTTCTCTTAATAGGAGTGATTCTCACAATGAGTAAGCAATCTCTTGGGAAGGAAGTATGGATGTAGACTAGAAGGAATATGTTTTAAAATTTTCTTTTCTAGGTTTGTTTTGTTTTTGAGACAAGGTTTCGTTATATAGCCCAGCTTGGCCTCGAATATCTTTCTACCTCAGCCTCCCAAGTGCTAGGATTATCATGCTTGGTATTTGTGTTTGTTTTGGTTTTTCATGTGTTCCTCTTCAACTGTGAAGACTATCTTCTGAAATGTTTTGTTTTAGAAATACTTTTCAACAACATTCTTCCACTTTATGCTTCTCAACCCTTCATCAAAGGCTGTTAGCAATCTCACATAATCCTTATATGGAAAATTTAATTATGTCAGTTTAACTGCTTTGTGTTCATGAGTCAACAGAGAACATCCAGTACATGAATTTAGGACCACATACATCACATTTGAAAAAAAAATTTTTTTATAGTAGGTCGTGGTGCCTGAACTCTGGGCCTGGGTGCTGTCCTTTAGCTCTTTAGCTCAAAGCTAGTGCTCTACCACTTAAGCCAAAGCACCACTTCTGGCTTTTTCTGCTTATGTGGTGCTGAGGAATCAAACCCAGGGCCTCACGGATGCAAGGCAAGCACTCTACCACTGAGCCACCTTCCCAGACCAAAAGGTTGTGTTTTTTTGTTTATGAGGAATCAAACCCAGGGCCTCACGGATGCAAGGCAAGCACTCTACCACTGAGCCACCTTCCCAGCCCAAAAGATTGTGTTTTTTTTGTTTTTGTTTTTGTCAGTTGTAGGGCTTGAACTCTGGGCCTGGGCGCTGTCCCTCAGCTCTTCAGCTCAAGGCTAGTGCTCTACCGCTTGAGCCACAGCACGACTTCCGGTTTTCTAGTGGTTTATGGGCGATAAAGAGTCTCATGGACTTTCCTGCCCTGGCTGGCTTTGAACTGCAATCCTCAGATCTCAGCCTCCTGAGTAGCTAGGATTATAGGCATGAGCCACGGGCACCCGGCTAAGATTGGTTTTTATTGGAGGCTTTGTGGTGTACTATAGTAACTTTGGAATTACAATCTTGGAACATCTTGTTTGTAGTGGTTTGGCAGTCCTGGACTTTGAACTCAGGGCTTTACATTTGCTAAACCAGTATTCTACTCCTTGAGCCAGGCCTCCAGCTCCCCGTTTTTTGGCTAGTTCCTGGGGCTTGAATTCTGGTCCTAGGCTCTGTCCATGAGCTTCTTTTGCTCAAGACTAGCGTTCTACCACTTGAGCCACAGCACCACTTCTGGCTTTTTCTGAATAGTTTATTGAAAATAGGAGTCTCACAGACGTTCCTACCCAGGTGCCTCCAGCCCTTTTTGCTCTCATTATTTTTGAGATATAGTCTTGATTTTTGCTTGGCCAACCTAGAACCACGATCTTATTTATGCTTCACATGTAGCAGGAATGAAAGATGAGCAACACTGTGCCCTTTTGGTAGGTTGGGATGGGAGTCTTGTGAACTTTTCTTCCTGGGCTGGCTTCAAACCACAGTCCTATCAATCTCAATGTCCCAAAAGGCTAGGATTCTAGATTATTATGTGAGTCATCACACCAGATTGGATTTTGGATAGTCTTAAAGCTCAAAGTTTTAAATGCATCTGAATAAATCTGCTTGCACCCTCCATTTTGCCAAAAGCCTAACTAAACCTGAAAGACCCCCTCCCTAACCAACCAGGCCCTGAGCCTCCTTTTTTTAGGGGAACAGAGTTTTGTATCTAACCACGCTATTTCTGGCTTCTGTAACATGCTTTGCTAAGAAAATTATATTACCCCCATATTCCCCCTTTTGATAACTAACCTCACCAGTTAATCAATAAGCCCACACCCTACTAACTAACCCCACCCCGCAGTCAGCCCCCTGGTGTGAGCGAACGATTAGGCGTCGACTCGGACAAAGGTCACTTCCTCATACCAAGGGCCGGAGACACACAACTCGGCACGTACACCGAGGGACCCCCTCGAACAGTGATTGGCCAAAACACATGATTTGTTTTAAAAGGATTGGCTGCCTGCGTGCAGACCAGGTTGTAATACTTTAAATTTACTGGCTGAAAAAGCGCGGGCACTCCTGTAACGGACAGAGGGGTCCCATAAAAGGACCATCCCCGGGACTGCTCGGGGTTCCCAGCCACTGACCCGAACCTTGCGGATCTCGAGGTCACGTGCACCTGGGAACCTGGGCATGCCCAAATAAAACCCTCTTGCCTTTTGCATCTGGTGTCGTCTGACTGGTGCTTGGGGCAGGGAGGTCCTGATATGGGGGACACCCGAAGTCGGGGGTCTTTCATCTTGGGGGCTCGTCCGGGATCGCCCCCTGACCCACTCCAGCTCGGACCCACCAGGAGGTAAGCCGGCCTTTGTCTTTGTCTCTGTCTGTCTGGTGTTTGTCTCCGCGCAGCGTCTGTACTATTACGCGTAATAGCTCTGTATCTGGGCGGCTTGAGAAGGAGCTGACGAGCTCGGACTTCTCCCCCGCCACCCTGGGGGACGCCTCAGGGATTAGAGGGGCTCGATTTTTCAGAGCTCATGTCTGGAGGAAGGAGGGAACGTGGAATCTCTCTCCTTCCCGGGGAAAGGAGGGAACGTGGAATCTCTCTCCTTCCCGGGGAGTTTAGCCGTGGTCGGCCACTCCCATCTGAAGTTGCTTTTTCTGTTTGGCGCCTGTCTGTTTTTGTCTGTTTCTGTTTAGTGTTAATTGTCTCTGTTGTCTGTTTTGTTGCCCTTAAAGGGATGGGGCAGCAACTAACAACCCCCCTTAAGTCTGACTATAGATCACTGGAAGTTACAGCCTGAGCCGAGATTGTCAGGTTTTGGGAACTTGCTTGTTTGTCAATTATGAAATTGCCACTGACCACCTGCGAGTGGCCCCAGTTAGATCTCAGCCTCAGGCCTTGGCTTAGGGGGTCTGAGCGTGGGGGAGAACCTGTCAGTCTGAGGGGACGGCCGCTATGGGACTTCTTTCCCTTGCCCCAAGATGACTGGGAATTCTCCTCTGCCTTGGAAGGCCCCTGGGTCAACGTCTGCAGGAATCTAATAGAAAAATTTCTCTGGAATGAGTAGAGGGGGTGTTGAGTCCCCTGGTAAGTGGTGAGATGTCGTCCCATTCACTGAGACCTGATTTTGTCTTTGTGACCACTTGTTTGTCTTGTTAACTTTAGTGTGTTTGTTTTATGTTTTCTGGGGTAGGAAAGTTCTGGGTGAGTGTGGCAGGCTCACCCAGCAGACTCTGGATTCAGCTTGCTGAGTGAGAACAGCACAGAGTTCCGGTAGGGATAAACTGGGGCCCATTAGTCCCCAACTCAGCCTTTGGTTCTTGTCTAGTTCTGTTTTAAAATTGGTACCAGTTTTAAATGTGGATCCTTGGTTTTTGTGTGTATCTGTGTTTTTGTTATTTATCTATTTAAACATCTCTGAGGGAATAAAAGTTCCAACTGGGCTTGGTCACAGACCTGCTATGCCCACCCTCCCTGCGAGGCATGGAAGGTTACTGGGCTAGTTTGGTTCCCTTCAAGCCTCAGGCTGCACCTTCTCCCAGTGGAGGCTGCTGGAGGACAGGCGAGGGCGTAAATTGGGTAAAATAAATAAATAAATAAATCAGGCCAGTTTTGTTTTAGGTGACTCCCTCCCCCAGCCCTCCTCCAACTCAGAAGAGATTCAAAAGCCTTGCTAACAAGCAAGCTCTGTGAAAATGAAGCCCAACAAAGGTACCTAGTTCTAAAAGAAATACTGTCTTAAATTTTTGTTTAAAAACTTTAGAAGGCGTACATACAACTGATTTTGATTTTTGCGCACTTTAAGATCTGTGTGAGTGTTTTGTGTGTGTCTGTGAACGTGTTCAAAGATGAAAATTGTCAGCATACTGTAACAATTGGGTGAGTTTAAATTTAAAATTCAAAAGATTATGAGGTTTGGACATTACCAAAAATTTTAAAGAATCTTCACATTGTTTTAAATGGCTTTTTAAAGATTCTTTAACTTGCAAATTAGAAAATCTGGTATTTTAAAAGCTAATATTTTAAAATGCATAAGTCTGTTTATACTGTAATCAAGTTATCTGGCTTAACAAAATGCATTGGCAGTTTGGCATTTAATTCCTTGGCTAAAATTTGGGGAAAAATAATAAAAATTTAAATGTAAAAGTTAGTTTAACACTGTCAAAGATGTTACCTGTTCTGTCTGTCTAAAACTGTGTATTTCATTCGAGAACCAAGAGAAGAGACAGGGGGAAAAACTTAGAAGCCAACAGAAGACCTATCTTTAGGGGTAAGGGGTGAACAAGCAGAAGTGCAGTTCAGCTGGTCATGCATGGTGGGACAGGCCCTGGGAGGAGTCCACCCATGGTGAGGCAAGCTGGCACAAACGCAGTTCATCTAACCCTAAAGAGTCGGATTGGGTGTGTGCCTGCCTATTCCATAGGAGGGGCCAAGTGGCCCATCGTTGTTCTGTCTCTTTTCCCTGTGGATAGCCACTGAAAACATGATTAAAATGAGTGATGTGATGATCTGATTAGTATTGCTAAAACTTCCCCTTGGATGTGTTAACATTAAAATTAGAAAGGCCTTAAAAAGAGGGTTAAAAAGTTATTTGTATAATGTGACTTGCTTTTAATGTTTACAATTAGGATGTTTTTAAAAGTCATAAAGACACTAAGTCTAACTTTTTGGTTCAGTTATGATAATTGTTATTTTCTCATTAAGGAAAAATTGTCATCTGAGTTTAAAAATCTTAATGTATGTCTGTTTTAAAACGAGCCAAGAGGCAATGAGTGACACTTGGCCTCAAGATTTCAAGGGATCTTTTCAAAACGCAAATAATAACTAAAGTATAAAATATTAAAGGTGGTTAATAAGAGGTTTAAAAAAAAAATAGAAAATGGATTTTTGGATATAAAGTTTAAATGTAAAATTGTTCTTGACATTGGCCTCAATGTGCACAAAGGAAAAATTAGGATTACCAAAATAATTGCTATTCTAGTTTGCTCTTATAGGTTTTTCAAGTTTCCAGCAAAGTCCAGAGCAAAGCACAGAGGATTCCTACAGTTTGTCAGATATAACTTTGACTCTTAATAAGTTTCAGGTAAGAGCATGCTTAAAAGCTACTTCTATGTTGACCACCTTGTTGCTTTCAATTGGAGTAAAGTGGCCTTTTATAAGACTCATTGATCTGCAAACTGGTTCAAAGCCAGCCCGGGCAAAAAAAAAGGTCCCTGTGAGACTGTCACCTCTACTCAGCCAGCAGAGTGCTGAAAGAGCAAGCAGAGATGCTTTGGGACTCACAGTGGCAGAGTACTAGCCCTGGACTGAAGAGTTAAGGGACAGCATTCAAGCCCCGAGTCTGGGACTCAAAGTGGCAGAGTGCTAGCCTTGAGCTGTAGAGCTGAGGGACAGTGCTCAGGCCCCGAGTTCAAGTCCAGCAACCAGCTAAGGAAAATGCCAATGAGGCATTTATCCAGTGTAGAGAAGACACTCCTGGGACAAAAACAATGGAGGAACATCCAGAGGCAGTAAGCCACTGCTTGGATGGCAGAAATGTCAGATCCTAGAGTCATTTGTGCGTGGCCCTTCAAAACTGATCAGAGCCGGGAGGTCATAGGAAGATAGTTTGGAAGCATGCCTAATGTTCATGACTACCTTGTAAGGGACAGGAACTTGCCAGTCCTCTGTGATAGTAAAAAAGCTAATGTTATAAAATATGGGGGGGTAGTTTAAATCTTAACCCCTTTATGTGCCAAAAGCTCTAATTGGCAGTAATATTGAGCTGACACCAGTTACATGAAATTCATCTTCTCAGGAAAAAGTTTGTAAACCTGAGAGTGTGTTTCTATTGATATCTGTCTAAAGGCCTGCAAAGGTAACTCAGGCATTGTGTTAGGGTCACTAGAGATCACATTCCTAAGTCATCCAGAAAGATGCTTTTACAAACCAGAGTGCTAAACAAGCTACACTGCTATAGCTGGAGAAAAGGTCTGTGCAGTTGTCAAAAGTTAAATATTGTTCTTAATGACATCTAACCCTGATGGCCTCTTTGTAAAATAGGCTAAGGTTATAGGCTCCTGGCTAGGTAAGATCAACGCCCCTAAAGTCAGCTTGAAGAAGTTACAGAAGATGGACCTTCGCCCTTCTACCCCCATTTTAAGATCAAGGGTCCAGAGTCAGTTTTGGAAAAATGAGGCAAAATAAATAAAATAATTTTAAAAAAGGGCATAAAAAATAGTGTTAACTCTTGTAGGTGTGCAAGGTGTGGAGACTGCATTTGTCAGAGATGGTTACAAGACTAAGCCTTCTGTGTCTATTTACTAAAATATCTGGTTAGTAAAAAGTTGTGATTTTGGTAAATTGTCCTCAACTATTGTTTAAAAGATCTTAAAAACCAACAGGATCAAAGCCTGCCAAGCCTATGCAATGTATCCTTAACCAGTCTGTGTAGGAATTTACAGCCGAGCATGAGGTGTGACAGTCCCTTGGAGCCACTGAGAGATCCTGCTGTTGCTGCTGCTGCTGCTGCTGTTACGGTTGCTGCTGCTGCTGCTACGGTTGCTGCTGCTGCTGCATACCTTAATGGGTAAAGTTCAACGACGGCCTGACAGTCACTTGGAGGAACTCCTGCTTGATTCCATCACCTGAGTCTGCTTCCTGGTTGACTGCTGCTAAATCTAAGATCTTGTGGGACATTCTTTTGGGTGATATCCAGAAACCCTCTCTTCCCACAGTGGATATTGGGGACAAGGATATCACTGGCTTGCTTGTCTTAGGCACTTCAGTGCATAATGACTGGAAATCCACTCTATGGTCACAGCCTAGTTTGGCTCTGGTATGGTAATAATCTGAGTGTGTTATCAATGGAGGTAATACTCTTAGCCTTAAAATCTAGCAAGCTTCTGCATCACAGTGGTGCCTTAAGGCTGTTCTAAGATAAAGGTTCTGCAAGCCAAAGGAAAATTGGGCTTGTAACACTGGAATTACCCCGTGTGTGTCAACAGCCGTTTTTAACCCAACTAGGGATTATTGTGTACTAGTGCAAATTTGGCTCCCCATCACCTACCATCCCGATGAATTTGTCCTCCAGTATTTCGAGAACTCTGTATACAGGGACAACAGAGAACCTGCAACTCTCTCCCTAGCTGTTCTTTTGGGCCTTGGAGGAATAATGGCCGGAATTGCCACAGGAACCACAGCCCTGATGAAGGCAGATCAATACATGCTCCTACATCAGGCTGTAAATAAAGACCTAAAGACCCTAAAAAAGTCTGTCCGGGCGTTGACAGACTCCGTAAGCTTCTTAGCTGAGGTAGTCCTCCAAAATCGAAGGGGGTTAGACTTGCTTTTTCTAAAGGAAGGGGGCCTATGTGCAGCCTTAAAAGAAGAGTGTTGTTTTTACGCTAACAAAACAGGAGTAATAATCGAGACCCTAGACAAACTCAAAGAGAGGCTAGATAAAAGAAAGCGGGAATTTGAGTCCCAACAGAGATGGTATGAAGGATTATGGAACAAGTCTCCTGGTTCACTACCCTATTATCCTCCTTGATGGGACCACTTATACTACTGATGCTAATCCTTACCTTAGGCCCTTGCATTGTGAACCGCTTGATACAATTTGTAAAAGACTGCCTATCGGTAGTACAGGCCCTAGTTTTGACCCAACAATATCAAGCCCTCAGACAACAGGGAACTGGTAGTTAAAATAAAAAAAAAAAAAAAAAGGACAAAGCCTCTAAGGTTAGAGGCACTAACAAAAGAAATGGGGGAATGAAAGACCCCCTCCCTAACCAACCAGGCCCTGAGCCTCCTTTTTTTTAGGGGAACAGAGTTTTGTATCTAACCACGCTATTTCTGGCTTCTGTAACATGCTTTGCTAAGAAAATTATATTACCCCCATATTCCCCCTTTTGATAACTAACCTCACCAGTTAATCAATAAGCCCACACCCTACTAACTAACCCCACCCCGCAGTCAGCCCCCTGGTGTGAGCGAACGATTAGGCGTCGACTCGGACAAAGGTCACTTCCTCATACCAAGGGCCGGAGACACACAACTCGGCACGTACACCGAGGGACCCCCTCGAACAGTGATTGGCCAAAACACATGATTTGTTTTAAAAGGATTGGCTGCCTGCGTGCAGACCAGGTTGTAATACTTTAAATTTACTGGCTGAAAAAGCGCGGGCACTCCTGTAACGGACAGAGGGGTCCCATAAAAGGACCATCCCCGGGACTGCTCGGGGTTCCCAGCCACTGACCCGAACCTTGCGGATCTCGAGGTCACGTGCACCTGGGAACCTGGGCATGCCCAAATAAAACCCTCTTGCCTTTTGCATCTGGTGTCGTCTGACTGGTGCTTGGGGCAGGGAGGTCCTGATATGGGGGACACCCGAAGTCGGGGGTCTTTCAAACCAAATTATTTCACTTCAAAGTCCATTTAGGCATTCCCTGCCTGGCCTCTGAAGCTATCTTGAATTTGCCCCCCAGATTCTAATTCAATTCCCTCAATTTACAGTTGAGAAAAACACACATTTAAGAACAGAAGATGAGCCGGTGGCTCCCACCTGTAATCCTAGCTACTCAGGAGGCTGAGATCAGAGGATCCAGGTTCAAAACGAGCCCGGGCAGGAAAGTCTTATCTGCAATTAACCACCAGAAAACCGGAAGTGTCGTTGTGGCTCAAGTGCTCACCTGGAGCTGAAGAGCTTAGGGATAGCGCCCCAGGCACAGAGCTCAAGCCCCACCACCCACATAAAAAGAAAAGAAAACAGACAAAAAATGGAAGAAGCTGGGTGCTAGTGGTTCACTGAAATTTGGGAATCATGTTCGAAGCCAACTTGGGCAGGAAAGTTCGTAAGACTTTAATCTCTAATTAGCTATCAAAAAGCCAGAAGTCAAGCGGAGCTGTGGCTCAAGTGGTATCGCATTAGACTTGAGTGAAAAACTGGAGGACAGCGCTCGGGCCCCCGAGTTCAAACCCCAGGACCGGCAATAAGGAAAGAAGGAAGGAAGGAAGGAAGGAAGGAAGGAAGGAAAGAAGGAAGGAAGGAAGGAAGGAAGGAAGGAAGGGAGGAAGGAAGGGAGGGAGGAAGGGAGGGAGGAAGGGAGGGAGGAAGGGAGGAAGAAAGGAAGGGAGGGAGGGAGGGAGGGAGGGAGGGAGGGAAAGAAAAAGGAAGATTGGAAAAGGTAGAAAGGAACTTACCTATGCAAACAGCTCGGGAAAACAGAGCACAATTTCTCTTACTACCGCATTCTACTTTTAGCGATTTCCTACTAAGACCAAAATCAACATTTGTTACCACAGACAATGGAAAACCTGCGATTCCACTAGCGCTTAAAAAAAAGGTGTATCAGGAATGTCAACAATTTCCTGTAGGTGCCCCGTGTCCAAGTAGGTAGAAAGTTTATCCAAATTCCAGCCCCAGGGCGATGCCTCAAACTACTGAGGGCAGAGAACTTGACACGCAGCTCAGGACCGGAACCTCTTTTCCTAGCTCTGGTTTCTCTCCGAGTCCTCAGACGCGAAGACCGGAAGTGGCGCGCGCAACCGCGGGGCGGGGCGAGCGCTCGCGTTCTCGCTCGGGCCGGAAGCGTTGCAGCTTCTCTCGGGGTCTTCCCTGGTTCCTGTCGGCGCGCGGTTCCTGTTGGGGAAGTAGCAGTGGGCGAGCGGGGGCTTCCGGGCCGCTGGGCAGGTAGGAGCGATGCCGAAGGGCGGCCGCTGCCCGGACTGTGGCTCCGCTGAACTCGTGGAAGACTCGCACTACTCGCAGAGCCAGCTCGTGTGCTCCGCCTGCGGCTGCGTGGTCACCGAGGGGACCCTAACCACTACCTATACCGACGAGGGCAACCTTCGAGGTACCTCCCCGTGCCCCCCATTTCCGGGCCTGGGGCAGTGGAGCGACTAACACCAGATTCCCCATTCTATCCCCTTCGAGACCCTGAAACGCAGTCAACCCCCCTCCCCTAGAAAAAATCTGCAGCCGGGAAAATTGCCTAGCTTGGATGACTGAGAATTTAGATAGACTGGAGCTGTTGGAGTTCATTCACTGTGGAACTAAACCTTCACTTTGTGGATTTGGTACTGCCCTGAACTCAGAAAACCAGACGGTCCTTTTCCTGTGCATCCTTGGGCATCTTGTATGAGACAGACAGCAGATGCACACTGATTTGAATTCTACTTTCTGACCTTGTGTAGTGGGAGAGCATAGGACTAAATGTACTATTGGTTGTTCATTTCTTTTACAGAAGTAACATACTCTTCTTTTTTCAGAAATAACATATTCTCGAAGCACCGGGGAAAATGAGCAAATTAGTCGCAGCCAGCAACGAGGTGAGAGTCAACTTTTTACAATACAGTAGTAACTTTAAAGAAATGATCCTGAAGCCAGGGGCTACTGGCTTATGACTGTCATCCTAGCTACTCAGGAGGCTGAGATTTGAGGATCTCAGTTCAAAGCCAGCCCAGGCAGGAAAGGCCATGAGACTTTTATCTCCAGTTAACCACCAGAAAACCCAAAGTGGTGCTGTGACTCAAAGTGGTAGAGTGCTAGCCTTGAGTGGAAAAAGCTCAGGGACAGTTCCCTGGGCCTTGAGTTCCAGCCCCATGGCCACAACCACCAACAACAAAAATCCTGATGGTCTTTTCTATCTTAGTGCATTTCCTGGTGTGAGGTGGATTAGAAGAGAATAGTAATTAGAAATAAAGGTTTGGTAGCAGGGGTAAATCTGAGAACATTGTATCCATATGTGGATATGTTGAAATGAAATTCCCCTTGAGCAACTAATTGATGCTTTAAAAAAAAATGTAAAGAGAAAGCTGGGTGCCAGAGGCTTATGTCTGTAACCCTAGCTACTCAGGAGGCTGAGATCTGAGGATCTTGATTTGAGGACAGCTGAGGCAGGAAAGTCCATGGGATTCCTATCTCTAATTAGCCACCAAAAAGCCAGAAGTGGAGCTGTGACTCCAGTGGTAGAATGCTAGCCTTGAGCAAAAAAGCTCAGGGACAGTGTACAGTGCCCAAGCCCTGAGTGCAGGTCCTAGGACTGGCACACATACAGGCACACAAAAAAGGAAAAAGAAAAAAATTGGAGTATCTTGGCACTGTGGTACATTCCTATAATCCCAGCACTTGGAAGTCTGGAGTAGGAGCAAGAACCTCAGGTTTGATTCTAAACAAACAGTAACAAAAACCATAACATTAGAAAAGAGAGAGCCAGGCACTGGTGGCTTACACCCGTAGCTACTGGGGGCTGGGATCTGAGGATCATGGTTCCAAGCCATTCCAGACAGGAAAGTCCATGAGACTCTTATCTTCAATTAATTACAAAAAAGCCTGAAGTAGTGCTGTAGTTCAAGTGATAAAGTGCTGGTCTTAAGCAAAAGGAGGTAAGATAACCGTGCCCAGGACAGGGTTCAAGGCCCAGGACCAGCAAAAAAAAAAAAAAAAAAAAGTAAAAAAGCAAAGCAGAAAGAAAGAATGGGGGATGGTTCTAAGAGCTGTATAGGATGTTTGTGGTAGCCTCAGGAGCTTGGCTAAAAGTGTGCTAGGGCTGTTGCTTACTGGTAGATGGTGTGCCTAGCATGAATCCCCAAATGCCTAAAAGTGGATCAGCTACAAATAAAACTAGCCTCCGAAAAATGGTGGGTTGAATATGACTTCTCTTTCCCCAACTATTTCTGTACCAGTGAGAGCTAGAATGTAGCTATCTTAGTGGTAGAGAGCTTGTATAGCATGCATGTGGTTCTGGGTTCAATTACTATCACTCAAGGGGAAAAGATAAAACCATAAAAAAAGAACTGCACAACGTGTTCTCCAGTCCATCCAAAAAGATATGTTATTTGCACATCTTGTATCTGCTAGCAGCACTAATTTGATTCACAGCAGAATGTACTAACAGGTGTTTACTAGTTCCTTTGACCTTATTTTGTGTGTGTGTGTGTGCGCGCGTGAGTGTGTGCGCGTGAGTGTGTGCGCGTGAGTGTGTGCGCGTGTGTGCGTTGGATCTGGGGTCTGAACTCAGGGCCTGAGTACTGAGTCTCACAGACTGGCTTTGAATTTGAGTCTCAAAGGCTGGCTTTGAATTGTGACCCTCAGATCTCCCCATTCTGAGTAGCTAGGGTTACGGGGTAAGCCACCGGCATCCAACTTGACCTCTCTCTTAACTCTTGCTATGGGTTTTCTTAGGTCTTCGCCGAGTGAGAGACCTTTGTCGAGTGCTCCAGTTACCACCAACGTTTGAGGACACAGCAATTGCCTATTACCAAAAGGCATACAGGCACTCTGGCATCCGTGCTGCCAGGCTCCAGAAGAAGGAGGTGTTGGTGGGCTGCTGTGTTTTAATCACCTGCCGGCAGCATAATTGGCCCCTTACCATGGGAACCATTTGCACCCTGTTATATGCAGACCTGGATATGTTTTCTGGCACCTACATGCAGATAGTGAAGCTTCTGGGCTTAGATGTGCCATCTCTGTGCTTGGCAGACTTGGTGAAGACTTACTGCAGCAGGTACCTGTCTAGGAGGCCACCGTGGGATGGGATGTGTCTCTTGCTTATGGCTGCTGTGACCAGAGTCTATGTGATAGGATCTAGTACCTACCACTAATGAAGTTAACTGGTATACTTTCCTAGAGTGCTGCCATTTCAAATACATTTGCCACCTTAGCAACCTGGTGATGTAGGAAGAAGTTTCATGCTGTGGCTCAGGGTTGCTGAGTCACACCGCTCATACATCAGTGTGCCTTCTGAATGGCAGGCCTGTGGCATGGACATGTGTGACTGTGTGTACTTGGGAACATAGCCGAATAGGATAGTAGTTGATGGTAGAATTGAGGTTAAAAGCTATGTTCTTTTGGTTGTTTTAAGTAACCATAGTCTTTCTTATTTTTTTTTTTAAAGTCAATTACTGCAGATGACAAAGGCTTTTTTAAAATGTTATGATTGGCCAGGTGTGGTGGAACACATCTGTAATTCTGGCAGAAGCTGAGGCAGGGGCTGGGAAGGTGGCTCAGGGTAGAGCGCTTGCCTTGCATGCATGAGGCCCTGGGTTCGATTCCTCAGCACCACATAAGCTGGAAAAAAAAAAGCCGGAAGTGGCGCTGTGGCTTAAGTGGTAGAGCGCTAGCCTTGAGCTGAAGAGCTGAGGGACAGCGCCAAGGCCCAGAGTTCAGGCCCCACAACCGGACCAAAAAAAAAAAAAAAAAAGCTGAGGCAAAAGATGAGCACAAGTGGCTTACATATTTAATTCTAGCCTCTAGGGAGGCTGAGGTTTAAGGATCCAGGTTTGAAGCCAGCCCAAGCAGAAAAGTCTGTGACTCTTATCTCCAGTTAACCGTCAAAAAGCCAGAAGTGGAGCTGTGGTTTGAGTGGTAGAATGTTAGCTTTGAGCAAAAAAGCTCAGGGACTGTACCAGGCCCTGAGTTCAAGGACTTGCACGCACACAAAAAAGAAGCAGCAGCTGAGGTAGGGGATTCAGGACTAGCCTGGGCTACATCATAAGACTGAGTCTCAAAATAATAAACGAATAGTTGATATTTGGTTTCTTTTTAGCTGGATAACTGGGGCAAGTTTTTTCCAACTCTATACATAACAGAGTACATTTCTCTTTTTCTTTTTTTTTTTTGAGTACTGGGGTTTGAACTCAAAGCCTTGTGCTTACCAGGCAAGAGTTACCATTTAAACTACTTGCCTAATCCTTAATAGGGTACAGGGCTAACAGGAAGGTTCTGATCCTTGCTGCTTTCTTCTGCCTGTCCCCTGGCAAGGAGAACCTACATGCAGTTTTCTTTCGCTACCTCTATGAACCTGCTACCCAGTGAGCATTTCTGCTGCCTGCCCAGTTCTGTCCCAAGAGGACAGGGGCAGAACTACCTCCCTGTCTTGAGTACCCTTATGTAGGTCAGGGCCCCTCCATCCTGCCCCATCATCATTGAGACCTGATCCTCATTTTGTTTTATTTCAGCTTCAAACTGTTCCAAGCCTCATCTATGCCAGCCAAATATGTGGAAGACAAAGACAAGATGCTGTCTCGGACACTGCAGCTGGTAGAGCTGGCCAATGAAACATGGCTGGTGACTGGTCGGCATCCTTTGCCTATCATCACTGCAGCTGCTTTTCTAGCATGGCAGTCTCTGCAGCCTTCACATCGGCTAACGTGTTCCCTTGCCCGATTTTGTAAACTGGCAAATGTGGACCTGCCCTACCCTGCTGCCTCCCGCTTGCAGGAACTGCTGGCCGTGCTGCTGCAGATGGCTGAGCAGCTGGCCTGGTTGCAGATTCTGAAACTTGACAAGCGATCTGTGGTTAAGCACATTGATGACCTTCTCCAGCACCGACACCTGCTAATCCGCATGGCCTTTCGAGATGGGACAGCAGAAGTGGAGTCCCAGGAGGAGGTGCAGGGACAACAGCAAGAACAGGAAGAAGTGGAGGACAATTCCTTAGATATGCCCAAAGGGAAGCGGCCCGCCAGTCCTGCCCTTCTCCTCCCACCCTGCATGTTGAAGCCCCCAAAACGGATCCATAGCACATCCCCTGTCTCCACAGTGACTGGAGATGAAAACATTTCTGATAGTGAGATAGAGCAATACTTGCGGACCCCTCAGGAAGTAAGGGACTTTCAGAGAGCTCAAGCTGCTAGCCAGGCTGCTATGGGTGCCCCTAACCCTCCTTGATGCTCTCCATTTGGGGGTACTTTATCTTATTGTGAGCAGTATGATAATAGGCCTGTCATGGCACAGGAAGTAAGTGGACTTGAATAGTATCTTGTTTGAAGGAAACAAGGGTGTCCAGTCAGCTGGTCCTGAGGTCCTGGAGTAGGAGCTGGGAGGAACAAGTTACAAATGTTTTGCATTCTGTGGGGTGGTTTTCCCCCTAAAACACTTATGGAAAATGCCAGACTCTGCTGCCTCAGTTTGAATTCTTCACCGATCTTGTGCAGCAGCTGGCATTCCCAGTGGTACCAACCTTCGGAGAAGCAGTAGCTGGGGAAATCTTGGCTCTGTGTCCATTCTAGGCACCACATGTATGGTGTTAAAAGATCCTCTATCTCATTAAGAAATGACTGTGGGTGGATTGCAGCTATAACTCAAAGGGCTTTGCAAAACTTTAATATATTAAAACAAGAGGCATCTTCTAGAAAACATTTCTATTGTATAAAACCCAAGCTTTTTAAAAACATGTTTTCTTTGGCACTTTTCATTCCCTCCCTCCCCTTTCCCCAGCGTATTGCAAAAAGCTCTCCAGTGCTAAGGCATAGGCAGGTATGTAAACAGCAGCCAGCATATGTGGAAGAATAATACAAAGCTTTTTTTCTTCTAATATCGTCTGTGCAGCAAGCATAAATAACAGGGCTGGTCTCGAAGAACATGGTTTCTCCCCTCCCTGCAGCCCTCTTCCACCTGACCATGTGAGGGTGGCATGAAGATTGAGAGGGACCTGGGCCAGACTTGGGCTCCCCATTGCTCTTCAGAGGCCCAAGGTTCCCCGTACTTCCATGCAGCCCTATAGTGAAAGTCTGGTGATTGCTTTTAGATAGGGAAAAGTACTGGTTGGTGCTGGGGTTTTAGAGTAGTGAAGACAGGCCTCTTGGTGAGCAGCAGGAACCCTAGCTGTTGGCCTAGGGCTTAGCATGGGCTCTGTGAGCTGGAAGTCTGGTTTGACATGTTGACGTTTTCTCCCTACAGTGGAGTTAGATCAGATTATAGGGTTGCTTCTATATGGCCTCATGGAGGCAAGGAGGTGCTCTTCCTTGGTCCCTTGGGAGTTGGGAGGCTGAGACCAGATGGCAGATGGCTCTTAAAATTGAGCATTTAAGTGCCTTTCCAAACACTACCTGCCATTAGGGTAGAGCCACTCTTCCAGAATGTTGTTTTCAGGTACTGCCCAGATCCAAGTCCCAGCTCCTTCGGCTTGTCAGGCACCTGGCTCAGCAGCTTCTCAGGTGTGGGTTTGGGCTTTGTCGTGAGGCCCCTCTCAGTTGCAAGGAAGGTGCTTGTCCTGCTTCCCGGGAGTGGTGCCCTTAACTGTGCCCTTCCCACAGGACCAGTTCTCCAGAGCTGCCTCGTGCCGCCCCACTCTCCTTGCATGGTTAACCTGAAAAGCAGCACCTGTTACTCCCCTGGGCCCGACACCTGGCTCACCTGCTAGGACGGCTTCCTGAACCAAAAGTGGGCGGGCCGTGAGGAGAGAGGGCAGTCCCCGGCTCCCCTTAAGGCAGTGTGGGCCGGAGTGCGGGGAGCACTGAGGGAGGAGTCCGCCCTGCCTGGGCTGGCTCTTCCGCTCTGTTTGTGGGCCACTCCGCGGTCAGGACTTTGCTCCTTGGGAGGACACCGGAGAACTTGGCGGTCGGATGTGGATCTTGCGTGTTTCTGGATTGCCTGTCGCTGCCTCCGGGTCGGCGCGCCTGGCACGTGGCAGCCCCTGCCCCTGCCCCACAGCCGGTGGCGGGCGGGCGGGGTGCGGCCTCCGCCGTGCCATACCGGGACAGCGCTCCGGCCGGCCTGCCCCACTGCGTCGCCCGCCCACCCTGCCCTAGACGGTTGTCTCGCTCTTCCAGAGGCCGGTCTTCATGCAGCCGCCCCCGGCAGCCTCGGCGGCCCCGGGGTCGTCGTACTTGCCCCCCTTCGGGGCGCCGTTGAGCGGGTACGAACGGCGCTTGCTGTCCTTGTCGGGCGCGCCGCCCCGGAGGTTGTCGCGGCTGGCGCAGCGGCGCTGGCCCGGCCGCGCGGCCTCGGGGAGCGGCGCGCTCGTGTCGCTGCCCTCCGACGGCGTGAGCATGGGCTCGGCCTCCAGCGGGAGGCTGCCGCCCGGGCCGCTGTCGGACGGACTGTGGCGCAGGCTGCCGCTCTCGCTGGACGGCGGCTCGGGCGCCCCGGGCGCCGCGCCCGCGCGCAAAGCCTTCAGCCGGCTCCGGCCGCCGACCTCGCCCGCGCGGTGCCCCTTGGCCCGGCTCTTGTGCGCGCGGCGCCCGTGGTGCACGTTGTTGGGGTGTCGGGGAGCCAGGCTCCCCCGCGGGCCGGGGGGCTCCGGCTCGGCCGCGCCGCGGGCCGCCAGCCCCGCGTCGCACCCCTGACTCTGGGCCAGCTGCAGGTTGGTGAGTTTGCAGGGACCCGGCGCCGGCGTAGGGCCTCCGCTGCCGCTCGGGGAGGACTTGAGGGAAGCCGGCCCGTCCCCCAACACTGGGGAGCCGTCCTCGTGGGCGGTGGGCAGGGCCCGGCCCGGGGCGTGCGAGCCCGAGGCTGAGGCCGGGGGACAGCAGGCGCGCCAAGAGGCCCTCACGTCCCTGCGCCTGGCACAGTGATGCGTGAAGACGAAGAGACCCAGCGCGGAGGCCGCCACCCCGTACAGACAGCTGCACACCACGCGGGGCAGCCAGCGCTGGGACACGGCCAGGGCCCCGCAGGCCCACATAGCCAGGTACAGGAAATGCGTGGTCATCAGCGCCCCCAGCTGGACCCCTGGGGAATAGAGGCTGTCGCCGTCCTCTGGGGGCCCGGGAGTCACCACTCCAGCGCTCCCCGCAGCCAGGAGGGAACCCGAGTCACTCAGCAGGGCGCCGCTGCTCCTGAGCCTGGTGGGACCTCTCGGCTCCTCCCCCGGCTCCAAGGAGAGCCGGCTGTTGCCCCCCTTCGGGCTCTGCGCCAGAGGACCCCGTAGGTGCAGCCCAGCACACAGAAAGTAGATCCAGGTGACCAGCAGAATCAAAGCCACCGGGATGTAGAAGGCACCCAGGCTCGGCCGCCACACCAGCCAGCAGCTGAGGGGAGATAAAGAGGGGGTGGATAAGTAGGGCTCACAGGTTGGGTGGTCCACAAGCTGGATATGAATGGAGAGGCAGAACCTAGTGCTTAGCATGACTGGGTTAGGGGAGGGTCCCTTGCTGGGTAGGCATTGGCAGGTGCCCTTGCCAGTGGAGGGGAAGGTACGGGGAGGGGTGGCAGGCAGGCAACGGGAACAGAAGAGTGATGCTCACTAGGGACTGTGGTCTCGGTAGTTGTGGATATTGACAGCAGCTGTGATGCCACAGATGATGAGTGGGATTCCTCCAGCGATCAAATAAAACCTGGAGGGGGATAGGGTTTGGAGGTCAGAGAAACGAGAGAAGGAGGAAGCAGGTGCTCAGAATCCTTGCCTTGGTGTCTGTTTCTTTTTTCCTCCCCTGTCAATCTGTCAGAACAGGGTTTATTGTTGTTGTTGTTGTTTTGGTTGGGTTTTTTGTTTTGTTTTGTTTTGCCTTGTTTTTGCCAGGGATGCAAGGCCCATAAGGGCAGGCCTGACAGGTCCTTCCAGGATTTGGTCAAGACTATTCTAAGAAAGACCTTGAGAGCTGCAGAAGCCAGGGGATGCTGCTCAGCTGCTCTGGATCTCCTGTCACCTCTGGCCCTCAAAGCCAGCAGGACACGCCCACTCCACGGCCTGACATCACCTGGCTGCTCCAAGGTCTTTGAGTGATCCCAAGGAACCTTCGGTTTACCCTTCATTCACCCCAGATCCCAAGGCAAAGCTGGCAGGTGAACATACGAACCGGAGCATGGGGCGGGGAGCAGGCAGGGTGGAGTCCCCTTCTTGCGGAGGAGGTACCCTCCAGGTCAGCTCCTTGTGCAGGACTCGAGCCTTCACCCCCATCCACAGCAGTGTGGATAAGGAAGAGTAGTGCAGAGTAATGCCCACCTAGGGGGTGAGGCACTGAGGCTGAGGGCCTGGGCTATCCCACCTGAGCCATCCTGGAGCCTCAGTGGCTGGGATGCTCCCCATCTTCCCATGTTTCCAGCACCCTCACCCACAATGTTCTCTTGACCCAGTCCAATCCCATAGCACCCATTTAGCTTGTCCCTGCTGCTGTCCTTTCTATTTCCATCTAGCTTCTCTCCTAGCAGAGATTCTCCAGAACCCAGCCATTGCTGCCTCCCTGACCCCTAACCTCTCCTCCATTACTCTTCTCCCTCTCCATTTTGAAGCTCAGTCTCCAATTTTCTCTGGCCTGGTTCTGAACACTCCACTTCCCCTGGCTCTCCATATCACCTCTTCTCCCCTACCCCTGTAAGATGGGCACAGAGAACAGTGGAGCTGGGGCCTGTTCCCATGAATCCGTTCTTGCTGCGCATCTCCCTACTGTCATCATTCATCTTGTAGTTCCTTCTGCTTACCGCCTGGCAGACCATCTGGTAGTTGGTAAGTGTGATGCCCCCCGCAAAGACAGCAGAGGTCATGGCCATGTGGAAACATAGATTCAGCAGCATGTGCCAGCCCTTCCGGGACACGTGGATGGAGCTGCCCCAAGAGAATGTCTTTCATTAATAGGCTGCCCAACCCATAGGATCTGAAGGCTACTATGATAGTCACAAAGAAGAAGGTATATCTATGTATGTGCACGCATGTGTGTGAATGCAACCCCTGGCACCAGGAGGAAGTTCTTAATTCACAAAAAGTATTCTCTAAGCCCAGAAGATTCAGATATAAGCAAAGCAAGAACCTGGGCAGATCACATGGACCTCCCTAAGAAACACCTGCCAGTCCTTGATGAGACCTACTGTCTTGCTCCCCACTTTCCTTCCCTGAAGAACAGCTCCCACCTGTGGTTGAGAATGTAGGTGATGATGGTGGAGAAGAGGCAGAGCAGCAGCAGGGCGGTGCAGGGATAAACGACAGGATGCAGGCTGGCCCCAGAGCCCCCTGCTTCCCTGGGGAAAGCATTCAGCTCCTGGAAGAGAGAAGTAAAACTACAGAGCTGCCCCACTCTGGCCAATTACCTTCTTCCTAAGCCCCATAAGCTTTGGACTACCCCTTGGTGCTTAGTCTGTCCAGGTAGACATGTGGACATCCACTCAGAACAAGCAGTCTTAGGGAACAATGATAGTGACCTGCTTTATTTTCTTCCTCATAGTATATTGCCTTTATGAGGATGTTTTAGAAATGAGGAAAGCACTGAAGAAGTTTCCGTCTGTGACACAGCTGCATACCTGCTCAGTGTGTGGAAAAACAGGATATGAAATGTGATAGGGTTGGGAATGATCGGAAAGAGGAGAAATGATTCCAGATTGCTTTTCCATTTTAAGAATTCAGGTCTCAGAAAGTACAGTACAGCTGGGTGCCTGTGGCTCACACCTGTAATACTAACTACTCAAGAGGCTCAGATCTGAGGACCATGGCCAGCCTGGGCAGGAAAGGCCATGAGACTCTGATCTCCAATTAACTTCCCCCCAAAATCCAAGAGTGGAGCTGTGGCTCAAGTGCTTGTCTGCTAGTCTTGCATTAAAAAAAAAAAAAAAACCTCAGGGATAGCACCCTGAGTTCAGGCCCCAAAACTGACACAGGGGGAAAAAAAAGTACAATATATAAAGACTAAGCTAGGTAGTTCTAGATTTATCTCTCTCTAGACATGAGAATGGGGGCAGGCTTTCCCTGTCTGCAGGAAGATGGAGAGGTGTGGGAGAGACTGCTGGGCTATTTCCCACAAGTTGTGACAGTTTGAAAGCTGTTGTCCTGATGAAGATGCACTGTGTACATAAATGGACATGTTAAAAATGAAATTTACTTGTATGACTAATTGGTGCTAACAACAACAGTAAAAACAATAAAGAAAGCTGCTGTTCTCCTTCTATGTCTCTGTGGCCCCAGATGACCAGAATACCCAATCCTCGCTCTCATGCTTTCTGTTCCCTCACCTTTCCACCAGACCACCTACCATGAGCACAGCCATGTTGCCCAAGTGCTGGCAGTGCAGGGAGCTGACATTGGGCTGGCTGGAGCGGAGCTGGCAGCCTTCAGAACTCCAGCCCCCAGACCCCTCCTGGCTCCACCAGGCTGCCATGGGGTCAGCCCCCTCGGCCCAGTGCCGCAGTGAAACAGCCACTGGCTCTGTCAGGTTTCCCACGCCACAGCCACCTACAGGAGAGGAAAGTCCATGTGAATACACAGAAGGCTGTCAGGAAAGCTGGCTGGGCCACTAAGCAGCTGCTGCAGCAGCCAGAGTATGCATGAAACCTGCTGGACTGGTCTGGTGTTGGATGCCAAGCACAGGCCTCAGTCTACCTGGGGAGACTACATGGGGGAGAGTGGAGGGAAAATCAAAGAGCACGTGCTAGGAGATATAGACCATTTTAGGTAAGAGGTGATGAGATGCTCCAAAAAAAAAAAAAAAAAAAAAAGACGGCTTGAACTGTGGTACTCATGACAGGAAGAAAGGCGAGAATGTGGGAATAGCAAAAGACCAGGTGAAGGTGGCTCTCAGGAGGGCACTCTGTCAGGAAGGTGGGCTGGAAGGGAACAGGAGGAAGAGCAGAGCTGAGAGGGAATGTGCCTGGGACACGGGCGACCCCCAAGAATCCACCTCTCCCCTCACACTTCACATTCATTTCCACACATGGCTGCTAGCACTTTGACCCTTCGGGTAACTTATCCATCAGGTCTTGGGGGAAGTCTCAGTGTTTAGGAAAGGTCTTCCTGGCCCCTAACAGAGTTCAGCTATTGTTGGCAATGCTCTGAACACTTCGCACTGCTGCTCACTTCACTGCCTGTCTTCTCTGCTAAAGTGTATGCTCTTTAAGGACAAGGACAAAGCTGTCTGTGCACACGTGTGTCCCAACCTCAGCAGCCTGGCACCTGCAAGGCACTCAGTGTTTATACAGAGAGTGGAAAGGCATAGGTCCCTTCTAGAAACAGGAAGGGATCCTGGTGTAGTGACAGCAACAGCTGGGAATGGGAGAGGCCTAGAGTCATGTCACAAAGGACCCTAGAGAGCATGTGGAAGAAGATAGGTATTCTGATGATGGGAACCACAGAAGCCTTGAAGGTTTGGGGCTCAGATGTTTCTAGAAGGTGAGTCTGGTGACAGTGTAGCAGACAGTCAATGGAAAAGTGTGAGCAAAGGTGGACTCAGGGCTAGGAATGTGGCTTACTGGGAGAGTGCTGCCTTGCATGCATGAAGCCTTGGGTTCAATCCTCAGGACCACATAAACAGAAAAAGCCAGAAGTAGTGCTGTGGCTTAAGTGGTAGAATGCTAGCCTTGAGCAAAAGAAGCTCAGGGACAATGCGCAAGCCCTGAGTTCAAGCCCCAAGACTGGCAAAAAAAAAAAAAAAAAAAGTACAAAGGTGGAATCAAGGGCATGGGCCAACTGAGGCTGGAGCTACAGACAATCCACGTAGTTCCTGGGTGCCAGAACTCAGTTCAATTATTTCCCACTCTGATCTCCACCGTCCCCAGTGTTTCTGGTTCAAGCAGCAACCTCTAAGGAACAGCCATCACTGTGATGTTTTCATCCTTATAACAACAGCAAGGGTAGTGCTGAGCTTTCGGTAGGCACTCATGCAGTGTTGCTTGTCTGCCTGGGACCTGTGTGGCCAGTGGGTTGAGGTCTATGCTTACAGCTCTTTTGAAATGTAATACACCTGGGGTATAAAATCCATGTTGGGAATGGGAATGTAGCTCAGTGGTAAGTTCTTCAGCACCATCCCTAGTGCCCTTCCCCTCCCCCCATGAGAGTATAGTGGCATTCAAATCCTACATTTGCCTTGGTCTAGCTTATAAAGTCCAGTGTCCTCCTGAACCTTGCCTCCACCAATCCCTTCCTGCACAGGCCATGTCTGCCTCCTCCATCCTTAGGAAATGAGGGACCCACCATCCTCTGCCAAGTTTACCAGGGCAATCGGTGCTGCAGGGAGTGTGGGTACAGGAAGGGCGGGGTGAAGGGCACAGGGAAGATGGACATTCAGGAGTTCAGTCCCTTACTGGTTCCTGCAAAGATCACAGGTGTGGCCACTCCGCGCCTCTTGCCAGGCCCAGTGGCTCCCGGGCGAGAGGTGTTGCCATGGCTTCGGAAGAGGCGGCCATTTCGGAAGACAAGCAGTTGCAGGGTGCAGTCTGGGGGAACTGGGGGAGCCAGGGCAGCCGGAAGGGATGAGAATAGGCTGGGGGGCAGCTGGATGGAACCCAGGGCCACACTGTTCTGGGGGGTGAGGGACACAGGAACTCCTCAGCGACACTCAGAACCCATGAAATCACATTTCCTGTCCCTTCCTGGCTTCACTTTGCCCCCATCTGCCCTCCTCCCACTCTCCAGAGCCCACCTTCTCTCATACCTACCCCACCACCACCACATCCCCATCCCCATACCCCTTCCCCTGTGCCCACCTTGATGTGGAAAGATGACAGAGAAATGTTGGGTCTCCCCGTGGTGCAGCGGAAGCGCAGCTGCTGGTCAGCTGGGGGCTCAGGCTCAGGTGGGGCATTCTGGCCAGGGCTGCCCAGCTGTACGCCTGACATGCCTGCCTCCTTCCTCTGGAAGGCTGTGCAGGTCAGGCCCACATAGCTGTGTGGCTTGATGAGGTAGGCCTCTAGGGCCACATTTCTCGAGTTCTGGGGACAGGGAAATTGTTACTCCACTGTTTGAGACTTTTTCTAGAAAGCAGCTCAGGCTGCAGCCCCACCCCACTCCTACCATTTTTTCAAAGTATGGCCAGTCTTGTGTGTGCTGTGGAGTCTCCACACCACACATGGCCATACGCATTCTCCTTCCTCTGAAGGGCCAAGTGCTCGTGTGTACCCCATCTTCTTACCTTGCTCACACCCTCACTCCATCTACTAATTCTATTGTCCCAACTCAACTGAAGTGCCTAGACAATATCTTGAATGTGGTTCTACTAGAGTTTTTTTGTATGTATACCAGTCGTGGGGATTGAACTCAGGGCTTGGGTACTGTCCTTGAGCTTTTGTACTCAAGGCTAGCACTCTACCACTTGAGCCACAGCTTTGTTTCTTTTAATTTTTGGTGATTCACTGGAGATAAAAGTCTTATAGACTTCCCTGCCTGGGCTGGCCTTGAACCACTATCCTCGGATCTCAGCCTCCTGAGTAGCTAGGATTACAGATATGAGCCACTGGTACCTGGCTCTATCAAACCAACCAAATTAGAAAGATCACGCTCTCCTCATGACACGTCATCATTCCTTTTCTATGAGTGCTGTCAGCTGGAGATCAAGCCCTCCTCCTGTTCCCTTTACTCCTTCTCAGCTTCCTCTGATTTATGTCCAGCAGGCTGGCCACCCCGCTCAGCTCCCTCCAACTCAAACCCTCCAACTCATGTATGACTTCTTCGTCACTGGCCCCTCTCCTTTGTAAGCCCTGTTTGCTGTTTTTGACAGCTGGTGCCTGGCAGGTACACTAGAGAGAGTGAGAGAGGGAAGTGTTCTTTCTATAGATCATGCAGGCTTGGCCCTAGTCAACTTCAGGTCCTTCCCAGTGCTCCCTGATCCACATTACCACAGAGATGTGCTGAGCATGGGGGCTGAGAGCAGCACTCCCAATGCGCTCCAGGGCACCCACAATGCCACTGCAGGCCTTGTCTTCACGCTGGGCCAGCCAGAGCAGGTGCTCGTCCACCAGCATCAGGTTGCTGGCCATGTCCACCATCACCTCCACCAGCTGTGGGGAGGGCAAGAGAGTCACAGGGAAGGAAGGAGTGGAGTTTAGGATCTAGGGGCTGGGATGTGGGAGAAGCCCAAGGCAGTGGGAGGGTGATTCTCAGGGACCCAAGACTCGTTGACTCTTACCTCTTTGATTTGGTCTACGTAACCCAAAAATTTCTGAATCATCTGAGCCACATAGACCACATCCATCATGTCTGAAAAGCTGGCAGCCTCAGCTGTGTATACTCTCAGTTGGTGGGCCAGGGTTAGTGCATTGGAGGCATTGATGGGCATCTGGGGGTGTTGGGAGGGAAAAGGATCACTCCATCTTCTTCCTTCTGCCCCAGAACTACCCTAAGGAGCCCTTGTCCTTGGTACTGGTGCTCAGAGCTATAGAAGCCTGTACCACCTACTATAGAGAGGACCCTGCTCATCACAGTGCAAGGCTGCCCACGTGCAGCATCTCTGGGATAAGGACAATGACAGTATGTCCCAATGCGGAAGGATAATGAGGGGGATGGGATAGAGGACCTGAAGTAGCTCTGTGGTCATGAATCCCCTGCAAGAGGACAGCAGCTGTGGACAGGAATGGAGTACACCCTCAGAGCAACCTTGGGCTGGGCTCCCTGCCCCCATGGGGCATCAGTCCTCAACCCCAAACCAGAGCTGGAGGGGTGCCCCACCCTTCCTCTCCTAGCCTCACCAGCACAAAGGTGTAGAGCACTCTGGTGATGTCATTGGTGTACAAACAATGGGAGTAGTCCCCCGGCTCCCAACGGCCAGCTCGGTCACACCGGCGAGAGGCTCGGGTACCTGGGGCACCCCCACTCAGGGGCACTGAGGTGAAGGGATACTGTAGGCAGGACTGGTAGGCTGTAATACCAGCTAGAGTTCGAGGCCACCTGTGGACAGAGGGGGAAGGTAATGTGAGCCAGGCTCCTCAGGACCATTAGCTCCCGCCCTTTGAATTGTGATGCCAAACCCTTGGGTGTGTGGGTACAGATGACCCTCAAGTTCTACTCTGTAAAGTTTTCTCTGACAGTGCTATCCTAAGTGATATAGGGGTGCACTCAGAGTTCTGAGTTCAAGTCTAATTCTGCCACTTAATAGCTACAGCCTTAGGCAAGCCACTATGCTTTCCGGTGTTTAGTATCCTTAACTATAGAATGGGGAAAACAATACTGACCCTGACATACATAAGGGGTCACAGTGATACTAATATTAAAATATGACGGTACCAGTGGCTCACACCTGTAATCCTAGCTACTCAGGAGGCTGAGATCTGAGGATTATTCTTCAAAGCCAGTTCAGGCAGAAAAGTCTTCTCTCCAATTATCTACCAAGTAAAAAAAGCTGGAAGTGGTACTGTGGCTCAAGTGGTAGAGCCTAACCTTGAGCAAGAAAAGCTCAGGGAGCTGGGTTCACTGGCTCCTGTAATCCTACCTCCTCATGAGGCTGATATCTGAGGACTGTAGTTTAAGCCAGTTCAGGCAGGAAAGTCCATGAGAGTCTTATCTCCAATTAACCACCAGAAAACTGGAAATGGAGCTGTGGCTCAAAGTGGTAGAGTGCTAGTCTTGAGCACAAAAGCTCAGTGCCCAGGCCCTGAGTTCAAGCCCCAGGACTGGCACAAAAATCAAAATAATGGTTGGAGGAGACCTTTACAAGCTACTAGTGTGAGGAAGCAATTTAAGCTTTTGTGGTCTGTGCAGCACATCTCACATGATGACTGTACCCCTGAATGTAAGTTCTCTTGAAATGTAAGGATAAGACTTTGGACTGAAGGAGAGTGGACAGGGAGCTTCTGGTCATCTTTGCTCTAAGGTACAAGAGTAGGGATGAAGGGCAGGGACTGCATGGGGTGGGACCATAGTCAGATCTCTGGTGCAGCCCTCTGCAGAGCAGAACAGAACCTGAAGTCCCCGCGGTTGTTGGCCACACGCTCAGCTGGGCAGTAGGAGGCGGAGGTCTCCAGCACCACAATCTCCACCTTCTTGCTGGTGTTGCCCTGGGCCGTGGACACCAAGCATTCCCATTCTCCTGAGGCCCAGACGCTGATGTGAGACAAGGTCAGCTCGCTGCAGACAGGGGTGGGGGCTGGCTCATTAGGATGCTCCAGGACCAGCTCCACACTACCACAGTGGTCCTGGCCATCCCCTGTCCCCCTGAAAACACAGGCTCCTGCCCTGGAGTAATACCATCAGGACCTTTTTCTCTATTGGAAGGAAGGATACAGGTGTTCACTTCTTTAGTTTGACTGGCCTTATGGTATTGTTTTCTGAGTTTTAATTTCTCTGTCTTTATAATGGAGACAATCACTTCTCTTATAGATCTACTGTAGAGATCAAACTAGCAATACAGGTGAAGGCCTCTTAGACATGATAAGTATAAGAAGAAGCTGGGTGTCAGTGGCTCATGCCTGTAATCCTAGCTACTCAAGAGGCTGAGATCTTAGGTCAGTGATTTGAAGCAGCCTGGGCAAAAAAGTGTGAGAGACTTTTATCTTCAAATAAATACTAAAAAGCCAGAAGTGGAGCTGTGACTCCAGTGGTAAAGCACCAGCCTTGAGTAAAAAAGTTAAAGGAGAGTGCCTAGGCTCTGAGTTTAAGCCCCAGTATGGGCACAAAAACAACACACACACACACACAAGAAAAACCCCGGAAATGGCACTGTGGCTCAAATGGTAGAGCACTTGCCTTGAGCTAAAGAGCTGAGGGACAGTGCCTAGGCCCAGAGCTCAAGTCCCATGACCAACAACAACAACAAAAAAAGCAAAAAAAAACCAAACAGAAAACAAAACAAAACACAGTCAGCCGGTTGCAGAATCTACTCTTAACTACCTGTGATGGAGATAATGGCCTTTTGCTGGGCGCCTGTGGCTCATGCCTGTAATCCTAGTTACTCAGGTAATACTCAGGAGGCTGAGATATGAGGATCATGGTTCACAGCCAGCGGGGCAGTAAAGTTCATGAGACTCTTATCTCCAATAAACCACCAGAAAACTGGAAGTGGCACTGTGGCTCAAGTGGTAAAAGAAAACCTCACTAGAGAAATGTCAAATGTCATTTGTTTTTCTTTTTTCCTTTCTTCCTTTCTTCCTTCCTTCCTACCTTTCTTTCTTTCTTTTTCCTTCCTTCCTTTCTTTCTTTCTTTTTTTTTTTTTTGGTCAGTTGTGGGGCTTGAACTCTGGGCCTGGGTGCTGTCCCTCAGCTCTTCAGCTCAAGGCTAATGCTCTACCACTTGAGCCACAGTGCCACTTCTGGCTTTTTCTGCTTATGTGGTGCTGAGGAATCGAACCCAGGGCCTCATGCATATAAGGCAAGCACTCCACCACTGAGCCACCTTCTCACCCGTCACTTGTTTTTCTATCAGATGTTTAATTTCTAATCTCTGTTCAGGCTATTTATGGTTGTCTTAGCTTTCTAGAAATTCACATGTAGCGACACATAAATGCATGCACACACACACACACACACACACACACATCACACATCACACATCACACATCACACATACACACACATTCCCAGGAGAAAGTTTGGGCCTGGCTGTTTGGTGTATGAAATGGAAACCATAGCTAAGGAGCAGCAGGGCCTACCTGGTGATGAAAGTGCAGTCATGGATAAGGCTCTGGGCTAGGACGATGCCTGCCTGCTCATCCCCCTCCACTGGGGCCCGATTGTGGTACCAGCGAATGCGTGTGTCATTGCCCAGGTAGCTGGCAGAGCACTGGAAGGGCAGCCGGTCACCTTGGAACACCACTTGTCGCAGCGATGGAATGAGATGGTGTGTGTGCAGCTCCAGAGCCCCCTCTGTGGAGGAAATGGCTCTGTGAGGCTTGACTACACAAGGAGAGAGAATCCAGCAGGGAAAGGCAGCCCTCTGTCTGCAGCCTGCTCAGGCTGGCAAGGAAAAGGGTCACTAGAAAGCCTCCAAGATTAGAGAGGAGGAGGGGGGCAGGCATGTGGCTGTATCCTGGGATGTGGGACCAGATAAAAGCAGAAATAAATAAGCAAGTAGTCTTGAAGGAGGCTTAGAAGAGCTGAGAATATCACTCACTAGTAGAGATTTGCCTAATTGCTCACCAAGGGCTGCCCCCCCAGTGGAACAGAGGGAAAGATCCAGAGGACACACCCATCACACCAACCACACAAACACTCGGGGCCTTGAGCCACTGGGTGTGGATGAAGGGCAGGGCTCTGTGCCTGGGCCTGGAATCAGGCAGGTAGTCCTTGGTGGATATACAGACCCAGGGTTTGCTCACCACAGCACAGCTGGGACTCCTGAAGGCTACCCAGGGCCTGGGCATGCAGGGAGCTGGGGTAGGCACAGAGTGTGTGCTCTGACAGCTGCAGGGAGTGATTCCGAGCCCAGGGAAGCAGCCAGCGCAGGTGACAGTCACAGGTCAGGAACTCAGTGCCAAAGTCCCTGTGGGGCCAGCAGAGGGGTCATGGAGTAGAGCAGAGGTAGAGGGAGTTTCTGGGGGTGGGGATGGGACTGAGCCTGGCAGGGCTGCAGGGGGCAGCCTTGGCACTTGTGTTCCCCACCCCACCCCAGATACTGTGAGTCTGGCAGTGTCTGGTTGCCTGCACAGCAGGCCGCCCATTGTGGCTATGATCTTAGCTGTCTGTCTCCTCCAGAGCCAAGGGCTGCTCCTGGCTAGGAAAGATACTCACACCACTTTAAGGGCTGGTAGTTCATCAAAGACCCCAGGTTGCAGACTGGAGAAGATGTTTCCAGATATATTTCTGCAGGGGGCAGGGAACAGTGGGTCAGGATTTTAGGGTCTCTCTGGGGCAGAGGGGAGGGGTGGGAAGAGAGAATAACAAGTCCTGTAAGGGTCTGCATTGCTTCTCCCTCCTGGACCTTCGGTCCAGTCTGTGCTTCCCCCTCCCACCTCTCACCCTTCCTCCCACATTACCCTGTCACTCACAGTCTCAGAAGCCTGGGGAGGCCTTGGAAGGTCTCGGAGGTGAGACAGCCAATCCGGTTGTTGGAGAGATCTCTAGAGAGACACACTCAGGAAGTTGGTTACATGGTAACACAAGGATTCACTTGTGAGGAGCACACGTGGGTGGCTGGGGCTCATGGGGCGGGGGGGCTTGGAACGAGGGCCAAAGTGGGCCCAGGAATGCCCACACATTTGGCCCCACAAATGTCCTGAGTGAAGGTTGGTAGGCTGAGAAGGAACAAGGGGGTAGGCAGGATGGTGGATGCCCATGGGATCTGGGTCTTTCTCCGGGGGGAGCGGGGTTGCGGGGAAGGCTAGGTTTGGTGGGGGGCCATGCCACTCACAAGCGCTTCAGTTCCCCCAGGCCCAAGAAGGCTCCAGGCTGCACCGTACTGATGACATTGTTCCTCAGGTCCCTGTGGGAGACAGTGGGGAGGCTTTCATCCCTCTCACCATCTGGGGGCCACTGGATGCTTCCTGGGCGACCATTGTCACCACAGGTATTGGCTTTCTTTGGGACTTTGTTTCCTTCTAAACCTCTGTTCTCAAAGGCTGGATGCTATTGGCCCTGTAATCTTTGCTACTCAGGAGGTTGAAACCTGAAGGTCAAAGTTCAAAGCCAGTCAGGGTAGGAAATTCTGTGAGACTCCAATTAACCAGCAAAAAAAAAAAAAAAAAAAAGCAGGAAGTGAAGGTATAGTTCAAGTACTAGAGTGTCAACCTTGAGCAAAAAAACTAAGGGACAGCCGGGCGCTGGTGGCTCACGCCTGTAATCCTAGCTACTCAGGAGGCTGAGATCTGAGGATCGCGGTTCAAAGCCAGCCCGGGCAGGAGAGACGGTGAGACCCCTATCTCCAATAAACTACCAGAAAACCAGAAGTGGCGCTGTAGCTCAAGTGGTAGAGCGCTGGCCTTGAGCTAAAGAGCTGAGGGACAGCGCCCAGGCCCAGAGTTCAAGCCCCACAACCGACCAAAAAAAAAAAAAAAAACAACTAAGGGACAGCACCTAGATTGAGTTCAAGCCCCAGTATCAAAACACATGTGCGCGCACGCGCGCGCACACACACAGACACAGATAAATAAAGTAATAAACCTCTGCTTCTCCTTAGATAGATCTCTTCAGCCTGCCTGGTTACCACCAAGGGTCAGAATAATGTTAGGGATGGTGTAAGAGCTTGAGAGGTGGGATGAGGAGGAAGGAGGAAGGAGGAACTCTGGAAATGGAGTGGACAGAGCTCTGGGCTGGGAGCTGGGAGCCAGGAGCCTTTACCTCCCATGTGGGTCTACCTCAGGCCTCTCCGTGGACCCTGAAAGGAAACAGGTCAACTGGCTTATAGCTAGGCAACTGAATCTGCCCAATCTAAGCTCCAGGCAGGGTTGAGATCATCAGTCCAGCCTCCTCACTCTTCAGATGAAGCCCAGAGGGCTATTGCTTAGTCAAGCTTCTTAGCCCTACCTTTTCCAGTTGGGTTCTTCGAAGCCCAGAGCTAAAAGAAGGGAACAAGGAAGGTGCCTGTAGACTGAGCAGGTCACAGGACAGAAATGGCCCTGGGTGCCAAACTCCATCTGCATGGAGGGCTGAATTGCAAGCAAATACTCACAGCAGCCTCTGCCTTAATCTGGTCTCCCAAACTCTCTGCTCTAGACAGCTTCTGACTACTGGCACCTATTAACTGAGAAGGTCCACCCTACCACCTGACACACAGTCCTCTGGGCTCTTAAGCAGACCACTGAGAGCCCATCCAGCTTCTGTACTGCATCCTCCATGCTGGGCATAGCCAGGAAGAGAGGTGCTTAGAGAGTACCATCACTCAAGGGCCACCCTGGCTTTCCCAGACCCCACAGGGCACTTCCCAGGGGCTCCCCGCTCAATGGGCATCTTTTCTGCCCCACTTAAGTGCCCTGGAGAGAAGGCAGAAGGCAAGGGCGGGAGACTGCTGGAATAACCCCCATCAGGGAGGGGCTGCTGAGGCAGGAAGTCAGGACAGTGACAGAGATACCTGGGGTCAACCAGCTTTCCAAGGCCCTGCCACCCCTGGCTCATACAGAGGCAGGGAGTCCTTGGCTCTGCTGGCCACAGCCACAGGAACAGCTCTGGGTGTGGGCGTGAGGGAGTTAACAGAATCAGCTCCCTGCTGGGCAAGAGGAAATGGGTGTTGGGCAGGGATGAGGGAGGTGCTGTCCCAACAGGGGGCTTGTTTGTCTATTCCCAGTTGGGGATTCATAAAGCAGGAGGGAGGGAGGGAGGGAAGGAGAGAGGGGGAGAGAAGAGGAAAAAAGTGGAGGAGGGAGAGATTGAGAGAGATGGGGGGAGATCAGGGTTCCTCTGCCTCAGTACTATTTCCGTGAAGGGCTCAAATGGCCCCCAGAGTCTCCAAAAAAAGAGGGAAAGCCACCAGCAGGCCAGATTCCTAGAATCCAGAGTGCCAGGAAGGCATCCTCAGCCCTGGCCACCAGTGGCGAATGTGCTAGGGAAAAGCCTAGAACGCACTGCCTGTGGTGTAGAGGGGACAAGGGATAAATGCTCCCTGCCTAGGCCACTCTCCCTAGAGACCCCCTTTGACTGCCAGGCTCCACCCCCTCCTTGCTTGCCCCTGTGCCCCTTGGCCCTTGTTGGGGTCTGGCCATTCTCAGAGCCCTGCCTCCCACCCCCATACAGGACAGGCAGAGGGAAACACATTCCTCATTGTGTCACTTCCCTTCATGGGCTGCCAAGGGGCTGAGGCCACAGCCCCCCACCCTTCCCTCTCTGTGTTTATTCTCATTTCCTCCCTGGCCCCCTCATGAGCCCCCACCAGCCTGTCCCACGGATGCTTTGCAGATGGGAGAAAGAAGGCCCCTCAACCCTAGTTCCTCTCCCTGCCCTGTTTCCTGCAGCCTGGGCCACGTGGGGCCTCTCTGACAGGACAACTTCCACCAAGTTTGGTGTTCTTTCCCGGCTGCCTCTAGACAGCCTGCAGAACTCCCCTTGGAGTTCCCTACAGAGTGGGCCAGTTGGGGGCTGCTCCCAGGCTGAGCTCTGACAAGCCTTTTGAGTCATAGGCTCAGGGCTCAGCCTCCTAGATTCTCTGAGTCAGGAAAGGAGCTCTGGGGCTGTATTCCCCTAGGGGCAGGAAGAGATGCCACCACAGGACTGGGGTATTTTTAAGACTAGCAAGGAGCCTGTCAATTGATTGAATCCTTCTTCTTCCTTTTTCCTCCTCCTCCTCCTCCTCTTCCTTTTCTCCTTCTCATTCTTTTGCCAGTACTGGGTCTGAACACTGTCCCTTAGCTTTTTTCCATCGAGGCTGGTGCTCTACCAATTGAGCCACAGCTTCACTTCCAGCTTTTTGGTGGTTAATTAGAGATGTGTCTCACAGACTTTCCTAACCAGATTGGCTTCAACCTGAAATAGTAGCTAGGATTACAGGCCTGAGCCACCAGCAGCACCTGGCACAACCTTTTGGAAAAGCTAGTTAAAGCTATGGCCAAAACAATGCACTACTCCCATGGCTGTGCACTCAATTTCTGAGGATCATAGGTCCTCGATTAAGAATCCCAGCCCTAGCCAGGTGCTAGTGGTTCATGCTTGCAATCCTAGCTACTCAGCAAGTTGAGATCTTAGGTTTGTGGTACAAAGCCAGCCTGGGCAGGGAAGTCCATGAGCCTCTTATCTCCAATTAACCACAAAAAGCTAGAAGCAGTTCTGTGGCTCAAGAGGTAGAGCATTAACCTTGAACAGAAAAGCACAGGAACAGTACCTAGGCCCTGAGTTCAAGGCAAAGGGCACACACACACCCCCCTAGCTCTAGATTATCTAAGATAGTCTCTTTCCGGAGGTGAGGCCACAGACTAAGGTAGCCTGTCCAAGGATATACAATGAGGGATCTCTCACTTCCTGCCTGCTGCCAGAGAACCTAGGAAGGAGGCAACATGTGGATGGAACTTTACCTACCCACTGCCTTTTGCCTAACCTGAACGATGCTGTCATTCCCTTGGCTCCAGGATACCTCTGTCCCAGTATCCACATCAACATAGTGAAGAAGGGTCCCTAAGGCAAAAATGGAATGAGGTCTCCTAGAAGCAATCATATCCTATGCCATTTCTTGGGAAAACAGCACAAATAATAAAAGAGAAGACAGGGTGAGTGTAATGATGCACTTCTGTAATTCCAGCATTTAGGAAGCTGAGGCAGGAGGATTACGAATTCTAGGCCAGGTGGTCACGGTGGCTCATACCTGTAATCCCAGCTATTTAGGAGGCTGAAATGTGAGGATTGTAGTTCAAAGCTAGCCCCGGCAGGAAAGTCCTGTAAGACTCTTATCTCCAATTAACCACCCAAAAGCTGGAAGTGGTGCAGTGGCTCAAGTGGTAGAGCTCTATAGCCTTGAGCTGAAGAGCTGAGGGATAGTACTCAGGCCCAGAGTTTAAACCCCAAAACTGACCAAAAAAAAAAAAAAAAAAAAGCTGGAAGTAGAGGTGTGGCTCAAGTGGTAGAGTCATCTGTGAGAGAAAAAGCTGAGGGACAGTGTGAGACTTAAGTTCCAGACCTAATATGGACACACACACACACACACACACACACACACACACACACACACACACAAAAATAAGCAGTATACTGGAGAATGTAAATGAGGGTGAATATGGTCAAAGAACTTTATTTGTACATATGAAACTATAATAATGAAACTTGTTGATTCCGTTTTAAGAGTCATGAGAGTAATGAAAGGGATGAGGCTGGTACATTGTATATGTAAGGAAATCTCACGATGAAACCTCCCTTGTACAACTATTTATGATAGTAAAAAATTCTAGCCCGGTGCTAGTAGCTCATGCCTATAATCCTAGCTGCTCAGAAGGGTGAGATCTGAGGCTCATGGTTCAAGCCAGCCTGGTCAGGAAAGTCCGTGAGACTCTTTTTTTTTTTTTTTTTTTTTTTTTTTTTGTCGGTCGTGGGGCTTGAACTCTGGGCCTGGGCGTTGTCCCTCAGCTCTTCAGCTCAAGGCGAGCGCTCTACCACTTGAGCTACAGCGCCACTTCCGGTTTTCTGGTGGTTTATTGGAGACAGGAGTCTCACGGTCTTTCTTGCCCGGGCTGGCTTTGAACCGCAATCCTCAGATCTCAGCCTCCTGAGTAGCTAGGATTACAGGCGTGAGCCACCAGCGCCCGGCTTCCGTGAGACTCTTATCTCCAATAAACCACCAGAAAACCGGAAGTGGTACTGTGGCTCAAGTGGTACAGTGCTTGTCTTGAGCTGAAGAGCTGAGTGTCAGCGCCCAGGCTCAGAGTTCAAGACCCCCAACTGACAGAAAAAAGAAAAAGAAAGAAAGAAAGAAAGAAAGAAAGAAAGAAAGAAAGAAAGAAAGAAAGAAAGAAAGAAAGAAAGGAAGGAAGGAAGGAAGGAAAGAAGGTGGATAGATCTAGCTGTGTACTGGAGACTCATGTCTGTTATCCTAGCTACATAGCCTGAGGATCCTGGTTCCAGGGCAGCCTGTGCAGGAAAGTCTGTGAGATTCCTATCTCCAATTAACCACCAGAAAACCGGAAGTGGAGCTATCCTTGAGCAAAGAGCTCAAGGACAGCACCCAGGCCCACAGTTTAAATCACTCAACCAAAAAAATAAAAATCCTAATTAAAAAAATGCTGCTGTGCCGGGCGCTGGTGGCTCACGCCTGTAATCCTAGCTACTCAGGAGGCTGAGATCTGAGGATCACGGTTCAAAGCCAGCCCGGGCAGGAGAGACCGTGAGACTCCTATCTCCAATAAACCACCAGAAAACCGGAAGTGGCGCTGTAGCTCAAGTGGTAGAGCGCTCGCCTTGAGCTGAAGAGCTGAGGGACAGCGCCCAGGCCCAGAGTTCAAGCCCCACGACCGACAAAAAAAAAAAAAAAAAAAAAAAAATGCTGCTGTGTGTTGGTGGCTGACACCTGTAATCTTGGCTATTCAAGAGACTGAGCTCTGAGGATCACAGTTTAAAAGCAGCTCAGGCAGAAAAAACTTGAGACTTTTTTTTGTCAGTGGTGGGGCCTGAACTCTTGGGCCTGGGTGCTGTCCCTCAGTCTTCAGCTCAAGGTGAGCACTCCACCAACTGAAACACAGTGCCACTTCTGACTTTTTCTGCTTATGTGGTGCTGAGGAATAGAACCCAGGGCCTCATGCATGCAAGGCAAGCACTTTACCACTGAGCCATCTTCCCAGCCCCGAGAATTTTTCTTATTTTGGTCGGTCGTGGGCCTTGAACTCTGGGCCTGGGTGCTGTTCCTCAGCTCTTCAGCTCAAGGCTAGTGCTCTACCACTTGAGCCAAGCGCCACTTCTGGTTTTCTGAGTGGTTTTTTGGAGATAAGAGTCTCTTAGACTGTCCTGCCCAGTCTGGCTTTGAATGGTGATCCTCAGATCTCAGCCTCCTGGGTAGATAGGATTACAAGCATGAGCCACCAGTGCCCAGCTAACATGATACTCTTATCTCCAATTAACCACCAAAAAACTGGATGTGGAGCTATGACTCAATAGTAGAGTGCTAGCCTTGAGTGAAAAAGCTTGGGGATAGTGGTCAGGCTCTGAGTTCAAGCTCCATGACTGTCACTCATCACACACACACACACACACACACACACACACACACACACACACACACACACACACACACACACACACACACACACACACACACACACACACACACACACTGAGTATATTCATTATCATAGAGTGTTACTTAGCTACAAAGAGGTATGAAGTGCTGATGCATACATACATGGATGAGCCTGGAAAATACTATGCTGAAAGAAGCCAGTTATTAAAGATTACAGGTTGCATGAGTCCATTTATATGAAATGCCCATTATAGGCAAATCTATAGAGACAGAGTAGATTAGTGGTGGAGGAATGGAGACTGACAGCTAATGATTCAAAGTTCCTTTTGTGGATGATGGGAATGTTCTAAAATTAGATTATGGTGATGATTACACCATTCCTCAAAACTCCAGTGAATTATGCCATTTAAAAGGGTAGACTTTATAGAATACAAATTATATCCATTAGAGCTGTTAAGTGTTTGAGTTGGGGTGTGTGTGTATCTGTGCGTCCACATTCAGGCAGGGTGGGGTGGTACAAATTGGCCTTCTGGCCCCTACAGACCTCCCTGCTTGTGGGTTTGAAAACCAAATTATAGGTTTGTTGGCCGCAGAGCAGCTTGCCCTGGGCTTCATAGGCTTCCAGTGCTCTCTAGAAAGTGTGGGCTTGCTATAAGGCAGGCCAGACACTTCTGTAAGTACAGAGGCCATGTGCTGGATTTGGGAGACAAGCCCTGGGGCCCAAAGAAACCCACCATCCCAGCCTCCCCCCCTCCCCCCCCCCCCGACACTCCTATCTGCCTCTACTATCATCCTTTAGGTATTTATTGAGCACATACACTGTGCCAGGTACTGGCACTTCCACAGCTGTCCCTGAACCTGTCAGCCTTTTTTCCTGGGCCACAGCAGTGCCAGAGCCCAGGGCAGCTTCGGTTGGCCATTCCTCCTCAGTGTTGTAAGGGATGGGAACACAGGGAGGGACAGAACCTCAGGCATCACTCTTGGACCCACCCACAGATTAATGGAAACCACCTGGCCTGTGTGAGTGAGTCCCAATCCACCCCCAAGCCTCTACTTGCCTGCTTTCATTCCCATGAGCATCTGCTTCTAATGAGTGCCCGAGCACCCGCTGCATACCAGCCCCCAGGGCTCATTAATCTCATTAGGCAATGACAAATCATCCCTAGGCTGACCAGGCTCCCCTCCCCAGGCCTTTTTCTCCACCTCCCACAAGCCTCTGCTGCAGGCCCTGTCCACACTGAACCATAAACCAGAGTGCATGCAGACTATTGCTCCACTGGTCTCTTCTGTAACTGGTAGGGTCTGTGGTCTAGGGGTGTCTCTCTGTGATCAGAACACCCCTGGAAAGAGCTGGGAAGGTGGCTCAGTGGTAGAGTGCTTGCCGGGCATGCATGAGGCTCTGGGTTCCATTCCTCAGAACCACATGCACAGAAAAAGCTGGAAGTGGCACTGTGGCTCAAGTGGTAAAGCGCTTGCCTTGAGCTGAACAGCACCCAGGCCCAGAGTTCAAGCCCCACGACCAAAAAAAAAAAAAAAAACACCCCTGGAGCTCCCAAAGTCTTCTCAAGACTTTGTAGTTGATGAGGGATCAGAGGTAGCAAAGGATCATTTATTTCTGGTGATGTGGCTCAGTGGAAGAGTGCTTGCTTAATACATATGAGGCCTGGGTTCCATCCCCAGCACCACAGAAGAAAAGGGTATGGCAGGGGTGCTCTGATGGATTTATATTTTAGATCTATCATTACCTGGACATGCTGAGAAGTTTGGATAACTCTATAAATGACAAACACCCAGTCCAACTTCTTGCAAGTTGGAGTTCTTCCAAGGTCAGGACACCTAGAGGAGGGCTCAGGGATAGGCATTCCTGGGCTGACCATTAACCACCTCTGCTGGTCCTGTTACAAGTTTTCTGGTCCATAGTACTCAACTCTGGGTGAGTCCCTAGCTCTACTCCCTTAAGATCCCCTCAGACATATTCAACTGAGTCTACTCTGTCTCCCTTCCGCTGTCCTTCCTGCCAACCCTAACACATATGTTACCATCTACCTGCCTACACCCTTCCCAGCCTCAGTCAGAATCCTACACCGTAAAACAGATAGCAGAAAAGCCTACTGCCCACTCTTAGTTAGCATGGTGACCTCCCACATTTACACATGGCCCACTCGCAATGGTTTGAGGAGCTCTCGGCACCAGGAGGCACATTTTAAAGTACTCTGGACCTAACAGTGCAGTAGTTAATAGCCTAAACCCCAACTTCCAAAGGTCTTGCTGCCTGTAGACTATGGGATAGTAAGCTGCCTCTTCTGACTCAATGCTTTAACACTTCTAGAAGTGGGCTACAGGATTTCGAGTCCTCTCCTCACCCTGGTGATGGTTTGTTTTGTGTGTCAGCTTGGCCAGGCTATAATACCCAAGTGATTTAATCAAACACTAATCTAGCCAGGTGCAGTGACCCACACATGTAGTTCTAGTTTACTTTGAAGACTGATGCACAAAGGGTCAGGTTCAGAAGTTGAAGCCAGCCTGGGCTACATAGCAAGACCCTGTCTTAAAAACTATAAAAACAAAACAAAAAACCCACAAAAAGCCTGAACATGAGGGTACCTGCCTGTAATCACAGAACACAGGAGGTTAAGGTATGAGTTAAGTTCAAGGCCAGTCAAGGCTACACAAGGCAAGACCCTGCCAAAAAAACAAACAAAAAAGCCCGAAAAGCAAACAATCACAAAATGTCATTGACCTAGACCCTGTGAAGGTATTTTTGTGGATGAGGTTAAGACCTACAATCGTTATCTTTTTTTTTTTCTTTTTGTCAGTCATGGGGCTTGAACTCTGGGTGCTGTCCCTCAGTTCTTCAGCGTAAGGCTAGCACTCTACCACTTGAGCCACAGAGCCACTTCTGGTTTTCTAGTGATTTATTGGAGATAGTCTCACGGACTTTCCTGCCCAGGCTGGCTTTAAACCATGATCCTCAGATCTCAGCCTCCTGAATACAGGTGTGAGCCACCGGCACCAGGCAAAATCAGTTATCTTAAAGAGATTATCCCTGACAATGTAGTCGAAAGTCTTAAGAGGAAAAACTGAGGTTTCTTGGAAAAGAAATTGTGCCTCCAGACAGCAGCAGCACCTGCTGCCTGATTTTCAGGTCTACTGGCTTGCCTTGTCCTCATTTATATCAACACAGTAGTAGTCAACAGAATGGGAACCCTGTGCCTCACCATCCCGGTTCAGACATTCTCCCGATCCTGCCATACACAGCACACCCCTCTGCCTGGAAACTCCTCCAGAGAGCCTGCCCAGGGTGTAGCACTGAGAGCACCACTCACATCCAAGAATCACAAGATTTTTTTTTCTGAGGGGAGTGCAGCATGTTACTGGGTATTAAACTCAAGGCCTCACGCTTACTAGGTAGGCACTCTACCACTTGAGTCAAAGCCTCCAGCCCCCTTTTGCAGGCAGCCTGGACTGCAATCTTCTTCCTTGTAGTTCCTCATGTCACTAGGAAGGACAGGTGCACAGCAACGCTCCCAGTCATTGGTTGAGATGGAGTCTTGTGAACTTCTTTTTACCCAGGCTGGCCTCTAATCTTCACCTCCCAAGTAGTTAGGATTATAGCCTTGAGCCACCTTGCCTGGCCAGATCACAGGATTGAAAAGCCACAGTGCCTCCTGCATATTTTTACTATGAGAACACTAAAGCCCCAGCACTGGCCCCCGCCCCTGATCACTCTGCCCTTGACTCCTATCACTTTTCTTCCCCTTGTTCCCTTTCACTCACACTCTCCCCTTCCCCTTCCTCCTCCTCCTTCTCTTCCTTCTTTTTGGTTTCTTGCCATGTTGCCCAATCTGGCTTCAAACTCCTAGGCTCAAGTCATCTTCTTGCTTCAGCCTCTTTAGGAGCTTGGACTACAGCTGTACACTGCCTGGCGTGTCCTTCTCTTCTGTTTCTCAAGCACAGGTATTTCCTAGACTGGGCCTTTGTCATGACTGCCATCTGGTCTCCATGCCTCCCTCCAGATAGCTATGCAGCTTTCTCTCTCCAGCCCTTCAGGTCTGGATCACCTGATCAGCAAGACCTTCCTTGCCCTCACTGCATTAAATAGCACCCAACCTCTTGCCTTCTGTTTCCCTTACCCTGATTGATTTCCTTGTCCCTCAACACATGACAGGTACTAGCTGTTCCCTGGGCTCTGGCAGCACAGGGGAGTGACATGGAGGCAGCATTTGCACTTGGTGGGCCCCAGGAACAGAGCCCAGCACATGGTGAGGCTCCATAAACATCTGTCAGATGAGTGAATGGAGTGATTCATAGCGGCAAGGGCTCACGCTCAGGGTTGGGAATTCTTGCTCTAGTGCCCTTTCTCATGCCCGTGCTCCTCCCGTACCCACGGCTCAGCACTGAGGTGATGCCCATCTCTGGTGAGTCTCTTGATTGTCCTCCACACTAGAGTCTTTCCCATGCTTTCAATGCCCCTGCTGTGTGGGCTCCTGGTGGCCGACAGAGGGCTAGGATTCAGTACATTAACATGCAGGGGAGTGGGGGGTGGGGGAACTCATCTTTTTATCCTCACCAGAAAATTGTGCTCCTGGGACTACAGGACCAAGGGAAGGGGGCAGCTTGAATGAGAGGATGGGGGATCGGGAGGATTGCAATGAGATGACCTGAGGCTCAGAGCAGTACTTGCCTACTGGCAGTACCTGAGAAGGAGTAACAGGCAGGACTGGCTCATGGGGAATGGGAAGGAACCAGCAATTCAGCTGCAATTCATCTTCCTCCAAAAAGCCCCAAAGGAGCATTTGGTTTCCGGCAATTGCTGTCTAAGACCAGGCCTGTCCAAAGGAGGATTCAGCTCCAAATGCTTAATGATTTGTAGGAGGATTTAAATGTTCCCCATTGAACCTAAGATGTGGAAGTGCCTTGGGGACTAGGACCACTCTGTTGTGAGCTGCAGAGCACAGAGCCGTGTACATGGGTTGCCCTCACCAATCAGGACTCCCTGAAGTTCCAACCCCAAGCCTGCCCCACATTGGGATTTTCTGCCAGTATGTGGACTTGGATGCTGGGCTGGGTGGGGGTGTGGGATTCTCATAGAGTTCTGAAAATACCACATCATGTTAGACAATCTCCAGTGTCCTTAAGCCTTCCAGACTTCACAGAAGCCTCCCTTGAACTTGACAGAAAGAAGCCCCCCAACCTCCTTAATACAGATGTAACTGGCATCATTTGAAGTCTCCACCATACTCGAGTCTCCCATTGATTGAACTATCTTAAAGAGTTTGAGCAAAATGGTATTAGACCTTGCCAAAGGCCCTGGTGAAGGACCTGGGCATGTCTTACCACAGAGATTCCAGAGAGGATTGGGGGTGAGAGAAAAAGCAAGAATCCATCTTCAGGAGAGACAAGAGAGAGGTGGAGAGAATGCGGACACAATGTGGTTGGTACAGGCTGTGGTTCTGAAAGCGTGCTAGTGGAAGAGGGGATTCTGAGGGACTGATGCTAGCTTCTCACTTGGCAGCCTAGTGCCTTGCCCAAGTGGTAGAGTCAGATGTCCAGCTCAGGCTTATCCCACCTCTCCCCTGTACTCTGAACACCCTTGCTGTGGCTGAGTAGAGCTCAGGCCTTTTGCAGGCATCTGGACAATGCACCTCAGCCTCTAGCTCCTCCTCACTTTTCCCCCAAACTGGCTGCAAACAGACCTCAGGGGTCCTCAGCCTGGTGGAGGGGTGGGGGTGGAGGGAGGCTTCAATTCTGGTTGGGCTGGTGGGCCCAGGCAGCCTGCAGGATACTGCTGCCCTAGGTTGCACCTTTAATCCGGGGCAAGGGTGGGGGAGAGGAGGCTGAGAGAATCAGCTTGGCCACCCTCAACCCAGAACTCGGCCCCCCTCCTGCCTTTGTTTGTTGATTTGTTTTTCTGGAAGAAGGAAAGAGGCCTCAGTCACATTAAGGCTCTCTCAGCCCTTTCATGCTGAGCCCCCAGCTGGGAGGAGGAGGTCAGCTAAAGCACTCAGCCCTCTCAGCTAATTGCTCATTAAAGAGCGTTAATGAGATTCCCTTAGCTCCTCCCTGCCTGTACAAGAGAGGACTCTCTTCTTAGCGTTCAGTCACCTGCTGGCCAGGAGCTGATCTCTCCCAGCTCAGCCCAGCCCACTCTGTCCTTAGCTGCTAGTCAGGTCCTAGCTCTGAGGTGGACCTGCAGGTCTGTGTTCACTCAGAAACCAAGATTTCTCAAGCTCCCCACAGCCAGTTTGCCCCCGTGGCCGACACCTCCCCACCCACCCTCTTAGCACTTACAGCTTTTCCAGGAGAGACAGTCCCAGGAAGGAGCCATTGCGGAGCACAGTGATCTTGTTGTTACTCAAGAGCCTGAAGGAAGAACACAGACAGAGGGTGCTGTAAGAGGCCTGCCCTCAGGTACAGCTGCAGTGGGACCCAGGCTCACACCAGGCATTGGTGTAACTATCCCTGGAGGTGTGCAGCAGATGCCCCACTCTCCACTCCAGAAGACTTAGAGTGAACAGTGCAGACACGATACAGACATTTCACTGCCCCGAGTCTTCCCACAGACAGGATTTGACTTGGGACTCTATGTGCAGGTAGGCTGAGCTCCTTTTCAACTCTGAAGCCCTGGGACAGACATCACCATCATCATGGTTGTCACAGAGCCACCCTTGTTCCAACTTCCTGCTCTATATCCAGAGCAGAGTGGAGTTGTGGAGGTGTGTGTGTGTGTGTGTGTGTGTGTGTGTGTGTGTGTGTGTGTGGTGTGGGGGAGCCCTGGGACAGACATCACCATCATCATGGTTGTCACAGAGCCACCCTTGTTCCAACTTCCTGCTCTATATCCAGAGCAGAGTGGAGTTGTGGAGAGGTGTGTGTGTGTGTGTGTGTGTGTGTGTGTGTGTGTGTGTGTGTGTGTGTGTGTGTGTGTGTGTGGTGTGGGGGAGCTGACCTCATCGGGGCCAGGATTTGGCTCCAGGTAGACAGGCAGCCCAGCAGTTCTGGAGAAAGGTAGTGTCCCTTGAACACACTCCCCCCTGGAAGCCAAGGACTCCACAAGAAGGTGACTATGGAGAGCCCGGGTTTACTGCTGCTGTACCCCTGCTTCTCTAAACCTGTCTGCAGCCTGGCAGAAGACTGATCAAGCCTAAGGCTGCTCCAGGCTTTGTATTGCCCACTCTGAGTTTTGTTTATTTACTCATTTGTGTTTAGAGGAGATTTCTGCCTGCCCATTCAGCCTTTCCCTGCCAGAGTCCCACAGGGAAGAGGGAAGTTCAGACTAGCAAAAGGGCTCATCTTGGACAGTTAATTGCTTATTAGAAAGCTTTAATGAGCCTCTCAGCTCAAACTCTTGCCTGCCCTGGGCTGGGAAGAGTTTCCTTTTTTTTTTTTTTTTCTTTTTGTCCGATGCCCTGACTCAAACTCTGTATCTGACGCTTTTGCTCATTGGCTGGAGCTCTACCACTGGATCCATGCCTCCAACCTCAAGAGTTTCTTTTATCAGTTCTTACTTGACGGAGTACTGAGCAGAAGGCCTGAGGATCAGACCTCAGGCATTCTCTAGAGTGGGCAGCCGCTGGGCTGGGCAGTTAGGGCAGGAAAGGTGACTAGGCAAGAAGAGCAGTCAGATATCTGCCAGACTTCCTGGAGGTGGGTTGGAGGATCAGCCCAAGATGAGGCGGCCTAAGGCATCCACTGGGCTAGCTGCTCCTTCTTCATTCTCTCTCTCCCTCTCTTCCTCCTCCTCCCTTCCTCCCCCCCCCCATCCCCTCTCCCCAGAGATCAGGACTCAAACTTGTTAACTGACCCTTTTGCTCACTGACTAGAGCCAGCCAGACAATCCCCTTCACTTTTTTTTTTCTTCTTCTCTAAAGTATGATGCCTGAGACAAGCATGCTACCAGTGAGCTACAGCCCAGCTTCCTGCTCCATCTTCAACAGGTTCCCAGATAATGGCCAAGATGGAAGTAGATGGAGGTGGCTTTCTGTGTCCAAGGAAAAGGATGGAGTTTTCAATCTCCTTTCCTTTTCCCCCTTTAGATATACTTTCTCCTCCCTTCTACTCACAGTCTATGGTACCTCCAACTGTGAGAGTTTCCCACAGGACATGAAGAGTGACTCAGGGAGTATTGCTGGGTTTCCAAAATACACACACACAAACACACACCACCACCACCACCACCACCACCACCACCACCACCACCATCATAGTCATCATCATGTTGCTATTTCAAAAGGCATATACAAGGGCTGAGGATATAGCTTAGTGGAAGTGCAGTTGCTTACTGTGCATGAGATCCTGGGTTCCAACCCAGCACTGAAGAAAAAAAAATTTACTCACAGTACTTTAATATAAAAACAAGAGCGTTGCTGGGCACCAGTGGCTCACGCATGTAATCCTAGCTACTCAGGAGGCTGAGATTTGAGGGTTGAGGTTCAAAGCCAGCCCAGGCAGGAAAGTCCAGGAGACTCTTATCTCTAATAAACCACTCACAAAACCGGAAGTGGCACTATGGCTCAAGTGGTAGAGCGCTAGCCTTGAGCTGAAGAGCTAAGGGACAGCGCCCAGGCCCAGAGTTCAAGCCCTATGACCGACCAAAATAAATAAGTAAGTAAGTAAATAAATAAATAAATAAAAATAGAATATGAAAAGGTTTTCCTACTTCACAATCCCCAAGATTAAAACCTAGGATCCCCATATGAGAACCACGTTCAAAGAGGTTCAGAGGGCTCAGCCCAGACGATCAGTCATCACCCCTCACCCCTTGCACTTTACTAAATACTTCAGCTTACAGCTGGCCTTAGAAATAAAAAGTAAACTGCAAATTCATATGTCATTTTAAATTTTCAAGTGTTACATTAAAACAAAAACTTAAAAAATAAAGAATTAGCTGGGTGCTGCTCATGCCTGTAATTCTAACTACTCAGGAGGCTGAGATCTGAGGATAATAGTTGGAAGCCAGCATGGGCAGGAAAGTCTGTGAGACTCTTATCTGAAATTAACCACTAAAAAGCCCAAAGTAGAGCTATGGCTTAAGTGGTAGAATGCTAGCCTTGACCATAAAAACCTAGGGACAGTTTCCAGGCCCTAAATTCAAGCTCCAGGTCTGGCACACACACACACACACACACACACACACAAACACACACACACACACACACACACACACACACACACAAATAAAAAGAATTTTATTGTTGGCCATGGTGGATCATGCCTACAATCCCAATTGCTGAGAGATCAGGAGGATCAGCTTGAGGTCAGCCCAGGCAAAAAGTAGTGAGACTCCACCATCTCAATTAAGGAGCCAGCCATAGATGTGTGTGTCTATGACCAAAGGTGGATGACCAAAGGTAGGAGGATCACAGTAGGAGACCCACCCAAATAAAACATTTGAGACCCTGGCTGAAAAAATAACTAAAGCAACTGGGTGCTTGTGGCTCACACCTGTAATCCTAGCTACTCAGGAGGCTGAGATCTGGGCATTTCCATTCAAAGCCAATCTAAGCAGGAAAGCCCATGATACTCTTATTTCTAATAAACTACCAAAAAAGCTGGAAGTGGAGCTGTGAAGTATAGCCTTGAGCAAAAGAAGCATAGGGACAGCACCCAGGCCCTGAGGTCAAGCCCCAGGATTGGCACCACCACCAATAACAAAACCTAACGCCAAAAAGGGCTTTGAGGTATAACTCAAATGGTAGAGTGCTGGACTGGAAGGCCTTGACTAAGGCCTAATTATTGTACACACGAGTATGTATGCGTGCTTGCACATACATACACACAGCCCATCTCTCCATAGGATATTATCATTTCAGAATGTAATTAATATGCAAAATCAGGGGCTGGGAAGGTGGCTCAGTGGTAGAGTGCTTGCCTTGCAAGCATGAAGCCCCGGGTTCCATTCCTCAGTACCACATACACAGAAAAAAAACTAGCCTTGAACAAAAGAAGCTCAGAGACAGTGCCCAGGCCTGGAGTTCAAGCCCTAGGACTGGTACACGTGGATGCGTGGGTGCGTGTGCATACACACACGCAAAATCATTAATAGGATACTTTTCTTCATTGTATGTGTACAGTGTCATGGGAATTGGAATGTATTGTGTTCAATTGGAACATCTCAACTGACAGCCACACTGGTAAGTATGCATATCTGTCTGTAGGGCCAGAAGGAGAGGGTGGGAAAAGATAAAGGAGCCTTTGAGTCAGGTCCTGATGAACCTCTAGCCCAGAACAACTCATCTCTAGACCTGCTAGGCTGCAGGGCCAGCTCCCAGCCACATCCACCCAGTCTCCTCAAGAGCCCAGATTTCTTTCAGGCTGGGCCTTCTCTGTCTTCCTCTTAAGACAGCCTGTATGTGCTGGGAGAGGGCACAACAGGGCTTGGGGGCAGCTACAGCCCACACTTAGGCTTAGCGAGCCCAGCACAAACTACAGCCCTGAAGTCTCAAATCACAGGTTTTTTTTCTGGCTACAGAGAACGTATTCCTGACCTCTACCCTCCCACCCATGCTAAAGGGCAGGCTTCAGAAGACAGAAGTTCATCATTTTCTTGCCATGGATCCTCTGGCCTCATTGCCAGCTCTTGGACAGATAACTGTAAGGATCTTTTGCCTTAACTACCTAGAAAGTTCTGAGGAAATTTACTTTAGACATAGATTATCAGAACAATGCCCTCAACTGTGTCTGTGGGTTTTGTTCTCAAGCCGGTAGATCTGGGGATTTTCTTTTATTGGTTCTGGAGATGGAACCCAGGGTCTTATATATGCTAGGGAAGGACTCAGCCCTATGTCTGGGGGCTTCTTGAGCAGGTGGGAAACTGGCAGTTAAGGACTGTGGATGGGGTAGATGAACACACTCCATGTTCTCCACCTAAGGAGGAGGAAAAGGTGCCCATGATTTGAGGTGGTCTCATGGAAGGAAAATAGGCAGGATCTCCATAAGAATTGAACCAAGGGACCAGGGAACTTTAAGCCTAGTTAGTTTGTGCAGCTGTCCCAGACACAGGGCCAGCCAATCCCAACCCCTCACCCACCCCACACCAGGCAGACTCCCTTCTCTGCCTGCACCACCTTCTCAGGCTACTGCCTCCCAGGGAGCCAGCCTGGCGGACCTCCTTCCAACCACGCCGCCCTGTAGGCACCGCAGAGTCCTGGTTTCCCAGCCAAGACTCCAGCTTCTTTCCTCCCTCTTTTTCCCACTCCAACCTCAAGCTTTCTATGGGAAGGAGGCCCAGTCCCTGGGGTCCCCTGTTCCTTACTCCAGAGTTTGATATCTGGCCAAACAGAAGGGGCACACTCAGTCCATTCCAGAACTCTTTCCAAACTAGGGTCTTATTTTAGGGAAAAGAAGTGAGCAGAGTCACCACAATTGAGACTGAAGGCCAAGGGAGCGAGTGGCTGGCGTCTACAGAGAGTCCCTGTGGCCTCTGGGCAGCCGCAGGAACTCACCAGATACCACCCTGACATCAAAGGTGACCCTACAGGCATCACATGACCCTGCTCTGTGGGGCATGGAGCCAGCACGTGCCTGTACTGAATGATTCTCCCAAGTGCTGGCATACATGTCAGCCCCTCTTCCAACCATGCAGACAAGGGGGGGTAGGGGCCGGGGAGAGGCACAGCTATGACACTGGGGATCTGTACTCTCTAGAGAATCCAAGATGAGTCCAGATCCCTAGCTGAACCAGTCTCTCCTCAGGATTCTAGAATCTCCAAGCCCGGCATCCTGCCCCACACTTGCTGCTGGTAACTTGGCAATGTCTTTAGGAGACAAGCAGTTAGGGAAAGAGGTGGTCTGCTTGTTGATAGCCCACCCTGAACTGGCCAGAGGAAACCATAGCTCCCAGCCTGTCCTTTATACACAGACCCTTTGAGAATTTTCAGGACCCACAAGAATGTCTGGAACCCAAAATACAATCACTGGGGATAGAGTACTTGCTTAGCATTCACAAGGCCCTCCAACACCATGAAAAAAATGGATAAGGGCTGGGAAGGTGGCTCAGTGGTAGAGCGCTTGCCTTGAATGCATGAGGCCCTGGGTTCGATTCCTCAGCACCACATAAGCCAAAAGAAAAAAGCCGGAAGTGGCACTGTGGCTCAAGTGGTAGAGCACTAGCCTTGAGCTGAAGAGCTGAAGGACAGCGCCCAGGCCCAGAGTTCAGGCCCCATAACCGGAACCCCCCCCCAAAAAAAAAAAGAAAAAAAGAAAAAAATGGACAAACAAATGCTACAAAAGTGGACATTAACAAATGCTTAATTACATACAGTAAATGGTATAACTTATCAATAAACAGTAATTCTTGTGTTTAAAGACAGTTTAGTATGGTTGATAGGACATTAGGGTCTTCAAGAGACCCTCTGTCCACAGGCGCTGTGGCTGTACTTCTGTGTATCCCCTTCCCTCCAGGTGGCTCTTCATGTCCATTTAGACTAACAGCTGGGCACATAAATGTTGGAGAGGTTATGCAGGGTGTCTTGTCCACTCCTGAAATTCCTTACCATCCCTTCTCTAGACTGGAAGCCTGTCTAGTCAGCTCCAAACACCTGCAGGCACTAGAAGTCCCATGTAGGGCCTTCCTTCCCAGGTCCTGAGACTGACTGTCCCTGAACTCAGCCTAGTAGTAGGGCCAGCTAGGGAGGGTAGGCTGTAAATGACAGTAGTTTAAGGACAAGGCCTTGCGCAACTACTGCTTGTCTGCTGTGTGTGTGTGTGTGTGTGTGTGTGTGTGTGTGTGTGTGTGAGAGAGAGAGAGAGAGAGAGAGAGAGAGAGAGAGAGAGAGAGAGAGAGAGAGAGAGAGAGAGAGAGAGAGAGAGAGAATACTAGGGCTTGCACTCAGGGCCTCTCATTCTCACTTGGCTTTTTTTGCTCAAAGCTGGTGTTGTATACCACTTGAGCCATGCCACTAATTCTGGCTTTTTGCTCATTGAATAGAAATAAGAATTGCTCAGATTTGTCTCCCTAAGCTGGTTTCAAACCCCCATTCCCCACTCAGTATCCTGAGTTGCTAGGCTTACACAAGTGAGCTACTGCCACCCAGCCTTTGTCTGCTTTTTCTTTTTTTTTTTTTTTTATGTCAGTCGTGGGGCTTGAACTCTGGGCCTGGCTGCTGTCCCTCAGCTCTTCAGCTCAAGGCTAGTGCTCTACCACTTGAGCCACAGCGCCACTTCCTTTGTCTACTTTTTCTAAACTACCTTTTCTTGTCTGCTTTTCTCTAACCACCCTGTGGACAAGGGCACTCTATTTATCGGGGTAGGCAAAGCTTAGAAACTAGGGCTCAGATGAGAAGGACTGGCCTTGAGTTTTGGGATCAAATCTAGAAGCAGAAACCTAAGAAAATGTACCACAGATATGGGGGGGGGCGGGTGATGAGAGTGGGTTGATGGAGGCTTGAGGGTCCAAGCACCTTCACTTGAGAATAAGGAACTAGAGCCTACTGTAATGTAGACTGTATGTTCATTCATTTACTCATTCCTCACATAGAGCACCCATGTGTGCTCAACCCTGGGTGACATGCTACTGCCATGAACACACAGACAAACAGGGTATCTTTTCTCTGTGTGCCAGTACTGGGATTTGAACTCTGAACCTTGCCTTTTTTTCTGGTGCTCTACCATTTGAGCCACACCTATACTTCTTATTTTTTGCTGGTTAATTGGAGTTGACTGAATTTGTCTGCATAGGCTGGCTCCACTGAGATCTCAGCCTCTTTTAGGATTATAGGCATGAGCCACAGGGCGAGTTTATCCTTGTCTTTTTCTTTTTCTTTTTTCCTATTTGGACATGGAATCTCATGAACTTTTCTTCCAGGGCTGGCTTCCGACATCAATCCTCCAGATTTCCGCCTCTTGAGTAGCTAGAAATACAAGTGTGTGCTGCCAACATCAGGCTTACTGATTTACTGATTGTGGTACTGATCATCAAACCCAGAGCCTCTTTGCACTAAGAACATATCCCATCACTGAACTACACCCTCTGAAACATCCATTTATATTTTAAAATAGGTATGATTTCTTTAGCCAAAAATTTGGTAGGATTTTACACCCTGTGTGGACAAGGTGAAGAAGGTAAATTGCCAATTTCTCTGTGTGTGTGTGTGTGTGTGTGTATACATGCACACACACTGTATACTCTGTAGAGTGTGTTTCCCTCCACCTTCTTGAAGGGAAATTTGTCAAAACAACATGTGTCAAACCTGGACCTAGTGGTTTACCAATGTAATCCTAGCTACAGGAAAGCTGAGATTGGAAGGATTATGGTTTAAGACTAGCCTGGGGAGAAACATTCAAGAGACCCCTATATCAGTAGGCACTGGCTGAATATAGGGACAGAGTTCCCTGACATGGGGTGCTCAGTGGACAGGGAGTTTACTGTTGTAAACCCTGTTGTTTACAAGTAAGCTGTGTTGTTACAAGTTGGGGGGGGCAGTTTCCTTCTCCCTCTCATTTCTCCCCACTTCCTACCCCCATCTCCAGGACAGAGCACCTAGCCTCTCCCTAACTAGCTTGGTGCCATTGTGTGGCCCTCTGGGACAACATGGCCATCCTGAGGGGTGGCAGAGCTTAAACACCTGGACAAACACTTGAAACACTGAAGTCACTGGGTCAGGCTGACTCCCAGCATTCTGTGCGGTCACTTGGAAGAGGATGGATTGGTGGATCTGTCCTGCCCTGTCCCCAGTATTTCTGCCCGACGTGTGTCCTCCATATGTCCACTGTGTGGGGCTCTGTCCCTCCCATGTTGACAGTGAGCTGAGGATGCCTGCCAGGTGGAAAAGTCTGACTAAAGCCTTTGTCACTGAACTTCTCAGAGAGGTATTCCCAGCTAGGTTGTGTTGTTTTGGTTTGGTTTGGGTGCTTTTGTTGTTGTTGTTGTTTTGAGATAGTTTCTCATGTGTAGCCCAGACTGGCCTGGAACTTCTGAGCCTTCCAAATACAGCATATATATATGGATAGCTATATATATATATATATATATATGCATATATATGCATGCCTGGCTACCAATCAGACTTTATCAATAATAAAACATTTTTATTTTCTTGTGTGATAACTTTTTAAAAAAATATCTCAAAAACCCAGCTCAAGTTCAGAAAAGGAGAGTTAAGTTTTGGGTGCCCTCAAACTCCAGTGCTATGTGCTTCTGTGCCCAGCTGCCTGGGGCAGTGAGGAGAGCCTCTGGAGAGAAGCTTGGGGAGTTTCACTGTCCCCAACCCTCCAAGCCCTACTTCATGGGAGCTGGCTCCATTAGCTGGCCTTGCCTCTGTGTTCCCACTTGTTGAAGTGACTAGGGGTCAGGAGTCCTGGGGTCTAGGTATGACTGGCTGATTAGGAACTGTGTGAGCTAGGGCAAGTTAGCCCCTCTCTGGGGGTGGCCCGCTCAATATAGAGGAGACCCTAACCTTGTCTTTGGTAGTCTGTCCCATCCTGGGGCCCGAGTCACCTTAAGTCTGAAGTCACAGTGTTTCTGCCTCACCACACAACTAACAGCCAGGCCTGGAGTGAAGGCGGCGGGGAAGGGGGAAGCCAGGAGGAGGGGCACGCGCAGACCTTGCCTTCTCTTTCCAGCTGGGAGCCGTCTGGCCCCGGTGAAGGCTGGAACTCCCTCCTCAGGCCACACTCTCCGCCCCACTGCCTGCTCCTCTGTGACAGATGGGTTCCCCTGCCCCTCACCTGGCCCCATCCATCTTGCATATCCCCTTAGCTCCCCCACTGGGGCCCTCCCTGGCTCCCAAGGGAGAGAAGGAGGCAAAGCCTGGGGGGGGGGGAGGGGGGGGCAGGTCCTGGGAGGCTGCCTGAGTTCGCTCACTCAGTTTCTCTGCTGTCTCCTCTCCTTCTCCTCCCCCTCCATTGCCCAGTCCTAAAAGCAAAGGAATGTTCTGGAGTTTGGGAAGGATGGGGGGGGGTGCACAGAAGGGAGGAAGGGGAGGAGGCAGCCTCGTCCTGTCAGTGTCTGAGCTCTAAATAGAACACAGAGGCTGGTCTGGGGGAATGAAAATAAACAGCCCCTCTAAGCAGCCCTTCCTAGCAGTCACCGGATTTTCCTTCTGGTCCCTCAGCCCAGGGCCATTTCCCTCCTCTCCCCTCTTCTTGTGTCCCCTTCCAGGGCAGTCTGTATCTCAGGAAAGATGGAGAAGCTGTGTGGCATAGGCGAACTCAGTTCCTCTCTCTGGGCTTTGGTGAGAGCAGCTAGCCCCCTCTCCCCACCCCTTTCACTGAGTGGAAAGACCAGGATCAACTCAGCAATGGCTGGAACTTTTTTTCTGGCAGAAAAGGGTTCTTATCCCAATGGCTCCCATGTGGGATAAACTTAGAAACACTCTCTCCCTTTAAAAACATGACCCCACATTTAGGGGTCAATCTATGGTTAGTTTCAAATTACATTGGTTTGCCTCTGCCTTTGGGGGGAAATTCTCAGACTCACCCCCAGGACTAAGGTTGCCCCTTTCCCGCTTCAATCAAGGGATGATGTACGGCAGCCAGCAGCAAGGCATTTCTTTGGGGCTCAGGACTGGCTAGGTTCATAGACATCTCCTGATTAACTCAGGCTAAATGACCCCCTCTGGGTCCTAACCCTTTGGGGCTGAACTGTAAGTACATCTGTGGGACTCAGCTGATGGCCTCTCGACTGTCCCAGCAAACTGGGGGATTGATTCTGTTCTCTCTCTGAGACAGGGTCACCCCACCATCTTGCACCTGAGGATGCCTCCAGGCAGGGTTTTCCAAGGCCCAGAAAAATGGCAGCCAAAATTGCCAGAGCCTGGGCACCCACCTCTAAAGGAGGTGGAGGGGAAGATCCATCTGAGTCCCTTGTTTCGAACTAGCAGAGGCAAGGGGTTTCAGAAGCCCACCTGGAATGCTGTCACTGGTAGCTGCATCCTAGAGGGTAAAGGGGGTACTGGAGTCCCCTGGCTTCCCTCACCTTCTCTGTCTCAGCCTCTTCCCTCTTTTCTTTCCTTCTTTCTCTCTGCTTTCCCCCTCCCCCTCCTCTGTTCACAAAAGCTCTCTGTACACAGCCACTTCCTCTGGCTGCTGTCTCTGAGCCCAGACCTTATGAGAACCATATGGGGAAAGAGGGTGGACGAGAAGAGGGTGGGGGAAGCCGGCTGGGCCCGCCTCTCCAGCCAGCATCTTTCCACCGCCCTCGGCTATGAGCATGGCGCTTGGCACACTGTGCCCTAACCTTCTCTAACTGGATCCTTGTGGCTTCATGCATGAGTCTCAGTCCAGAGCTGGATGGAGGCCCATAGAGAGATCCACACAAGAACCACCTCCCTGAGGCACGGACACTCAAAGCACAGTAAATAGGCTATGTGGTATCCCCACACCACCCATCTCCTACCTCCCCTCCCACTGCCAAACTCCCAGCACAAATAACCAGCCAGAAGCGCCTGTAATCCTAGCTACCCAGGAGTCTGAGATCTGAGGATCAAGATTCAAAGCCAGCCTGGGCAGGAAAGTCCTTGAGACGCTTATCTCCAATTAACCACCAGAAAAAGTGGAAGTGGTGCTGTGGTTCAAGTGGTACAGCACTGGCCTTGAGCTGAAGAGCTCAGCGACAGCGCCTAGGCCCAGCTTTCAAGCCCTATGACCAAAAAAAGAAAAAAAAGGCAGTGTGGGCATATCTGATTATTTGATTGCTAATGACCCCTTCTCCCCAGTATCCCTATCCCAGCAGGCCATGCGGGAGGCTTTGCCTGTCTCATGCCTGCCCTCCTTCTCACCTAGCCTACAATGGTCTCAAGTCAAAAAGGCCTGGGCCTGCTGGGAGAAGGTGGGTTTTTAAAGTAGTTTTTGTACTCTCTATGCGACTATGTAACTGCAACCCCTCTTCTTACAAGAACAAAAAAAATTAAAGTAGTTTCTTAATTAAGTTCCAATGGCTTACACCTATACTCCTAACTACTCGGGAGGCTGAGATCTGAGTATCATGGTTGGAAGCCAGACAGGAAAGTCCATGAGACTCAATTAAACAGTAAAAACCCAGAAATAGAGCTTTGTCTCAAGAGGTAGAGCTCTATGCTTGAGCAGAAAAAGCTAAAGGACAGTGTCTAGGCCTTGAGATCAAGTACCAGTATTGGCACAAAATAAAAATATAAGTAGTTTTTGTGTCCAATCAGTCCCCAAATCCAAGTAGGACCTTCTTGACAGAAATGCTAAGAGAACTCTACTAGTTAATCCCTCACTGATCCTACCTGGTGCTATCTCTCCACTCCCTCGGTAGCGGCCTGTTTGCTCAGCAGTAAGAGTAGGGGCAGGACTTGCTTATCTGTAAGACCCTGTTTCGAGCAGACAAAGTAGGAATTTATGACACTCAGAGGCTACTCAGATGACCTGGGAGGTCTTCACGGGAGATCCTCACGACTTATCTGATATCAGCCCTGTTCTGGAATTCCTTATTCTCAGACCCTTCCCCCTTCCCTCCAAGTCCCAGAGCTGAGAACCAGAGGGCAGGCCCTCAGCAGCTGCCCAGAAGTAGGGGGAGGCATACTGAATCCTCCTACAGTCAGCTCCTCCACCTCCCTGTAAAAAGCCACCAACTCTGGGACCTTTCTCCTCAGGGGAGGCCCATAAAGACTCCAGCTCTGGACAAGAGTATTTGTGCCCACAGCTGCCTTGCATACTAGGTTAGGAGGCTGGGGGTGGGGCAGATGGATCAGGAAGGAAGCCAAGAACTCAGCTTTCCTGGAAAACTTCGAATGAAAGTCCACAAGAGGAGAAAATTAAGGGAGAAAAAAAGACAAAAAAAAAAAAAAAAACCCAAAACAACAAAACAGAAAATAAGCAAAAGGGTGTGGGGAGAGGGAATAGAGTCTACAAACATAGAAAGCGGTGTAGAGATAGTAGGATGGAGGTAAAGCAGGCTTGCTTAGTGAGATCAACACGATTGTTCACAGAATCCCTTGGAACTGGCCAGAGCTCTCTGTAAACTAGGAAGGGAAGCCCCTGTAGACAGGGACTTTATCTAGCACTTGGAGTCCCAGCATTCATTGTCTTCTAGGCTTTCTAAGGTGGAGTGCTAAGTCCTGGGAGGATGAATGGGGAAATAAGAGATTCCTGGGGATGTAGGGGTGATGGGGATGTTGAGGAAGGAGAGTAGTTACAATGCAAACATAGCTCAAGTCCTGTTGCTTGCCCCAGGTGACAAGTCATAAGGTGAAAGGGAAAATCTATGTGGAAAAGAAATTAGAAGAGGGTAGAAGAGGAAATGGAAGGCACATCATTTTCTCCCTATTGTTTGTTTTGAGAAAAAGGATACTTATGTAGACCAAACTTGCCTCAAACTCTCAAGCCTCCTACCTTCAGCCTCCTGAATGCTAGAATTACAGGCATAGAATTTATAAGCCCCAACATACTCTTGGCCTTGTGTTCTGCTGCCTGGTAGAAGTGGCAGCTTCTTCCAGCCCTTATCTTCTTTCTCTCAACATTCTGGGGCATGGAATGCTAGGACAGAACCCCAAGGAATGCATGCTCAGCTTCTGCTGGAGAATCTGGGTTCCGTTTTCTTCAGAGGCCAATTTGGGGGCTTAGGAGACAATACCAGGATCACAAATAATGTGGGGTTAAGAAACATGTCTGCCTGGTAATTCAGTTGAACTCAAAGTTGGCAAGCCATGAGCTTCTCAAGGGCTCCCAGGTCCTATCTGATCCTTTGTCACTATGGGGATGTACAGCCAAGCTGGGAGGTGGGGTGGGAAAGGTACCTAAGGCAGCTAGGTCAGAGGCTAGAGAAGAAAAGGGGAGCCTTTCCTCTAAGGAGGATTTGGGACGGGAAGATGAGCTAGGAGTCACATCTGCTGCCACCCTGTCACAATATATTCTCACCAACGATTGGCCCACTCTCTCCTTGGAGTGGCGTCCATGGGAATTTGCCACGGCTGGAAAGCATTAGTTGCCAAATCATTTTAAGATGTACTACAGAACCAGTTTTCTACCCCCCCTCCTCCCCTTCTGCTTTGGCTATGTTAGGATTCCCTAATTCTGACCAACAGACACATAGGGATCACTCAAAGGAGAGTGTGCACAGACACAGAGCGTGCGTGTAAACACACCCCACTCAGCACTGAACTATCATTGTGTGGCTGTGGCTTGCACAGACCCCAGCCCCACTATTCCACACAGCCAGCCTTTTTATTTTCCTCCTCCAGAGGTGAGTGGGCTCCTGGGGAATGCCTAGGCCTGAAGGGACCCTTGGGCATCAGTGCACACTTGGGGGGTTGGGGTGGGGGATGTGGTGCTGAGCTAACGGCTGGTCCCTTCTCTGCCATTGTCATATCCCTGAGCTGAAGGAGATCAGAGAGGGCAGACATCACGCCTCTTCTCCAAGGCACACATGCACACACACCCCAGCTGGGAAAAACGCAGGCCAGGCAGTAAACGTCATAGGCTGACCAGTTGTGTCCTGTCAGGAAGCGGGCAGCCTCTGAACTCACCCAACCAGAGGCGTTACTGTATTGTTCTGGACACAATCGAATGGAAGTAGCCAGCCCCAACTCCGGGCAAGGTGGGTGGAGAAACAGTTGCCACGAGGGTCAGGAGGGCAGGGAAGGGGAAGCAGCTTTTAGGACAGGAAAGTAAGGGGCAGCCGCTAGGACGCTACCCTCAAAGTCCACGGCGTGAGTGGAGCTCTCCGCACATGGTCAGTTCAGGAAACCGCGGGGCTGCGGAGGGGTCGCGAATGCTGAGACCTGGGGTCAGGTTGTGCCGCGGAGCCCTCGCTGGTGGCCAGCAAAGCAAGGGCTAGACGGGGCCCTGGGTTGAAATGAGAATCGCAATCACAGAAGGAGGCCAGGAGACACGCGCCTCCCTTAACCGTTTCTTTCTTCCTGATCTTTGCGCAAAGAAGGCAAGGTGTCCAAGCTCGAAAGAGCTCAAAAGAACAGACAGGGCCGCAGGATCGGGCACAAGCTCACCACACAAACGCTCACAAGTGGGAAAGGGGACCCAAAGAGGAGTCGGGGCGCTGGGACCTCACGCAGACCAATAGCACCAGAGTCCCCAAGGATAGACGACGTTTCCAAGCTCACCCTCCGGGCTCTCGTGAGGAGTCGGGCTGTTAGACCGACCCACAGGCCCGCAGGCCCAGGGAAAGGATGGGGTTGATCCCAATTGGAGGTGCCAGACCCGCCCGGTAAATCCGGGAGTTTCCTCCGGAGATTCAGCGGCGGCGGTTAAGGACCGCAGTCACTCATTGGGCCGCGGGCGTCATCTTTCAGCAGCCCTCTCCACGCCCGCCCGCTCGGGTCTCCAAAGTCCGAAACCAGCCTAGGCTTAAGAGGAGGAGCGCGGACCTCCCGCTAGCGCGCCTCCCACCCACCTGTGCAGGTGAGCGGCGCGCGCCGCGCCTCGCCGGGGGCGCACCGACGCTCCCCCCGCTCCGGGCTCCACAAGCCTCCGCCCGGCCTCGACGTCTGCCAGCTCCCCGGCGCCGGGCCTCGGGCCTGTCCTCAGCCCCCCCACGTCTCGCCCTCCCGCACCTCCGTTCGTGCAGTGGGTAGGGTACTCACAGGGTAACGGTGCCGTTGGGCAGCAGGCTGGGCTCGGGAGGCTCTGGGAGGTCTCCGCCACCGCACACCACCCTTCTGCGCGCCAGGTTGGGGGCGCCGCTGCCCAGTCCCTTGGGCCGCTCCCCAGAGCACTTGCAACTGCGGATGGGGACGGGGCAGCCGGGAGCACCCCCAGCCTCGGGCGCCAGGAGCAGCAACAGCAGCAGCGGCAGCGGGAGGCTCGCGGACGCCCTCCGCATCCTGCGTCCCCCCAAGCCCATCAACCCATCGCCCCGCGGGGACCCGCAAGCGCTGGGGCCGGGCTGCGCTGCCGGCCGTCGGGACCCGGGCGTGCGGGGCGGCGCGCTCAGCGGGGGCCGGGGGAGCCCGAGGGAGGGGCGGGGGGCCCTGGGCGGAGGCGAGCCCTGGGGTCCCAGCCGCCGCGCCCCGGGGGCATGTCCTGCGAGCTCCCCGCCGTGGACGACACGGGCGCGGCTGTCAGCGCCGCGCGGGAGGCCCCGGGCGGTGCGGCCCGACTCTCAGCGCTTCGCGCTCCGGGGCTGGTGGCCGCCCGGCGTCCGTGCGTCGCCGACCCGCTCTGCGCGGGGCTGGGACGTAGCGGACCGCGCTGGTCTCCCGCTGCCGCTGCCGCTGCCGCCGCCGCCGCCGCCGCCCCGTGCCATGGATGGGGGCAGCTCGGCGCCGCGCCGCTCCCGCCGCCTCCAGCCCCCGCCCCCCCCCCCTTGCGCCTCGCCACTCCGCGAGGCCCTAGCGCCTCCCGACCTGCAGCCCGTCCGCTGCCCTCTCCACAATCCAGCCCCAAACAGCACTTTTCACAAAACCCTCCTTGGCTCGTGTGCGTGCAGACTGCAGGAACAGGCTTCCGGAGCTTTGCATGACCTACGGGGCTCGGCTTGAGATGTCTGGGGCTCTGTTTGGGGTTGAACTTTGCTCGCGATCAGAGGTTTCCATTCGCCTCCGTGACATGAGAGGCCGGTCTAGACCTTGGCTCTCACAGTCACAACCCTGCTCCTGCCCACAAACTTTGATTGAGGCCACCGCAGGAGGATCCAAGCCACAGATGAGGAAGCAGCTGACCTCACCCAGTGAGCAGTGACCTTGTCCAGTGGGGGGTGCATGTTGTTGGGCCAAGGAGAGGTCAAAGGCCAAGACAGGCCTTGCTAGTTTTGACCATCCGCCCCCTCCCCGTGTGTGTGTGTGTGTGTGTGTGTGTGTGTGTGTGTGTGTGTGTGTGTGTGTGTGTGAAGTAGTGAGTGACAAACTGGGAAAATGAAAAGAGGGATCTGTGCCAGGATATGGGCAGAGCACTGTGCAGGGAGTTAGGACATCCCATTCTAAGCTTAGCTCTGCCTTTTAATTTATTCACTGTCTGACTTTGGACCCACTGATGAAACATCTTGGAGGACTAGTCTAGGGTCAAAATGAGGTCCTGACTACCCCCTACTTTATTCATGTAAATTGTGGCATGAGAAGGATCTGACCTTGAGAAGGGGAAAGAAGGATGAGAAATGTGGTGGAAGCTCCTTGCCCAAGCATATAATCCCAGTACTTGAGAGGCAGAAGGATCCTCAGTCAGAGACCAGCTTGGACTTAGTAGTGAGACTGTCTCAAGAAAACCAAACATTTAAAAACAAAACAAACAACTGGGTGCCCATGGTTCACACCCGTAATCTTAGCTACTCTGGAAGGCTGAGATCTGAGAATCAAGGTTTGAAGCCAGCCTGGTCAAGAATATTTGTGAGACTCTTATCTCCAATTAATTGCCCAAAACTGGAAGTAGAGCTGTGGCTCAAACTGTAGATCACTAGCGTTGGGCATAAAAATTTAGAGACAGTGCCCAGGCCCTGAGTTTAAGTCCCAGACTTGCACAATAAACACCCGCCTCCAACAAAACAAACAAAAGAACCCGCTGTGATTAAGATGTATTGTACTCATCATCTGACTTATGGAATTGAAACTTCTTTATACAACCACTTAATAATATTTTTAAAAAATGCTTCTGGGTATTGCTTCTGGATTGCAATGCAAACTGGAAACCTGGTTGGGGGAGTGTGGCTCATGGTGTCTGCCTTCTTAGATTTCCCACAAAGGATAGCCTTTCTGTTATTTAATAGAGCCTTGATTGCTAAGAAACCAACTGCCAGGACTGGAGCAGGACTGGTGTTTCCACCCTCACAGGGCCATCAATGTGCCCCCATGATGGCCACCACCCTCTTCCATGAGCTTGGCCCTGCCGTGGTGAAGGTGCCTTTTCCAGTCCTACTGCGCTTGTCAGCCAAGCCTCCCAGCCCCTTTGCAGGGAAGTGGCTTCTCCCTTTGGCCTGCTGGCAGCAGGCCTTGGGGCCTGATACTGGCCCCCTTGCTTTCCCTCCCTGGCTCCTCATCCCTCCCAGCTGAACTTCCAAAGATAAATAAATAGTGATTGCAAATGGAGGAAGGGAGATGAGGAATGGCCTTCCCCAGCAGGAGCCCTCAGCAGGCCTGGCTAAGCCTGCATTCCTCAGGAAAGGGTCAGAAGATCCAGCCACAGCTACAGCCCACAAGCAGGGTCTGCCCACCCAGACTTCTGCCGCCCACCCAGCCTCCCGGGTATCCGTAGGCCACGAGGAAGAGGAGGAGAGGCCTTGGACCCAAGTCACAGCTTCTTTTGACTTGTTTTTGCTAAATGAAGACACTCAAAGTCTGGAAAGGAATTCTTCTGTCCCCCCCCTACACTTGCAAAAGCTAAATAGAGACCAGATGACATTGACATGACATTGAGGGGAGGCTTCTACTTGGTAGAGAAAATGAGATGCCTGGTGGAGAACTTAGCCCTGTCCTGAGGGCTATCATATTTGACTTTCATAATGGCTGAGGATGACATAGTCAGTAGGTTAATCCCCTCCCCCCCTCCCCCCCCCCCCCCCCCCCCCCCCCGCAACCTGGGTGCTGTCCTCCAGCTCTACTACTTGAACCACAGCACCACTTCCAGTGTTTCTGGTGGTTTATTGGAGATAACAGTATCACTGACTTTCTTGCCTGGGCTGGCTTTGAGCCATGAATCTCAAATCTCAGCTTCCTGAGTAGCTAGGATTACAGGCGTGAACCATGGGCACCCAGCTAATTTCCCATCTCTAAGTCATACAGAGGTAAAGGGCCTGGGGTCTAGGATCCCTTAGGATTGATTCCTTTCTAGGTTCTGTCCAATCTACTGGAAGCTTTCCCCATAGACTATTTCTTGCTACTGTCCTCAGGTACAGAGGAGTGAGTTTAACTCAAACTCTTGTTTGTTTGTTTACTTATTTTGCTAGTACTGTAGTATGAATTCAGGGCCTGGCCACTGTTTCTTAGCATTTTTACTTTTTTATTTTTATTTTTTCTGGTCCTGGGGCTTGAACTCAGGGCCTGGGCACTGTTCCTGAGCTTCTCTGTGCTAAAAGCTAGCATTCTACCATTTCAGCCCCAGTGTCACTTCTGGCTTTTTCTGTTAATATGTTACTGAGGAATTGAACCCAGAGCTTCATGCATGCTAGGCAAACACTCTACCACTAAGCTACATTCCCAGCCATCTTAGCTTTAAATTTTTTTTTTTAATTTTTATTTTACCAAAGGCTAGTGCTCTAAACTTGTTCCTCAGCTCCACATTTGGTAGTTAATTGGATAAGAGTTTTACGGACTTTCCTGTCCGCCCTGGCTTTAAACATTGATTCTCACATCCAGCCTCCTGAATATCTAGGATTATAGGCATAAGCCACTAGTGCTTGGCTAAAACTTGGGGCTGGGAATGTAGCTTAGTGATAAAGTGCTTGCCTAGGATGCATTGAGCCCTGAGTTTGATTCCTCAGTACCACATAAACAGGAAAAGCTGGAAGTGGCACCGTGGTTCAAGTGGTAGAGCACTAGCCTTGAGCAAAAGAAGCTTAGGGACAGTGCCCTGGCCCTAAATTCAAGCCCCAAGACTGGCAAAACAAAAACTCATAAAAAACAAAACAAAACAACATGCAGGGTCGCAGTTACTTGGGAGAGCGATGCAGGAAGATCATGTGAGCTTTGAGTCCCAGGCTAGTGGGGTGACATTGTGATATATTCTCTGTTAAATAAGACAAAATAATTACAATAAAAGTATCTTGTTTTGAGGTTTGGTTGAGATAAAAAGATGACTCAAACTTAGTTCTGAGTCAGGCACTGGTAGCTCACGCCTGTAATTCTAGCTACTCAGGAGGTTCAGATCTGAGGATTATAGTTGGAAGTCAGCCACGGCAAGAAAGTTGGTAAGACTTTTTTTTTTTTTTTTGGTTGGTCGTGGGGCTTGAACTCTGGGCCTGGGCACTGTCCCTCCGCTCTTCAGCTCAAGGCTAGCCTCTACTTAGCCCTCTGCTTATGTGGTGCTGAGGAATCAAACCCAGGGTCTCATGCAGGCGAGGCAAGCACTCTACCACTGAGCCACCTTCCCAGCCCCAAGACTTTTTTTTTTTGGTCAGTTGTGGGGCTTGAACTCTGGGCCTAGGTGCTGTCTCTCAGCTCTTCAACTCAAGGCTAGCACTCTACCACTTGAGCCACAATGCCACTTCTGGTTTTCTGGTGGTTTATTGGAGATAAGAGTCTCACCGACTTTCCTGCTTTGAATCGCAATCATCAGATCTCACCCTCTAGAATAGCTAGGATTACAGGCGAGAGCCACCGGCGCCCAGTGGTTAGACTCTTATCTCCAATTGACTTCCAGAAAAAGCTAGAAGTGGAGCTGTGGTTCAAGTGGTACAGCACCAGCTTTGAGCAAAAGAAGTTCAGGGACAGTTCCTAGACCTTGAGTTCAAACTCCCAGGATTGGGACAAAACAGAATATCTGGCTAGGAAGTCTGACCCATGAAAATGTACTTTTTAATTTTTTAATTTATTTATTTTTATTGTGCCGCCTTCGGGCTGAACCCAGGGCTTTACATTCTAGGCAACTGCTATACCACTGAGTTACTCCTCAGCCCAGAGTCCAAATTTGTAACTGTCAATCTATAAAATGACAGTTGTGGGCAGAGAGAAACTCCCAATGATTCCATCAAGTGTTTTACTTTCCCTTGAGCTTTGCTCTCTCATTCTCTGGCTTGTTCTGAGTCATACCAGTGAAGATGCCCACTTCTAAAGCGCATGGGGAATAGAACCAGTGACCCCTTTACCTAAATCCCCAACAGAGGAAGAGAAGGTGGAAACTTTCCAAGTGAGCTGACTACTAAGGCAGGAGAAGATAAAAGGCTGAATAAGAAATCCAGAAAACAGGCTGGGAGTGTAACTTAGTAGTAAGTACATGCCTAGCCTATGCCAAGCCCTGAGATCAATACTCAACACTGGAAGAAAAGAGAAGAAAAGCACAACAAAAACTATAAGTCCTATTAGCTCCCTTAGTCCTTCCCAGGATGGTCCTACTGGACAGTCCTCCTCTACCTTGTACTTTCCTGGGGACCAGGCTGAGCTACTGACATGTAAGAATGCTCCTCTTGAGTGTTCAGGACAGAAAGCCCATGTCCATCCAGAAGGGAAGAAGCAGAACTGTGGGAAGCTACCCAGGTGACATGTGGGTCTGAGACCGCTTCTCTTTAGTAATTAGATTCCACCACATGAAAAGGACATGGTATAATTTAGACTTGCCCACAAGGAAGAGTCATCGTTTGTCTCTACTGAAATCCAATTCACTCATGAAATGGAATCCATGCACATTTCCTGCACAGGACACAGTGGCTAAGAGCTTGGACTCTGAAGCTGGATTCAGGTCCTGCTATTTTACTGATGGTGTTATTCTAGGCATGGTTTGCTGGTCTGTGAAGTGGGATAAAATAGTGTTCAAAACCATGAATAGCTGGGTGCTGGTGGCTCATGCCTGTAATTCTAGCTACTCAGGAGGCTGAGATCTGAGGATCACCGTTCAAAGCCAGCCAAGGCAGGAAGTCCTTGAAATTCTTTTTTTTTTTTTTTTTTTTTTGGCGGTTGTGGGGCTTGAACTCTGGGCCTGGGCGCTGTCCCTCAGCTCTTCAGCTCAAGGCCAGCGCTCTACCACTTGAGCTACAGCGCCACTTCCGGTTTTCTGGTGGTTTACTGGAGATAGGAGTCTCACGGTCTCTCCTGCCCGGGCTGGCTTTGAACCGCAATCCTCAGATCTCAGCCTCCTGAGTAGCTAGGATTACAGGCGTGAGCCACCGGCGCCCAGCTTCCTTGAAATTCTTATCTCCAATAAATCACCAGAAAACCGGAAGTGGCATTGTAACTCAAGTGGTAGAGTGCTAGCCTTGAGCTGAAGAGCTGAGGGACAGCGCTCAGGCCTAGAGTTCAAGCCCCATGACCGACAAAATAACATGAATATCTTTTTTTTTTTTTTTTTTTTTTTTGCCGGTTGTGGGACTTGAACTCTGGGCTTGGGAGCTGTCCCTGAGCTCTTCAGCTCAAGGCAAGTGGGCTCCACTTGAGCCACAGCACCACTTCCAGCTTTCTTGTAGTTAATTGGAGATAAGAGTCTCACCGACTTGGGCTGGGAAGGTGGCTCAGTGGTAGAGCTCTTGCCTTGCATGCCTGAGGCCCTAGGTTCAATTCCTCAGCACCACATAAGCAAAAAGAAAAAAGCTGGAAGTGGCGCTGTGGCTCAAGTGGTAGAGTGCTAGCCTTGAGCTGAAGAGCTGAGGGACAGCGCCCAGGCCCAGAGTTCAGGCCCACGACCGGACCCCCCCCCCAAAAAAAAAAAAGAGTCTCTCCGACTTTCCTGCCGGGGCTGGCTTTAAACCGTGATCCTCAGATCTCAGCCTCCTGAGTAGCTAGGATGATAGGCATGAACCATGGATGGGCACCCAGTTGTTTGTTTTTAAATGTTTGGTTTTCTTGAGACAGTCTCACTACTAAGTCCAAGCTGGTCTCTGACTGAGGATCCTTCTGCCTCCCAAGTACTGGGATTATATGCTTGGGCAAGGAGCTTCCACCACATTTCTGATCCTTCTTTCCCCTTTTCAAGGTCAGACCCTGCCTAGGGCTTTCTTCCTACTTCCTTCTCCTGTAGCGTCCGGCTACTACGTGTATAAGTGTGTTTGTGTGTGCGTCCGGCTACTACGTGTATAAGTGTGTTTGTGTGTGTGCATGAGCATGTGCATGTGTGAGTACTGGGGCTTGAACTCAGTTGGCTTTTTTTACTGAAGCAGAGTGCTCTACCACTTAAGTCACACCTCCGCTTCTGGCTTTTTGGTAGTTAATTCGAGAGAGGATTCTCTTGGACTTGTGTGCATGAGCTCGCTTCGGAACTGAATCCTCAGATGCTGAGTAGTAGGATTACAGATGGAGCAACTGGTACCCAGCTTGGGAGGTTATTTTTTTTCTGTTGCTATTTTCTTTTTTGGTGTGATGTTTATGATTATAGAGTCAGACAACAGATTGTTCAATTAAATGAATATGTTCAGCAGAGGAGGTTGGTTTTATAAACCAAAAAGGGCAAAGGAAAGCAAAAACAAATGACAATTAAATACAAATGACAAACAAAACCAAAAACAAAAACATGGGTGCAAGTGAAAATTGTTAAACTTAAAGGTGAGGGGGGATTTTATTTTTTATCATGCCAGCTAAAACTGATTGTTATAGCTCGGTCTCCTAACTCCTAAGAAGGCCAGATAAGATAAGCTTAATTCTGCTTTGAGACAAGGAATTTATCAGGATTCCATTTTGCTGTGGTCTGTTGACCTTAATGCTGGAGCTCAATCCAAATCTATCTATATATCTATATTTCTGCTGTGGTGCTAAGGATGGAATCCAAGGCTTTTTTGTGTGATAGGTATATGCCGTCACTGAGACCCATTGCTAGCTCAATTTAATATTTATAATTGACTTGGGGAACTGTGATTTAAACAATAGGAGTTATATGTCTGTTTGGTGGAGTATTTTGCTTTGGTGTCTGGTTCCTAACAAAGATTATGAAACTCTTGGATTGGCCTGTGAATTGGATATTTTGTTTGTTTGTTCTGGATTTTGTTTTTCATCTTATTTTGTTTGTTGAGATGGGGTCCCACTATGTTGGTTAGACTTGTCTGCCGGAACTCTTGGGTTCAAGAAATCTTCTTGTCTTAGCTATTTAAGTAGATGGGACTACAGGTTCATGTTTTATAGAATTCCTTTGTATCTTATTGAGCTTATGCAAATGAGAAGACTCAGGATAAGTCCTCTAATAGCTTTAGAAAGGAGCTAGTCACTAGAAAGACCAAGTTAGTAGACAGTTGGAACTTGCAGCTACCCTGACCTCTGGTAAGGGACTGGGCTGCTGGAGGTTCTTGAAGCTGGGTGCCCATGGCTCAGGCCTATAATCCTAATTACTCAGGAGGCTGTGATTATGGTTTGAGGCCAGCCTGGGCTAGAAAGTCCATGAGGCTCTTATCTCCAATTAACAACCAGATAAGTCAGAAGTGGAGTTATGGCTCAAGTGGTAGACTGCTAGGCTTGAACATAAAACTCAAGAACAGCACCTAGGCCCGGAGTTCAAGCCCTGGGACCATCATGTACATATATAAAAGGCTCTTGAACAATGAAATCAGTTTTCTCTCTGGATAGTGGACACATCAGGGTGGTAGGAAAGAAAGCACAGAAACTCTGTCACCTGTTCTCCACAATATCCCATTTTTATGTGTGTATGAGTGTGTTTGTGCTGGAACCCAAGGTCTACCACATGCTAAGTATGTGTCCTACCATTGAGTTATAGGTGCTAAGTATGTGTCCTACCATTGAGTTATAGGAATGTTAGCCCAGGAATGATTTTATTTGTTTGTATGCCCCTCAGGTCTTAGTAACCAACAAAAATTGGAGATGATTATTTTCTTATCAACACATTGTTATTGAGGTCTTAGTCATGCATCTTTTTGTGTCTGTGTGTATGTGCTAGTCCTGGGGCTTGTACTCTGGTCCCAGATGCTTTCCCTGTTTCTTTGCTCTCTTCTGGCTCTTTTGGTAGTTAATTGGAGATAAGATAAGAAATACTTTTTTTTTTTTAAACCAGTCCTGGGGATTGAACTCAGGGCTTGGGCACTGTCCCTGAGCTTCTTTTGTTCAAGGCTAGCCCTCTACCACTTGAGCCACAGTGCTGCTTCCAGCTTTTTCTGTGTATGTAGTACTGAGGAATTGAACTCAGGGATTGCTAGGCAGGCACTGTACCATTAAGCCACCTTCCCAGTCTAAGAAATACTTACTTGCTTGGGCTGGCTTCAAGTCATGATCCTTATGATGGGCCGGAATATTGTTTCAGGCACTGAAGATATAGCAGTCTGAATTTCATGAGCTCAGGTGACAGCAGAAGGAGATAGACACTGCATAAATAAAGGAGGAGATATTAAAAAGTGAAGCTAATGGAGCAAATCCCAACAGAGTGAGGGTTGAGAAATGATGAGGAAGACTTGGTTGGCAAGATGTCTCCAGAGCAAAGTTCTGAAGGAATGAAGGAGGAGTTGGGAGACAAGGCATTGCATGCCAAGAGAGCAGTTAATGGTAGCACAACAGGAGAGTGCTAGGGGGCTAGGGGTGGAGTATAGGGAGCAGGAAGGAGCTAGGTAAGAGCTTGTTTCCATTATTCCCCTTCTGATAGGAATGAGAAAAGCTGGCAGGAAATTTTGGCCTAGATAAGCTGATAAAACACAACTTACCTGACAGTGAAATGGGGGCAAGGGGCTGCAAAAGAGTAAGGAAGTAAGAAGGACAAAAGAATGAGGAAATAAGGACACGTTAAAGCTTTGGTGTCTCAACCTTATAGGAAGCAGAAAGGAGAGCTGCCAATTGGAAAGCCATTCAGTTTTCACTAACCCAAAACCAAGCTCTGTAATGAGGAAGATGACTGAAGAGTTAAGCTGGCAGAGATGGAATTAACGTCCATCTTCCCCATGATATGTCTAGGCCATGTGCTTTCTTTCTCTGGTATATATAATTTTTATTTTTTTAATTTTTTGGTTGGTCATGAGGCTTGAACTCTGGGCTTGGGCGTTGTCCCTGCACTCTTCAGCTCAAGGCGAGCTCTCTACACTTGAGCCACGGTGTCACTTCTGGTTTCCTGGTAGTTAATTGGAGATGAGAGTCTTTCAGGCTTTCTTGCCTGGGCTGGCTTTGACCTATGATCCTCAGATCTCAGCCTCCTGAGTAGCTAGGATTACAGATGTGAGCCACCGGTGCCCAGCTATACTTCCATATTTCTTCTCTTTCTCTATCTTTCCTTTTTTCTTTCTTCCTTCCTTCCTTTTTTTTGTGCCAGTCTTCTTTCTTTCTTTCTTTCTTTCTTTCTTTCTTTCTTTCTTTCTTTCTTTCTTTCTTTCTTTCTTTCTTTCCTTTCTTCCTTCCTTCCTTTCCTTCCTTTCTTCCTTCCTTCCTTCCTTCCTTCCTTCCTTCCTTCTTTCTTCTTTCTTTCTTTTCTTTCTTTCTTTCTTTCTTTCTTTCTTTCTTTCTTTCTTTCTTTCTTTCTTTCTCTTTCTTTCTTTCTTTCTTTCTTTCTTTTCTTTCTTTCTTTCTTTTTTTCTTTCTTTCTTTCTTTCTCTTTCTTTCTTTCTTTCTTTCTTTCTTTCTTTCTTTCTTTCTTTCTTTCTTTCTTTCTTTCTTTCTTTCTTTCTTTCTTTCTTTCTTTCTTTCTTTCTTTCTTTCTGTGTGTGCTAGTACTGGGGCTTGAACCCAGGGCCTGGGTGCTGTCCCTTAGCTTGTTGACTCAAGGTTGGCACTCTACCATTTGAGCTACACTCAACTTTTAATTTTTTTCGTGGTTAATTGGAGACAGTCTTAGAAAGTTTCCTGCCCAGGCTGGCTTTGAACCATGATCCTTGGATCTCAGACCTCCACAGTAGCTGCGATTATAGGCATGAGACACCAAAATTCTTGCCTTGAACTCTTTTCTTGTTAGACAAAAGGACTGAGGTTGTTTAGCTGTCCTAAATTTTCTGGTAACACATTGGGTGAGTTGGCCAGGAAGTTAAAGATTAAGTACATCTTTAACTAACTTGGACTCATCAAATGGTTACGTATTTTGGTGCTGTGACTAGAATGGGCTGTTCAGGTTATCCTTTGAATCATGTCTAGTGATAGGGAAAGGACTTTGAATTCTGCATAAGAAGCCTAGAAATTTAGGAAAGAGGAATACATTTAAGTCACCTTTCAGCTGGAGGATCAACTAACTCTAAGAGTGAGTGGAGGGAGCAGGAGACATTAAGGAGACGAGCTCTCAGTCCACTAAGAAATCATGATGTCTTAGACCAAGGAGGTGGTAAAGGAGGCTTAGAGAGGCTGGATTCTGAATGTACAGTATGATAGTATGGAATAAATATTTGGTCTTGTCTCACTTCCTGGCATAGTTTCCTGAAATCCTTGGAATCTCTTAACTGATAAGTGTTTTTTGTATGCTGATGAGTTGATTAAGGGCTGGCAGTCCCTGAGTAGCCCGTGGAGGGAGCTGAACACAGGAAAGACCCAAGCTGGATTAGAGGGTTGGGCTTGATTCAATTCAGTGACTGACGTCCTGGGAGGGGAGGGGGTGAAGGTTGAGCTGATGGATCACTATGGCCAATGATTTCACCAGTCATGCCTAGGAAATAAAGTCTTCATAAAAACTCCATTAAAAACTCTGGCCGGGCGCCAGAGGCTCACGCCTGTAATCCTAGCTACTCAGGAGGCTGAGATCTGAGGATCTCGGTTCAAAGACAGCCTGGGCAGGAAAGTCCGTGAAACTCTTATCTCCAATAAACCACCAGAAAACCTGAAGTGGCGCTGTGTCTCAAGTGGTAGAGCGCTAGCCTTGAGCTGAAGAGCTGAGGGACAACATTCAGGCCCAGAGTTCAAGCCCCACGACCGACAAAAACAAACAAACAAACAAACTCCATAGAAACAAGGCTTGGTGAACTTCAGGTAATTGTAGGAAGGGGAGGAGAGGGTTTGGGAACTCTGTTCCTGGCTCCTCTGCATCTCTCCATTGTGTTCCTTTATAGCAAACCAGTAAGTATGTTTCCCTGGATTCTGTGAGCTGTCCTGTCATCAAAGCAAGGAAAGGTTGTGTTGGGATCTCAAGTATGGAGGAATTTGGGAACTTGAGCCCTTGCCTGTGGGCTCTGATGCTGTCTTCAGGTAACCATCATAGCTCTTAACTGAATGACAGGATACCTCATGGTGGTCCTAAGGCAGTGATACTTGCTGGTAAGAAGAAATCTCAACATTTAGGATTTTAGAAGTCTTCTATGTTGACTGGTAGGAGCAGAGGAAAAATAGCTTTTTCTACTCATGGAGCCAAATGGGATTTTCTGCCTATGGATAGAATAAATAATTGTCAACCAGGCATGGTGGTATACATCTGTAATCCCAGCTACTTCAGAGGCAGCGGCAAGAGGATGGCCATTCGAGGAAACCCCAGAGCAAAGATGGCAAAACTCTAGCTCAAAATGAATTACTTTTATTTTGCTGATTAATTTTAAAAGGTGCAGGGAAGTGGCTCATGTGGTAGAGGTCTGGGTTCCAACTCCAATAGGAGGGGAGGCATTGTTAAGGTATTTGGCTTAAATGGTAGAGTGGAATTGTAGTTAAGTTGAAGGGGAAGGCTCGGGAAGGGGTAACGTCTGATCTGTTGGGGGCAGTAGGTGGGTGATGAGTCCTGGAGGAAAATGAAGTTGAGTCCTCCACTCTACTAGGTGAACAAAGAGGGCAGATTGCTACCCTCAGGGAGTTGACTGTTTAGTAGAAGAAGTAGTTCCTGAACAGAGAAGGAAGGTGGGAGGCCAGAGGTATACCAGCTCTTGGACTCCTTAGCTTTAAGGCTGTAGGAAAGAAATCAGAGGAAAGGGAGGACCATGGGGACTGAAGTTCACCAGGACACACCCCATACAGGATTATTTTGTTGTTGTTGGTGGTAGTGGTGGTGATCTTTGGACTGAGGGCTAGGGTACTATCCTTGAGCTCTTTTGCTCAAGTCTAGCACTCTACCTCTTTGAGCTACGGTGCCACTTCCAGTTTTCTAGTGGTTATTTAGAGATAAAAGTCTCATGGATTTTCTTACCTGGGCTGGCTTTGAACCACAATCCTCCGATCTCAATCTCCTGAGTAGCTAGGATTACAGCCTGGAGCCACCAGTGCCTGGCTCATGCACCTTTCCCTTCTCCCACCTGGGGCTGTCACTCTTTCACAGAGGGAAACTCAGAGGCTGTGTTATGCATGTATATGTGTGCATGTGTGTGCAGACACATGTGGGGTGGGTAGCCTTCCTCCTGGGCGGTTCCCACTCCTTTACATGCTCTACAGGCCACTGTAGGAGCTACCTGCTGCCTTGGGCTGTGGTGTCTTGGTTGTGGACAGGGGGAGCTCTGGATCTCCTACCTCAGAGCCGAGACCCCATGACCTTCAACCATCACAACAGTACCAGCAGAGGACCAAGTCAGCACTGAAGAAAGGGAAGAAATGGAGAGGAAGAGCATGTGGCGTAGCACAAAGCACTGCCTAGCACACCAGGCCCTAGGTACCATCCCCAGTATGGCAAAACCAACAAAACATTAAGAAAACTGGAGAGGAGAACAAAGCCCCAGTGGGTAGTGAGTTACAGGCCTTTTCTAGCATGCAGAGTATTAGGGAGCACAGAGCTTGGGGTATCTGAGGCCTGGGGCACTTGGCTGGGAAGGCTCATGAAGATGAGGAGAGGGCTTTCCTTTACAGGATGTGTAGTGGGGAGCTGAGTTTGAAGCAAATGTCAAAAGCTTGTCTGGAGTTAAACTGCTTTCAACACTATTTTTTTTTTTTAAATTAAATCACTTTTAGCTCAGTGCTGGTGGCTCACTCCTACTGTAATCCAACTACACACGAGGCTGAGGTCTGAGGCTCAAGATCAGAAGGCAACTTGGGCAGAAAAATCTATGAGACTCTTATCTCTAACTAATCAACCCTCTCCCCCCCAAAAAAAAGGGGGGGGGGAAGCTGGAAGTAGAGGTGTGGTTCAGGTGGTTAGAGCACCAGCCTTAAATGAAAAAGCTAAAGGACAGCACCTAGGCCCTGAGTTCAAGCCCCAGTACCTGCACATATCTACATTAAAAAAAAAAAAAAAAGAAAGTAGTGCACACATAAGATTAAAAATGGACTAGTGTGGAAGAGTTTCTAATTGGAATCAATGGCCCTTCTCCATCTCACCCATAGCCCCAACTTTTGACTGCTCCTGACTTTAGTTTTTTGCTCCTGGTTCAAGCAGCCACAAAATGAACTACTACCCAGGCCAATCAATGGCAGTTTTCCAAATCTAGCTTTCAGGAGCTGCCTCCCCCCCCCCAACCCCCCCCCTCCCCCAGCGATACCTTTCTCAGCCCCAGGCCTTCCATAGATTTCCAAAAGAGCTCCTCTGGGTTCTTGTAGCTGTTTCTCAACAACAAGCCTCAACTAGGAATGTGAGCCCCATCTGTCATGCTGGCCAAACAGAAATGCACCCCATCAGCTCACAGCCAGTCCTGGGGCTTGAGCTTAGGATTTGGGTGCTGTCCATTGCTAACCCTCTAGCACTTGAGTCACAGCCCCACTTCAGTCCTTCAGATTATGTCTGTAACCTTAGCTCCTCAGGAGGCTGAGATCTGAAGATTGTGCAGAAAAGTAATGAGACCCCTAACTCCAAATTAACCATCAAAAAGCTGGAAGTGGAACTGTGGCTGAAGTGGTTGAGCACCATGCTTGAGCAAAAGAAGCCAAGCAAGAGCTTGAGATCCTAAATTTAAGCCCTGGTATCAGCAAGCAAACAAATAAAAAAAAAACCCAGTTGTGTTGTTTTCTGGCTGCCAATTGCTCTCTGTCCCAAAAGGTGAGAGTTGGAGGTTCCAGGGCTGAGAACATGGTGGTGCAAGTGGTATGCATGTGGTATGCTGTTGCTGGAGTCTGAAGGACCAGTGTACTGGTATGAGCCATGGGTGTGGTGTGAGCCAGGGGTGCTAATTCGCATTTCACTTGGGGATAATGTTGCTGTTTTAATGCTGCTCTCCCCTCCTTCCTCTTTTTTGCGCCAGTCCTGGGACTTGAACTCAGGACCTGGATACTATACCTAAGCTTTTGTGCTCAAGGCTGGCAGTCTACCACTTGAGCCACAGATCCATTTCTGACTTTCTGCTGGCTAATTTGAAATGAGAATCCCACAGATTTTCCTGGTTCTGCTGGCTTCCAACAGCAATCTTCAGATCTCAGCCTCTTGAGTAACTAGGATTAGGGCATGAGCCACCAGCATTGGGCCATAAAGTCTTTTTGATGTCTGTACTCCTTGAAGAGGCACAGTAGAGCCCCAGCTCTGAGACCTCAGCCCAGAGGTCCAGTGGCACTCTGGTTACCAGACGAGATCTGGGTGAGTAGTGCCATGCAGGGGACCATGAACCCCACTGTGGGACATATCCTCAGTCTCAGTCTTAGAGACAAACACATGACCAGTCACAAGGAGGCACAGAGATGGCCGTGAAGGTCCCCTCTTTGCCTCCAGGGACATAGTAGACCTATGTCTCCTAGTCTCAAACCTGGACTGGAATGGATCCAGACACAGGCAGAACCATCTTCCTGCTGGCTTCTACCAAGGGGCTGTCATTGACAACCTGTAATCCCCTAAAGTCCCAGCAGCCCCAGTAGCAGCTCCAAGGCACTGGCTAACTTGTACTTCCTGCAATGAAGTCAGTCACAGTAGCCGAGCTGAGTGTGGTCACACAGATCTCTACTTTGGGGTCATCCTGTCTCCAGTGGACTGTGGGAGAGGGTGACTGAGGGAGGCCAAAGGGAAAAGCAGATTGAGATAGGCAGTGGAGAGAAAGAAAGAAGGAGAGAGGAACAGTTGGGCTCCTCCAGGGACCACCATTTCCCTTTCTCAAGTGTGGGAGTTGGTCCACTCTGGACCAGCCCAGGGTGAGAGGAAATTAGATGTAGCCACAGACCCTAAACAAAGTTTCTTTGCAGTCTCAGTGGCCAGGCTGGGAAACCCCTCTCCTGAGCCCCAGCCTGCTGGAGCTAAGGAGCACTGCTGGCAGAAGAGGCCTCTCCAATCTCTGTCTTTATCTTCCCAACACATTGAAGCCATCAGGCCCAGCCTTGCCGACTGTCGGTTAGTCTCAGGACATGGTTCTTTCACGGAAACCAGCCTGCCTGCCGCAGCCTTCCTCCTCCTCCTCCTCCTCCTCCTCCTCCTCCTCCTCCTCCTCCTCCTCCTCCTCCTCCTCCTCCTCCTCCTCCTCCTCCTCCTCCTCCTCCTCCTCCTCCTCCTCCTCTTCTTCCTCCTCCTCTTCTTCCTCCTCTTTTTCCTCTTCTTCCTCCTGGTCCTCCCCCTACCCTGCAGGGAAGGGGGGAGGCATCTCTCCCGTATCAGTGATCCAGCTTCACTATTGTCCTTCATTTCCATCTCCCCTCTGAAATGTGAAGGCTGCCTTCCACTCTAGGCCCCTTGCTCTGCCCTTACTTATCCTCCAAAGGGAATTTGTGTGCTTGAAACATGGCGTTCAGCCCCCTCCTCCCCCCCCCCCCCCCCCAGTATGAAGCTGTTCCATCAAAGCAGCAAGCACCCTTCAGTGCCTCATGTTCTGGAGAAGCCAAATCAAAGGCAAACCCTGAATTCCTCTTGCTCACGGCCAATAAAAACCTTGCTTCGTGCCGGCTTCCTTTGCTGAAATCAGATATCTTAGTGTAATAAACAAGCTGAGAGGCAGGGAAAGCTCTCACTTCTTTCTGCTGATTAGTTTTTCTAACTTTAAAAGAAGGCCTCTCCTATAACAGGATGCCTGCCCCAGAAACTTGAGCACAAAACTGCACCCTGCTCTGTCTGGTCCTGTGCAAAACTCCCCCCCCCCCCCCACCTTCCCCAGGGCTCTTGCTGGTGGGGTGTGGCCAGTTTCCGGAATATTAAACTGTTTAGCTTTAAAGGCAGGTCCAAAACGGGCTGGGGAAGAAAGCCTCTGCTGCCATGTTGCTAGTTACAGGGTAACAACAGCAAAGGAGAAGCAGAGAAATGACAAGTGGGGATTTTTCTCTAAATGGTCCTTCTGAATTTATGTACCAGGAGGCTAGAAAGAGCCCAGGACCAGCACCTGGCGCTCACTTCTTTTTTATTTTTATTTTTGTGTGTGCGGGTACTGGGACTTGAACTCAAGGTCTGGGTGCTGTCCTTTAGCTTTTTGCTCAAGGCTAGCACTCTACAACTTGAGTCACTCCACTTCTGGCTTTTTGTGGTTAATTGGAGGTCAGAGTCTCACAGCCTTTCCTGCCTTGACTGGCTTGGAATAGCAGTCCTCAGATCTCAGCCTCCTAAACAGCTAGGATTATAGGCGTGTGTCATCAGCATCTGGATGGAGCTTTTTGTTGTTTTTGTTGGTCTTGGGCCTGAACTCTAGGCCTGGGCGCTGTGCCTCAGCTTTTCAGCTCAAGGCTAGTGCTCTACCACTTGAGCCACAGCGCCACTCCCAGCTTTTTCTCCTTACGTGGTACTGAGGAATCGAACCCAGGGCTTCATGCATGCAAGACAAACACTCTACCACTGAACCACCTTCCCAACCCCCAAGAGCTTTTTTTTTTTTTGATGCCATGGGGCTTGAACTTGGTCTGTGCACTTTCCCTGCCCTCTTCAGCGCAAGGCGAGTGCTCTACTGCTTGAGCCACAGCATCACTTCTGGTTTTCTAGTGGTTTATTGGAGTTAAGAGTCTCTTGGAGTTTCCCACCTGGCTGGTTTTGAATCTCAGCCTCCTGAGTAGCTAGGATTACAAGTTTGAGCCACCTGGCTAAGGGCTTATTTCTTTATTGCAGTTCTAGGGTGTGTGTGTGTGTGGGGGTGCTTATTTCTTTATTGCAGTTCTGGGGTGTGTGTGTGTGTGTGTGTGTGTGTGTGTGTGTGTGTGTGGCCCAGGTCTTGTAGATCCTAGGTAAGAGCTTTAGCACTACACCTCTAATTTTCATGGGCTTTAATCCCCTCATGGTGGCAATGACACTCAAGGCAGACTCTGAAATGTCCAAGTGGATGGCATTGCAGAGACTTGAAGTTTGTTTCCTGAAACCACCTTGGCCTTGCCCATCAGCCTTTAGGGGCCCTGTCCTGTACTGTCCAGCCTCTGGGTAGATGCAGCTCCACATGTGCTGTGCTTTGCTGTGAGAGGGCCCTTCTCTGATAGACTGACATCTCTATCTCCGCACCCCCCCCCACCAGCCCCCAATAGGATTTTAAGTGACTCTGCTGTCAGAAGATGCTATTCTGTTTGTTTTTCCTTCTGACATTATCTCTCTGGAGGGTTTCTGGTCAAGAAATTATGTTGAGGCTGCAGATTGTGAGAGAATTGTGCTTAATGGGGAACAGACAAGATATCTTTCATGTCTAGCCAAGTTTCTTTTCCCTCCTCTTTCTCTCTCTCCCACTTCTCATCTTCCCTTTTTGGCTTCAAAGTTGGCCCGGGTTTGTGCTTGTTTCATCGGTACATCTGCTGAATAAGGTCACACATTGATCTTATTTGGGAGATTGGCAGCCTGGTCAAGCTAAGCTCTGGAGTTGGAGAGCAAGGCTGCTCCATAGAGGGTCAGCGGGGGTAAACTTGGCTCCTAAAGTGACCTGAGCAGTGTGAGAAGCCCCGGTATCCAAAGTGCCTGCTTTCCTGGCATCTCAGCGCTCAGGAGCTCCAGGTGTAAAATAGAAGAAAAGTCCCTCTTTGTGTCTGCATCACACACCATTTAGCTGATCTGTGCCAACTTTGTAGAAAACAAAGTGTGAGCTGTGAGGTCTCTGAGGCCCTCAAAGTGATTATAGGAGAGGGACATAACTTAAGGACCTTCTACCTTGTAAATGGTTACTCAACCAGGCAGAGCCATGATATAAGCATGTTGATAGAAACAAGATGGAAAAGCCACTCTGTTGGACTGGAGGTGTAGCTCAGTGGAAGAACGCTTGCCTCAGTTGTACAAGGCCCTGAGTTCCACTCCCCCACCCCACGCAGCCCTTTCCTCTCCAAAAGCCATTTTCTCACCTAAGCACTCCTTGGGATAGGCAGATTGGGAAAACTTTTGAGAGGCCAGTGGTGGTTTGGATTCTTTTGTCCTTAGTCATGAGGCTGATGTGACAGCATCCAGCTGATTTCATGGTAAAAACAGTCATGGCTCCCCGCGTAAACTATTTCCAATTGCACCACTGTCAAAGGCCCACCCTATTGCAGCCTTTGAGGAATGGTTCTTCCTTCCTCAAAACGCTGGTGGGAAGTAGAGGGTTACTCGTTTTCCAAAGGACAAAGATGTCTTGGGTTTTAAGAATGTCTTATTTGACCTCATTCTTTCTGTCTAGCCTCAGGCAACAGAATTCACTGCTGGTCTCGCTTAGAGTGGGGAGGGGGCACGGTTTTACACGTTCAACCACATAGCACAGCCTGTGGGAGTTTGAATCTGGAGCAGGAATGTGCGTGCTAGGGAAATGGGATGACAGAGGGAGGCTAATCCTACTCAAGGCTGTGCTTCATTCTCTCCTTCCTTCTCACCCCCACTGCTTGTGGTTTCAGAGTTTGTTCAACATTAAGATGTGCCAATTCTTAAGTAATACAATAGACTACACTGTACATTTCTTATAGGGCAATACAGGTCTCAAAGTATGGTTGCATATTGAAGAATATGTTCCTTAAACTGGGCATTAGTGGCTCACGCCTGTAATCCTAACTACTCAGGAGGCTGAGATCTGAGGATCATGGTTCAAAGCCAGCCCGGGCAAGGAAAGTCCTTGAGACTCTTATCTCCAATAAACCACTAGAAAACTGGAAGTGGCGCTGTGGCTCAAGTGGTAGAGCACTCGCCTCGAGCTGAAGAGCTGAGGGACAGCGCCCAGGCCCAGAGTTCAAGCCCCACGACTGACCAAAAAAAAAAAAAAAAAAAAAAAGAATATGTTCTTTAGCAGTGCTTAAAGCCAGAGATAGGGGCTAAGGATGTTGCTCAATGATAGAACACTTACCTATTACAGATGAGGCCTTGGTTCAATCCAGCACTTAAAAAAAAGAAAGGGGCAACAGGTCATCCCAATATGTTAGGAGGCCAAGGCATGCAAATCTTGAATTCCTAGCCATACAGGCTACACAGCATGACCTTGCCTAAGAAAAGTCAGGAAGTTGAGGCTGGGAAGGTGGCTCAATGGTAGAGTGCTTGCCTTGCATGCACAAGGCCTTGGGTTCGACACCTCAGCACCACATAAGCAGAAAAAGCCATAAGTGGCACTGTGGCTTAAGTGGTAGAGCTGAAATGCTGAGGGACAGTCCCAGGCCCAGAGTTCAGGCCCCACAACTGACAAAAAAAAAAAAAAAAAAAAAAAGAAGAAAAGTGAGAAAGTGGGGCTGGGAAGGTGGCTCAGTGGTAGAGCGCTTGCCTTTCATGCATGAGTCCCTGGGTTTGATTTTTCAGAACCACATAAACAGAAAAAGCCGGAAAGTGGCACTGTGGCTCAAGTGGTAGAGCATTAGCCTGGAGCTGAAGAGCTGAGGGACAGCACTCAAGCCCAGAGTTCAGGCCCCACGACTGACAAAAAAAAAAAAAAAAAAAGCAAAAGAAAAAAAGAAATTGACTGAGTATGCCTGGGTAGTGTAATGAACCTGGGTAGTGTAATGAACAAGCTATGGACTAGGCATCAGGAGTCTTGAATTTGTTTTTGCTTGCCATCAATCAGTCCTCAGACAAGGAGGGGCCCATCCAGGGCCTCAGTGGCCTTGTCAACATAGGTATGGCCATATAGACTAAAATACCCCACCATTTTGAGATTAGAATAAGACAGAATAGGAAAATACTCAGAAGCCATGATATCACATCACCATCATCATCATCATCATCATCATCATCATCATCATCATCATCATCACCACCACCACCACCATCAGCAGCAGCAGCAGCAGCAGCAACAGCAGCGAGGGTATTTCAATTTGAGTAAAAGGCTGATTTAAGTAAGGCTGGGTGCCGCCGGGCGCTGGTGGCTCACGCCTGTAATCCTAGCTACTCAGGAGGCTGAGATCTGAGGATCGCGGTTCAAAGCCAGCCCGGGCAGGAGAGACTGTGAGACTCCTATCTCCAATAAACCACCAGAAAACCGGAAGTGGCGCTGTAGCTCAAGTGGTAGAGCGCTCGCCTTGAGCTGAAGAGCTGAGGGACAGCGCCCAGGCCCAGAGTTCAAGCCCCACGGCCGACAAAAAAAAAAAAAAAAAAAAAAAGTAAGGCTGGGTGCCAATGGCACACACCTGTAATACAGGAGGCTGAGATCTGAAGGTCATGGTTCCAAGCCAGCCTAGGCTGGGAAGCTCCCTGAGACTGTAATCTTTAATTAACTACCCAAAGAAAGCTGGAAGTGGAGTTGTGGCTCAAGTACTAAGTGGAATGCTAGCCTTGAGGAAGAGATCTCAGGAATAGTTCTCAGGCCCTGAGTTCAAGTCCCAGGACACAAGAGAAGAGGAGAGAGGAGAGAGGGGGGGGGGAGAGGGAGAGGGGGAGAGGGAGAGGGAGAGGGAGAGGGAGAGGGAGAGGGAGAAAGAAAGAGAGAGAGGGAGAGAGAGAGAGAGAGAGAGAGAGAGAGAGAGAGAGAGAGAGAGAGAGAGAGAGAGAGATCTTAATAGCAGAGTACTTGCCTAGTATGAATTAGACACTGGGTTCTAGCTCTAAGGGGCATGGGGTAGAGGTGGCAGGTGATAAAAATCTTTGAGGAACCCCTGACCCAACCTTGATGTATTGTTGGTATGTGGGGTGTGAACACCCCAAACCTTTACAAGGCTGGCTTCAGGACAGACAAGGGCTACTGACAATATGGTTAGAAGTGGTTAGGCTGCTTGGGTGGGTCTGACCCAGGAGAGCATGTTGTCACTGAAGAAACTTGCCCTGGATGCTGTTACTGCATTCATGAAAATCTGGGCGTAACCCAACCAGCTGCCAATGGTGTATAAAATTGAGTCTGGCTCAATTTTCTATGAAAGATCTTGCCCAGCTGTGGATAAACTGTATATATACTCTGCTTCCCCTTTAATCTGGATTTGATTCAGCTCCCCTGACTTGTATCTTGTTCCTCATATCCAGGCACAAGCCAGAGATCTTTTTTTTTTTTTTTTTTTGCTTTGTTCCAAAGAGTTATACTAATATAGAGATGAGGAAGCTAAAGCTCCTAAGCCATCTGTAAAGTATGCTGTATTACTTGGAGAAAGTTATGTCCTCTCTGGCTTCCATTTCTGTCCATAAAAGGGGAATGGGACTAAATTACCAAAAGTACCTTCCAGGGCAAACTTCTGACCTGGGCCAACACTCACCAATCAGGTTGGCTAATGTTGCCATCTAGAGGCAATTCTAAAGCGTTCTTCAAGAGAAACTTAAAAAAAAATTTTTTTTTAGAATCTTCCTATGTAGCCCAAGCTGGCCTCAAACTTGAAATCTTCTGTGGTGCTAAGATTACAGGCATGCACCACCACACCATGCTAAGACTTCTCTTTTCTGCTGGGCTCTGGTGATTCATATGTGTAATTCTAGCCACTCAGAAGGCTGAGATCTGAGGACTGCAACTCAAAGCCAGCCTGAGAAAGGAAAGTGGGTGAGACTAGTATCTCCAATTAACTACCAAAAAAGTTGGAAGTGAAGCAGTGGCTCAAGTGGTAGAGCAAGCACAAAAGCTTAAGAATAATGCCAGCGCCGGTGGCTCACATCTGTAATCCTAGCTATTCTGGAGGCTGAGATCTGAGGATCACAGTTCAAAGCCAGCCCAGGCAGGAACGTCCATGAGACCCTTATCTCCAATAAAGTACCAGAAAACCGGAAGTGGTGCTGTGGCTCAAGTGGTAGAACGCTTGCTTTGAGCTGAAGAATTGAGAGCCCAGGCAAGCCCCACAACTGACCCAAAAAAAAAAAAAAAAAGTTCCCAGGTCCCAAGTTCAAGCCCCAGGACTGGCACAAAAAAACAAAACAACCACCCTCCCCCCCCAAAAAAAACCCCCCACCCAAACAAAACCCTTCACTTTTCTTACCCTTTAAGTCTCACAAACCCCTTTTCAATGATAGCATGATATATCCCATGGCACCTGTGACCCAGTGGTAGCCCTCCCAAAGCCAGGCTGCCATCCCAGAGAGGGAACCAGCTGCTGTTTACAGGCTCCAGTGCTCTTTTGGTATATTCAGTCATCACACCAGATCATAAAAAATAAATCTTTTAATTGCTTTGTACTTGGCACAGATGGTATCATTCAAACTCACATTTTTATTTAATGGGCTGAAATATCACACTGTAGCTTTGAAACAGCACAGGGTTATTTTACAAAATTACATTCAGCAGCAGCAATATGTTCTGAAAATTAATCCATAAAATTAAGATTGGGGGTTGAATAAACAAGGAAAAAACTGTCTAGAAAATAAACTGAAGCTATCTGTTGGGAATAGTTGAGAATTGTGCTTTGTTTTTTGACAATCTTGCTACTTTATGAATAACTGAGAACTGTAAAATCCTGGCATATGAATAGAGGGTAAGCTTTAATGTGTCTGGAAAGTGTACCCCTGGAAAGGAAAACACAAAGCAAGGCCTTGTTGAAACCATGTGCCCGTCTGAGGGGGATGAGATTCATTGGTCTTTGCTAAACATCACTAGGAAAGAATCACGGTGGAGAAATCTCATTCAATTCCCACTGCTATAGGTCCTAGAGGAAGCTCAAATCCGGTTGTAAAGAGTTGTCAGAAAGGCTTACCTCTTAATTACAAGTACTCCTGGAACTCCAGGACCACTATTACAACTGTCAGTGACACTTTACTAGTGACAATTTGTGTTTGGAGCCACTGCTTGAAGTTACCTGTATGACGGTTCCTAGCAAAGCATACCTTCCAGATATACTGTCTAGAGAAAACTAGGGACAGAAATCACCTTCTTCCAGAGCAGCAATGGCAATGGTTCAATGAAGAATTTCCTATTAAAGTGGGATGAGAAATGGCAAACCATCTGATTTCCCTGATTAGAGGCATCAGTGACCCAAGTTTTATCCGGGAAAAGGCATTCATGGATTGATTGGTACTCCTGGAAAGAATTCAGTATTGAACTTAATTCCTGGCTACTCTTTTGCAGAAGGGTCTGCATTTCTCAAATCTGATCCAAAACTACTGCTTGAAGTCAGCTTCTTATAGCAAAGACTAAGCACAAATGGTTTCTTTCCATCAGCACATGTGATCCTCAGCAGGACTGGGCTGGAACATGGGGTGTATCAAGATGGAAGCCTCGCTGGGTGCCGGTGGCTCACGCCTGTAATCCTAGCTACTCAGGAGGCTGAGATCTGAGGATTGAGGTTCAAAGCCAGCCCGGGCAGGAAAGTCTGTGGGAGTCTTATCTCCAATAAACCACTAGAAAACTGGAAGTGGTGCTGTGGCTCAAGCAGTAGAGCGCTCGCCTTGAGCTGAAGAGCACAGGGACAGTGCCCAAGCCCAGACTTCAAGCCCCATGACTGACAAAAAAAAAAAAAAAAAAAAAAGATGGAAGCCTAGGTTAGTGCATAGTTGGTCTTCTTAGCTGTCCTTAGCTCAGTGTTCCTGTGTTACCCCCACTGGGCCCTTTAAGTCTGCTGCGGTCTTGTCTGGAACAGGTTTCTTCGAGTAATCCCGCTCTCCAAAAATGGTGCTCCCTATTCGGACATTTGTAGATCCTACTTCAATCTGTGGGAAAGAGAAGAAAACATCAAGGACAGAGTTTAACAGTAAAATGTGCTACTGTGCCTCCTTTTCTGGCTTCCTAGAGACTGTTATAAAGAACAGTGGGGTGCTGGGAATGTGGCCTAGTGATAGTGTGTTTGCCTAGCATACATGAAGCCCTGAGTCCAGCACTATGGCTCAAGCAGTAGAGTGCTAGCCTTGAGCAAATGAAGTGCAGTCCTTGGAACAGGACTGCCTTAAAGTGGGTATTTGAGAAGCAGTAATTAATCCTTCGGTTGCCACAATGGGTTGGGGAATTTGATGGTATTGGGTGAGGACCAGGGATGTTGGATGTCTTGAGGTATGTGAGAAACAACTGCACAATAAAAGAGCTATTTTCGCAGCCCATTTGCCTTTCTAATGTGCTGGTTAGGCAAATGAAAACAACCTAATACTTATCTAAGCACACAAGCAAATGCCATGTTAGTTAGAAGCACAAATAATTTCAAATTATATAATATATACATTATATTATTATTTAACATAATTATTAATATATTACATATGGTATATATAGTCATCTGGAAGCAGAATGCAAATTTATACTTTAGAACTTTTTTTTTTTTTTTTTTGCTGGTCCTGGTGTTTATTCTGGGGCTGACCCTGAGCTTTTGTGCTCAAGACTAGCACTCCACCATGAGAGCCAAGGCTCTCAAGGAGTCTCCTGGACTTTCCTGCCTAGGCTGGCTTCAAATTGTGATCCTCAATCTTAGCCTTCTTGAGCAGCTAGGATTATAGGTATGAGCCACCTGTGTATGGCTGATTTTTAGAATTGTTATCAAGTTATTTACTATTTTAGAAACACATGTATATGAGTTGCCATCTTATTTATAGTTGTTCTATTTTTACTTTAGTTCTTTTTGTTTGGGGATCAGTTTCTCTCTCTCTATTTGTGGATCAAAACCTAGGACTTATTTTTTTTTTTGGGGGGGGGTCCGGTTGTGGGGCCTGAACTCTGGGCTTGGGTGCTGTCCCTCAGCTCTTCAGCTCAAGGCTAGCGCTCTACCACTTGAGCCATAGCGCCACTTCTGGCTTTTTTCTTTTTGCTTATGTGGTGCTGAGGAATCGAACCCAGGGCCTCTTGCATGCAAGGCAAGCACTCTACCACTGAGCCACCTTCCCAGCCCCAAAACCTATTACATCCTAAGCACACACTTTACCCTTGAGCTATAACCCCCCTACTAGCTTATAACTTAATTTCTTATTTTTCTCATTTTACTTTAGGTTATTTCCTTTAAGGGAATTATACTGAGTTATAATTTCTGTAAAATACACTCCAAAAAAGCAAAGGCATGAAGAAGAGGAAACACTGGAATAGTAGAACCACTGCAACTGGGTACTCTGTTGCTTTGCTTAGAACCTTACAATGGAGCCGGGCGCTGGTGGCTCACACCTGTAATACTAGCTACTCAGGAGGCTGAGATCTGAGGATCACGGTTCAAAGCCAGCCCGGGCAGGAGAGACCGTGAGACTCCTATCTCCAATAAACCACCAGAAAACCGGAAGTGGCGCTGTAGCTCAAGTGGTAGAGCACTCGCCTTGAGCTGAAGAGCTGAGGGACAGCGCCCAGGCCCAGAGTTCAAGCCCCATGACCGACAAAAAAAAAACAAAAACAAAAAAGAAACCTTACAATGGAGGTTGAGGACACCAGGAAGCATACTTACTGCATGCTGGAAGTCACCGGACATGCCCATGCTCAGTTCAACCTGGTCAGCAGGGATGCTCAGTTTTTTACACAGCTCCTTTCGCAGGGACAGTAATACCTGACAGAAAAACAAATGTGAGAGTGTTCTACTCCTGCTGTCTCCAATTGTGTCTAACAATGGCCAGATCTGCTGGGCAAGGTAACACAAGTCTGAATTCCTAGTACTTGGGAGGCAGAGATAGAAGAATCTTGACTTTTTTTTTTTGGTCAGTCATAGGGCTTGAACTCAGGGCCTGAGTGCTGTCCCTGAGCTCTTTCTGCTCAAGGCTAATAGTCTACCACTTTGAGCCACATAATTGCTTCTGGTTTTCTAGTGGTTAATTGGAGATAACAGTCTCATGGATTTTCCTGTCTGGGCTGGGTTTGAACTGGGATTCTCAGATCTCAGCCTCCTTAGTAACTAGACTTACAGGTATGAGCTATTAGCACCAGACAGGAATCTTGACTTTTAATTTTTTTTTAATTTAATTTAATTTTATTTGTGAACATACTGTACAGAGGAGTTACAATTACATGGGCAGGATAATGCGTACATTTCTTACCAAGCATTGCAGCTTCCTCCTTTGTTTACCCTTCACATCCCTTCCCAGCCTCCCCCCTCCCCCCCAATCCCAATCCTTCTCCTTCCCCCCCCCCCCTACACCGACAACGAGCTTGACTTTTAATTTTGTCTGGGTAACAGATCAAGACCCTGTTTCAAATCTCTCCTACCACAAAACAAAAACAACCAACAAAAAAAGAAAGCAAATGGTCAGATCTGAACTTCTCTAAAGATTGTTTTTTGATTCTTTTATGATTCTGAGGCCTGTTAAAACTGCTAGAAGTGCTGGGTGCTGAAGGCTCACGCCTGTAAATCCTAGCTACTCAGGAGGCTGAGATCTGAGGATAGAGGTTCAAAGCCAGCCAGGGAAAAAAAGTCCACGAGACTCTTCATCTCCAATTAACCACCAGAAAACTGGAAATGGTGCTGTGGCTCAAGTGGTAGAGCGCTAGCCTAACCACTGAGGGACAGTGCCTAGGCCCAGAGTTCAAGCCTCACAATGGACAACAAAACAACAAAACAACAATAACAAAAATTGCTAGAAGTTATTATATGGGCTTTAAGCTTTTAGTTTCCTCAGCTTTCAAGAAAACTATCAGGGCTGGGGTGTATCAGTGATAGAATGCTTGTCTAGTGGCTCTAGGTTATATCTTCAGCACTGAAACCAAAATCAAACAACAAAAAGAACACTAAAACAAAACAATCCAACTACAAAATAAAACTACAAGCATTAGGGGGGAAGGGCTCATTATTTTTAAGAATGTAGCCATTTAGCCACAAGTTGAACTACTTCTGGGATGTCTCTAAACTTACTACAGTATTCCACTGTGACACTTCTGTTCCACTGTGGATGCGGGGTATCAAACCAGGATCCCACACATGCAAAAACATATGCTCTATGAGCTGCAGTATGCTTTCACACATGAGCATCATCCCCAGCTCCTGGTACCTGAAAGTCTGGGTTTGGTCCTTGACTAAGGTCATGCCCAAAGCTTCCTATGGTCATCAGCCCCACAAATTCCAGGTTGGGGCACTTGGCATTGATGTGTTCCACCACTGCTATCATCTCAGCAGGCAGAAGGCCATGTTTACCTTCACAAAAGAGACAGAAGATGCATTTGGAGGTGAGTCCTAAAGAGCCAGAGGAAGGTACCATTCTCTTCTCTTCCCTGTAGCAGAAGTGATACAGATGAATATCTTATGAAATAACCTACCCTCAAGTCTTTTGTTTTTGGTGCTGGTCTTGGGACTTGACCTATGGATCTGGGCACTGTCCCTGAGCATGTATATTCAACGCTAGCACTCTACCACTTGAGCCACACCTCAGCTTCTGGCTTTTTGGTACTTAATTGGAGGTAAGAATCACATTTTCCTGCCTAGCTGGCTTGGAACAATGCTCTCAGATCTTAGCCTCCTTTGTAGCTAGGATTATAGGCGTGAGCACCCAGTTTGTCTTTTGTATTAGAGTTCCTCAGTGTTGTTCCCCTTCAGGTTCAGCTCTGAACTTCTCAAGGAAAAAGATGTAAATTTCATTCTCTTCACTACATCCCAGGATGATAACTTTTTATTTATTTTTGGTGGTGCTTCTTATATTCTTGGTAAGTGTTCTACTCCTGAGCTACACTGCTGGCCTTTCTCAGGATTTTAGCTGAGACAGCAAAGAGAGGGAATAGAAAAAAATAATCTAACATTTCTTGGGACACCAGAAGAATCACACAGCCAAAATCCCAGATAAACCTGATAACTATCTTTCTACATTTGATAGCTGTGGTTTTATTGATGTATTAACAATAGAACTATCTTGAATAGTTCTATTTAAAAGGCTTAACAACGGAAGGAAGTTATTTATGACCATTCACTTCCATACTAAGTTGGGGTGATTCACAGCTACTTGTCAAGGAATGATGTAATAAAGTTGACATAGAATCAATCTGAGAATTGCCTATGTAACAATGTTATGTAGCATGTGTATACAGTACAATGGTAACTGTTGAAATCCAAGTCTGAAGAGTTTTTCATTTAATATAATAATAGCTGTAGGAGTAAGTTTTCCTACAAGCCCCATTCTAAAGATGAAGAAACTGTGACACAGGGAGGCTAAGTGCCTTTCTAAGGTCAAATAAACTGCAACTGCAGAAGTGATATTTGAATGCAGGTAGCTTGACTCCAAGGCATATCTGGAAACAGATGCCTATACTGTGCCCCTTCATGCTAAGACTCAATGAATATAGTTGCCTGGATGGCTGTAAGCAAATGCATGATATTCAAACATTTCTTTTCTTTCTTTTTTTGTGCTGGTCTTGGGGCTTGAACTCATGTCCTGTGAACTGACTGCCCTGTAGCTTTTCCACTCAAGACTAGCATCTCTCCTTTGAGCCACAGCTCTACTTCTGGCTTTTTGGTAGTTCAAGATGTCTTTCATGGACTTTTCCTTCCAGGGACAGCTTTCAATCTAGATCCTCAGATCTCACCCTCCTGAATGGCTAGGATTACAAGTGTGAGACATCAGCTCAAACATTTATTTTTATTTTTTGCCAGTCCTGGGCTTGAACTCAGGACCTGGGCACTGTCCCTGAGCTTCTTTTGCTCAAGGCTAGCACTCTGCCACTTGAGCCACAGCACCACTTCTGGCCTTTTCTGTATATGTGGTATTGAGGAATTGAACTTAGGACTTCATGCATGCTAGACAAGCACTCTACCACTAAGCCACTTTCCCAGCTGTCAAATGTTTATTCGTAATAGAAATCTAACAAGTAAGATGTTTAAGGTTCTGTGTTGCTAGCTCTGCTTGCATCACCACATCCAATCCTCACCTCACCCTCTGCCATGGGTATAATTAGGCCATTGCCATACAAGCAAGGTACAGAGAGGATAGGTCACTGACCCAAAGTTCCAAAGCTCAAAATAAGTATAGCTCAAGCCCTGCTTATCTGATATCAAAGGCCATACTTTTCCCTGTTGAGTGTTAACCCAATCCTCCTGACAGTCTCTGACTTGTGCTCAGCTTTCCCTTTGTGTGTGTGTGTGTGTGTGTGTTAGTATTGGAGCTTGAACTTAAGGCTCTTGTCCCTTAGCTTTTTCTCTCAAGGCTAGCACTCTAACACTTGAGCCATAGCTCCATGATCCTTAGCATTCAGCCTTCTGAGTAGCTAGGATTATAGGCACGAGCCACTGGTACCTCTTTTGTTTTTCTTTTCTTTTCTTTTTGGTTGTGGGGCTTGAATTTGAACTCTGGGCTTTAGCACTGTCCCTGCGCTCTTCAGCTCAAGGGGAGTGCTCTACCGCTTGAGCCACAGCGCCACTTTCGGTTTTCTAGTGGTTTATTGGAGATGAGTCTCACAGACTTTCCTGCCTGCGCTGGCTTCGAACCTCAATCCTCAGATCTCAGCCTCCTGAATAGTTAGGATTACAGGCGTGAGCTACTGGCGCCCGGCTTTTTCTCAAGTGTTGAATTACAGGAATATATCACCATACCCAGCTTGACAAAGTATTTTTTCTTATACATGCATGCATTTTTTTAATACATGTAACTATAAATCCTTTGAGGAGTGGTGACCTTTGGGAATTTTTAGGAGATCAAAGACATAATCCCTTCTGATTCTTCCTCTCTTCCACAAATTAAGACATAACACACATGGTGTATTAAAGAATTATGCATAGACTGGCTTCATGTCATTACACTTCTAGATCATACATGAAACAATGAGTTTCTATAGTCCTATCCCCAGACAGTAATGCTCACCATTCTCTCTGCATTTTAGCTACCCTAAGGGAAGAAACCCTGCAATTCAGATCTGGTAACTTACTCTCTTCTCCACTGGTATTAATCTGGACCATAACTTTTAACCTTTCTGGAGAACTTTTTTTCTGCCAGGAGCTGTTCACTTTATCTGCCAACTTCACAGAATCCACTGTTTCCAGCATGAACAGGTTGGGGACAGCTGTAATGAGAAAGAGGTGGGAGATTCTTTATTTAACCTACTGCAGCAGGCACATGCAATAAATCTTTGAGGTGGTAGAAGAAAAAATATCCCTGAAAAAGAACAACAGTTAAATCTTAGTTCCATTAAGCACACAAATATGAGAGTTTTGCTAAACTCAAGTTCAAAGGTTAAACCATCTTGTTTTATCAGCAAAGTAAATACCAACATACTATAGTCAGACAGCATAGGTACCCAGGTGCTTCAAGAAGCTGGTAATTAAAGAGATTGTGAATAGTAGGCTTGATCTAATTATGTATCAGTTCAAACTGAGAAATGGCAAGATGACAATGACCATGTTCTAAAGTTTCTGCAACAGGTCCTTTGAAAAGGAGTGAAAACAGAATGACCCACATAGGAAGCAAAGATGCAATTACCAATGATGAAGTTTCAATCTTGCCTCAGATAAAAGAGTGATGGTGGCAGAGGCAAGCCTGCACAACTTATTTTTTACTGAACACTGAAATCTTTTGAGAGTATGCTAATGATTCCCTTTCACTTTCTCTTTTCCTTCCTTCCTGTGATGGGGATTGAACTCAGGGCTTTGTGTATACAGGAAGGTGTTTTACCACTGACCTTTTTCTTTTTTTCTTCTTTGAGACAGGGCCTTGTATGTTGAATAGGATGGCCTTCATCTTAACGATTTTTTTTTTTGGTCAGTCATGGGGCTTGAAATCTGGGCTTGGGTGCTGTCTCTGAGTTTTTCAGCTCAAGGTAAGCACTCTACCACTTGAGCCACAGTGCCACTTCCGGTTTTCTGGTAGTTAACTGGAGATAAGAGTCTCATGGACTTTCCTGCCTTGACTGGCTCTGAACCGTGATCCTCAGATCTCAGCCTCCTGAGTCGTTAGGATTACAGGCATGAGCCACTGACACCTGCTTGACCTTAATGATTTTCTTGCGTGAGTATACTTAGCAGCTGCCACTACAGGTAAGTGTCACTGTCCCCAGCCAACATTATTTCTTTGCAGTCTTCACCACAGTTCATGAAACATTATTATCTCCATATAGTAGGGAAAACAGAGGTGCTGAGATCTGATCCAAGCATATTGACTATATTTTTTGTTGTTGTTGTGCTAGTGATCAAACCCAGGCCCCTGCAAATGATAAACCAGGACTCTATCACTGAGCTATATCCTCCAAGACAGACCCAACCATCTTAAAATCTTTCTGGATAGATATAGAAATGCTGACTTATTCAAAACACTAAACTAGGTGCTGGTGGCTCATGCCTGTAATCTAACCAAATGGAAGCTGAGCTATGAAGATCCCAATTTGAGGCCAGTCCAGGCAGGAACATCCATGACTTTTATCTCCAATTAACCCCCCCTCCCCAACGAAGCCAAAAGTGGAGGTATGGTTTAAGTGACAGAATGTCAGCCTTGATCGAAAATGGTAAGCATGAACATAGGTCTTGAGTTCAAGCCCCAGTATAGGCACAAAAAGAAAAACAAAAACACTAGATGTTGGCCATTTTTCTTTTTTTAGAAATCTGATTAATAAGAAATGGAATTCATTGGGGCTGGGAAGGTGGCTCAGTGGTAAAAAATGCTTGCCTTGCATGGACAAGGCTCTGGTTTCAATTTTTCAGCACCATATAAGCAGAAAAAGCCAGAAGTGGTGCTGTGGCTCAAATGGTAGCGCTAGCCTTGAGCTGAAGAGCTGAGGGACAGCACACAGGCCCAGAGTGCAGGTCCCACAACTGACAAAAAGAGAAATGGAATTTATTATTTTATATTGGTCTAGATTAAAACACTTTTGGTTTAGTTACTGATCTTTTGTATTTTTCCTCTTTGTAAAATGCCTGTTAATTCTTATGTATTTCTTATAAATAATATAAAGATTGTTTTTATATATGTTTTGGACAGTAATGTTTCCTCCATTTCAAAGTATTACATCCCATTCAATCTGAACTTATATTTAGCATTGACATATAGAAACTTAATTTCTGTTTAATCAAATTTGCTGTTTTTAGTCCCTAAATTTTTTTTTCTTTGGTTGGTTGTGGGGCTTGAACTCTGGGCTTGGGGGCTGTCCTTGCGCTCTTCAAGGTGAGTGCTCTACCACTTGAGCCACAGCCCCACTTCCAGTTTTCTAGTGGTTTATTGGAGATAAGAGTCTCAGGGAGGCTGGGAAGTTGGCTCAGTGGTAGAGTGCTTGCCTTGCAAGCCTAAGGCCCTAGGTTTGATTCCTCAGCACCACATAAGCAAAAAGAAAAAAGCCAGAAGTGGCGCTGTGGCTCAAGTGGTAGAGGGCTAGCCTTGAGCTGAAGAGCTGAGGGACAGCGCCCAGGCCCAGAGTACAGGTCCCACGACTGAACCAAAAATAATTATTAAAAAAAAGAAAAAGAAGAGTCTCATGGACTTTTCCTGCCTGGGCTGGCTTTGAACTGAGATCCTCAGATCTCATCCCCTGAGCAGCTAGGATTACAGGCGTGAGCCACTGGTGTCTGGCTTAGTTCCTTGATTTTTGTCCTGCTTAGAAAGGCTTTTTCCTAAGTCTCAGAAAATTAAGTACTTTCCTCTATTTGTAATATTTTTACTTTTTTTTTTTTTTTTTTGCCAGTCCTGGGGCTTGAATTCAGAGACTGGGCAATGTCCCTGAGCTTCTTTTGCTCAAGGCTAGCACTCTACCATTTGAGTCACAGCACCACTTCCCGCCTTTTGTGCTTATGTAGTAGTAAGGAATTGAGCCCACGGCTTCATGAATGCTAGGCAATCACTCTACCACTAAGCCATATTCCCAGACCAGTTTACAGTTTTTATTTCAAATTAAGAATATAAATTCCTGCCAGGCGGCAGTGGCTCATGCTACTCATGAGACTTAGATCTGAGGATCACAGTTTAAAGCCAGCCCAGGCAGGAAAGTCCCTGAGACTCTTATCTCCAAAACCGGAAGTGGCACTGTGGCTCAAGTGGTAGAGTGCTAGCCTTGAGCTGAAGAACTCAGGGGAAAGAGCCAGACTCGAGTTCAAGCCCCCTGACCCCCCTCCCCCAAAAAAGGTGTATGTATATATGCATGTATATTGTGTGTGTGTGTATAAAGTTCCTTCACACCCAACATGAAGTATCTTTTAATAATACATTATATATCTCCCAGATAAGACACAGTATAGAAATCAGATTTTCCCTTTTCGTTTTAAAAATACTAGTACTGGGGTTTAAGTTCAGGACCTTGTCCTTACTACTCAGGTGCTTTACCACTTGAGCCATACTTCTAAGCCTTTTTTTTTGTGCTTTAGTTTTTAGGTGGGTCTCACTTTTTACATAGGGCTTCAGACTTTGATCCTCTTACCTATGACCTACTGTACATTTGTGATGACAAGTGCATGCTACCAAGCCTGGCTTATTTTATTGAGATAAGGTCTTAATAATTTTTTTTTTTTTTTTGTCGGTCATGGGGCTTGAACTCCAGGCCTGGGCGCTGTCCCTCAGCTCTTCAGCTCAAGGCGAGCGCTCTACCACTTGAGCTACAGCGCCACTTCCGGTTTTCTGGTGGTTTATTGGAGATAGGAGTCTCATGGTCTCTCCTGCCCGGGCTGGCTTTGAACCGCGATCCTCAGATCTCAGCCTCCTGAGTAGCTAGGATTACAGGCGTGAGCCACCAGCGCCCGGCTGGTCTTAATAATTTTTGTCTGGCCTAGCCTTGAATAATAGTCCTCCCAATCTCTACTTCCTGAAGTTATAGGTATGAGCCACCTTGACTAGCTGTCTAATAACCAAATGGATAAAATATATGACATCCATATAAAAGAATGGCTTATCAGAACTAGATATCATGCAATAAAAATGATCTGAGAGATGGGAAACAGATGAGGTGAGCTTCTACAACTGCCCCAGCTTACTGCCTGAGTGTTCTAGAATATGATGCTAGGGAAACACATGCAGAGTGTAGTAAACTCCTGGTTGAGGACATGGAGCTGAGCATATGGAAAGACTTAGGCAGCCAGAATTCACCTGTCAGGATGTGGAAGAGGAGAGACCTGCCCAGAGAGAACCCAGTGATCTATCTGCACTAGGCTACTTCAAGTATTCAGCTGGGTATTAGTCACCGTGTGCATGTGAGGAAAAGATTTGTAAATCATGTGTTTTTGTTTTTGGCTGGTCCTGGGGCTTGAACTCAAGGCCTGGACACTGTCCCCGAGCTTCTTTTGCTCAAGGCTAGCACTTTACCACTTGAGCCACAGTGCCACTTCTGGCCTTTTCTGTTTATACAGTACTGAGGAATCCAACCCAGGACTTCATGCATGATAGGCAAGCACTTTACCACGAAGCCACATTCCCAGCGCAAAAAAACTTTCTTTTTGAGAGAAATAAGTTCAGTTAATCAAGATCTCTATGGTGTCATGTTGTTAAATCTTACTGTAGAAAACTATTAATACTATTTTTTGTGTTGCTGGAGAATTAAATCTAGGGCCTCTATAATCCTAGACAAGTGCTCTAACAGAGCCACACCCTCATTCACTTGTAGTCAATTCCTAGTTTTACTTTACACCTTTTTATTTACTGTACATATATATATATACGTATGCATATATATGTATATATATATATACACACACACACACACACACACACACACACACACACACATGTACATGTATATTATTTTGCTAGTCCTGGGGTTTGAACTCAGGGCCTGGGCATTGTCCCTGGGCATTTTTCTCAAGGCTAGCACTCTACCACCTGATCCATAATGCCACTTCCAGCTTTTTCTGTTTATGTGGCACTGAGGAATCGAACCCTGGCTTCATGCATACTAGGCAAGCGCTCTACCACTAAGTCACATTCCCAGCCTTATTTATTTTTTATTTATTTATTTATTTTTGGTCCGATCATGGGGCCTGGACTCTGGGGCTGGGCGCTGTCCCTCAGCCCTTCAGCTCAAGGCTAGCACTCTACCACTTGAGCCACAGTGCCACTTCTGGCTTTTTATTTTCTGCTTATGTGGTGCTGAGGAATCGAACCCAGGGCCTCATGCATGCAAGGCAAGCACTCTACCACTGAGCCACCTTCCCAGCCCCTATTTATTGTATTTTATCAAGCAAAACCTCACAACACAAATAGTGAGTTGGTGTGTTGTAAAAGCTGCTCTATTTTTTGCTAGAATGGGGGCTTGAACTCTGGCCCCATGGCTGGCACTCTTACCACTTAGAGAACACACCTCCAGTCATGCATTTTGTTGGTTAACTGGAGATAAAGTCTTGAGGACTTTTCTGCCTTGTGTGGCTTCAAATCTCAACCCTCCAATCTCAACCTGCTGAGTAGCTAGGATTATAAGTGCCTGGCTGAAGCTATTCTCTCTTATGTAGAAGGTGGTATAAGTCATATAACAGAGTAGGCTTTTTAAAAAATATTTTTTATTTATCAATTGGTAAAGATTTGGATTGTTTGATTCTTGGCTATTGTTCATAATGCTAATAGGTTCAAGTTTTTAATTAAAATTATTAACATATGAGTTCTACAAAGGGGTTTCATTGAGATATTTCCACAACATATACAATATATCCTAATTAAAGTTGCCCAGTCTATGGCTTTCCCTTACTCAATTCCCCATTTCTTTTTTATTTGTTCTGTGTGCCTATCCTGGGGCTTAAATTCAGGGCCAGAGCGCTGTCTTTATTTTTTGTGTCTTTATTTTTAATTAGAGATAAGAGTTCCAACTATGGGCTGGGAAGGTGGCTCAGTGGTAGAGCACTTGCCTTGCATGCTTGAGGCCCTGGGTTCGATTCCTCAGTACCACATAAGAAAAAAGCTGGAGGTGGCGCTGTGGCTCAAGTAGTAGAGTGCTAGCCTTGAGCTGAAGAGCTGAGGGACAGCGCCCAGGCCCAGAGTTCAGGCCCCATGACCAGACCCAAAAAAAAAAAAAAAAAAAAAAAAAGAGTTTCAATTATTTTCCTGCTAGGGCTGGCTTTGAACTTTGAACCTAAGATCTCAGCCTCCTGCATAGTTAGGATTATAGGTGTGAGCCACTAGCATCTAGCTCTACTCTCCATTTCTTCCCCCACTCCCTTTTTATTTTGCTAGTCCTGGGATTTGAACGCAGGGCTTAGGCACTGTCCCTGCCCAATTCAGCTCAAGGCCAGTGCTCTACTGCTTGAGCCACAACGCCACTTCCGGTTTTCTGGTAGTTTATTGGAGATAAGAGTCTCACAGACTTTCTTGCCCGGGCTGGCTTTGAACCGAGATCCTCAGATCTCAGCCTCCTGAATAGCTAGGATTACATGCGTGAGCCACCAGTGCCTGGCCCACACTCCATTTCTTAAAACAGTCTCAACAAGATTTTCTGTTCTACTTTCAAAGATATAAATAAACTATTTCAACATATTCATCCTCATTCACCCTGTTAGCCCTCTGCTGCCAACAGAGTCTATGACAGAGCAGTTCTGCCTTCATACAGTTTTATCTTACCCATCAATTTGTTGACATTTTGTTTCTGTAAGTGGCCAATGAAGTGCCATTTGATCTCAGGACATGAAGATAGAATCTGAAGAGAAAAAGGTAATTATGTTTGACTCAGACTTTATGTAAGACTTGATGGTCAAAATCCTTGCACAGTCCTGGGAACCTTACATACAGTTAAATATAGACTCTCTTAGTGTAATAAAATTAGTCTCCTGATGAGGCAAAAGGATCATCAGAGAAAAACTTAAGGCGTCTACTCCGTTTCCCATCAGTCTCTCCATTTCCCAGATACAACTCATCAAGAATGGAGAGATTCAAGGGTTCAAATCTCACAAGATTTTAGGAAGCCTCTAAAATCACCATTTCCAAACAGCCACAAAAGAGAAAGTTACAGTCTGAATAAAGATAGACAACTGATGGGCTGGGAATGTGGCTTAGTGGTAGAGTGCTTGCCTAGCATGCATAAAGCCCTGGGTTTGATTCCTCAGTACCACATATATAGAAAAAGCCGGAAGTGGTACTGTGGCTCAAATTGTAGAGTGTTAGCTTTGAGCAAAAGAAGCTCAGGGACACTGCTCAAGTCCTGAGTTCAAGCCCCAGGACTGGCAAAAAATAAAATAAAGATAGACAACTGAGAATTATTTGGGGCTCAAGGGTAAAGTGGACATTTCAACTCCCAAGCCAATGTCTTCCTCTAAAACTCCACCATCAACAAAGGTTTAATTTTCAATCAAAAAGCCATGATTTACATACAAATGAAGGCATTCTGATGTCTACTTACTTTAGGATTTGATGCTTTTTCTAGTAGCTCCTGCACCTAAAGGATAAAAGCAGAATAAGTCAGAAGCTTGTTAACAATGGCACTTCCAAAGGCTCTTTGGGAAAGGGTTCTTACATAGTTCTCTCCAAAAGTACGCTGGCCATGATTGTAAGCCTCAATCACCATGTCTGCAGGTTTGGTTTTGCTGACTGCTACAAGCCGGGGTTGGATAGCTGGGAGATCCTGTCAAGAGGTAAAGAGCCACATAGGTGAATGTTTGAGAATATCCTAAGTCCAGTAGGATACATTCTGTAAAACAGACTGCAAGAAAGCTGGACGCTGGTGACTCGTGCCTGTAATCCTAGCTAATCAGGAGGCTGAGATCTCAGGATCATAGTTCAGCCAGCCTGGACAGGAAAGCCAGTGAGACTCTTATCTCCAATTAACCACCAGAAAACCTGAAGTGGCGCTGTGGCTCAAGTGGTAGAGTGCTCGCCTTGAGCTGAGAGCAAGGGATAGCTCCCAGGCAAAGTTCAAGCCCCACGACCGACAAAACCAAAAACCAAACAGACTACAAGAGATCAACCTCAAAGGGTGGAAGCAAATGCCTTATATTCAACCTAATGTTAAATTACCTTATTAACAGAAGACATTTCTTTCTCTGGAGTGCTGAGCAAGTTAAGAAAGGATTTTCTTGAGGTGTAGTCTTTGATCAACTTTATCAGCATCACCAGGTTCCCAAGGAGTTGTGATGAATTGACTGGAGAACAAGAATCTTTTTTCTTTTGGCTTACAATGTTGAGCATGGAATCCAGGGCCTCATTCAAGCTAGATACTCTACCCTAGTCTTATGAATCTCCTTTTTGTTTTTTTTTTGTGTCAATCTTGGGGCTTGAACTCAGTGCCCTGGCTCTATCCCAGTGATCTACCACCTAAGCCATAGCTTCACTTCTATCTTTTTAGTGGTTAATTGGAGATGAAAGTCTCAAGAACTTTCCTGTCAGGTTCAAATGGTGATCCTCAGATTGTATCCTGAGCAGCTAGGATTATAGGTATGAGCCACTAGCACTCAGCTGAGAATTGTGTGTGTGTGTGAGAGAGAGTTGTGGGGCTTGAACTCTAGGCCTAGGCACTATCCCTCAGCTCTTCAGCTCAAGATGAGCACTCTACCATTTGAGTGATAGCGCCACTTGTTTCCTGGTGGTTAACTGGAGAGCAGAGTGTCACAGACATTCCTGCCTGGGCTGGCTCTGAACCACAATCCTCAGATCTCAGCCTCCTGAGTAGCTAGGATTATAGGCGTGAGCCACTGGCATCTGGCGAATTTCTTTTTTGGTCAGTCCTGGGGCTTGAACTCTGGGCCTGGGCGCTATCCCTGTGCTCTTCAGTTCAAGGCGAGTGTTCTACCGGTTGAGCCACAGCTCCACTTCCAGTTTTCTAGTGGTTAATTGGAGGTAAGAGTCTCACGGACTTTCCTGCCCGGGCTGGCTTTGAACTGTGATCCTCAGATCTCAACCTCCTGAGTAGCTAGGATTACAGGTGTGAGCCACAGCATCTAGCTAGTCTTGTGTAATGTTTTTCCAGTCCTGGGGCTTGAACTCGGGGCCTGGGCACTGTCCAGCGCCCAGCCAGAATTTCTTTTTAATAAGTGATTCTCAAGATGATTCTCCCAAATACCAATTCTGGAGATAAAATCAGTTCATGGGCAGGGGTATGACTCAATGGTATATGGCTTGCTAAGCTGGGCAAGCCTGAGCTCTGGTTCTGATCCTAACACTTCAACAAAACAAAAAAACTATCACTCAGATTAGCACTTTTGGCTTTTAAAACCCCAGTCAGCTTTGGTGACTCTAGTCTCTTGTAATTTTTCATTTTTTAATGTTGTTGGTTGTATGGCTTGAACTCAGGACCCGGGCACTATCCCTGAACTATTCTGCTCAAGGCAAGTTCTCTACCACTATAAGGCACAGCACCACCTTGTTTTCTGGTGGTTAACTGGGTAAGAGTCTCACCAAGTTTTCTGCCCAGGCTGGCTTTGAACTGTGATTCTCAGATCTCAGCTTCCTGAGTAGCTACAATTACAGGTGTGAGCCACAGCATCTAGCTAGTCTTGTGTAATGTTTTTCCAGTCCTGGGGCTTGAACTCGGGGCCTGGGCACTGTCCCTGAGCTTCCCTGAGCTTCTTTTGTTCAAGACTAGCATCACTTGAGCCACAGTGCCACTTCCAGCTTTTTCTGTATATGTGGTACTGAGGAATAGAACCCAGGGCTTCATGCATGCTAGGCAAGCACTCTACCGCTAAACCACATTCCCAGCCTTGGTGTAATTTGTTTTATTGTTTTTGTTTTTGTTGGTTGTAGGGTTTGAACTCAAGGCCTGGGCACTGTCTTTGAATTCTTTTGCTCTACCACTTTCAGCCACAGCTCCACTTCTGGTTTTCTGATAGTTTATTGGAGATAAGAGTCTCACAGACTTTTTTGCCTCTTCTGTCTCTGAACCACAATCCTCAGATCTCAGCCTCCTGAGTAGCTAGCCAGGCTTACAGGTGTGAGCCACCAGTGCCTGCCTCTTGTGTAATTTTTAATGTTGCCTTCATTTACTCTGAAAGTAGCCTAAATAGGCTAATAAATACACTGTTCAATCTGTGACTCAATCAACTGATGACTGTGACATAATCAGACCTATATCTAACCTCTCCCAGTAGCCATTATCTAAAAGGCAAATTTCCATGCACTCAGCTGCAGCCAAATGTACTGGGAGGTAACAAAAGACTCCTTAAACAGTTCATTTTTCCCACTGCCCCTCACCCCTACTCATTGTGGTTTTCATGGAACCACAGCATGTTCAAGGGCCTGAAAAAGTTAGGAACATTAGTACATAGTATCCTCTTGCTTGCTACTGTGGGAGGGGCTGTGTCTTCAATCTCTTATGAGACCATGTCATAATTTCTAGGATTATGTACATGAATTGATGGCTTCCAGAGAGAAAGTGGAACATGCAGTTGGGCTGGGCACTCCCAGAATGCACCTAACAGACTTTCCCATACCAATATGTATTAGAGGAATCCCTAGGCTTTCCTTGGAGAATCACTGAGGATCACAGAACAGTAAGGCCAGAAGAAAGCTAAGAACTTTCAGAGTCCATCCTACTGCATGTACAGATGAGGAAACTGAGGACCAGTATAGTTAAGTGACTTATTCAAAGCAACATGTAAAAGCAGTTAAGTAAAGACTAATTAGGGGGCGGAAGGTGGCTCAGTGGTAGAGTGCTTGCCTTGCATGCATGAGGCCTTGGGTCCGATTCCTCAGCACCACATAAGTAGAAAAAGCCAGAAGTGGCATTGTGGCTCAAGTGGTAGAGTGCTAGCCTTGAGCTGAAGAGCTGAGGGACAGTGACCAGGCCCAGAGTTCAGACCCCATGACCTACCCCCCCCAACCCCCCCCCAAAAAAACTAGGTCTTCACTCTTCAGAACAGCATTTTAAGTTCATAAATGCTTGCTCAGAAGATTTTTTTTTAACCTTTCCTGTTTAGGGCTGTCTCATTTCACTCTATTCACCTTAGCTTGCCTGGAGATGAGTTGACCTCTGGACTTTGGGTCTAATCAAAGTTCAAGAGGAGACAAAATATATACAGAAGAAAAAGGGAAAAAAAAAATCTCCCCTGAAACAGCTTGTTGATAGACATCTGACAGCTCCTGGCTACTCCAAACGCCCAAGTGCAGCTTTGTCGCCTATAAAATCAGGTCAATCCGTGCCCACGTTGGCCAAGGGTGGAAGTGACTGTCAGACGCTGACCCACACGCGATCGTGGGAGGGTCTGGCTCCTTCTCGTGTTTCTGCTATCAGACGCTCCCGGTGCGGCCTGTGGGTTGGGGGCGGCTGGCTCTCATGGGGGCCACCAAGACCCCTACACCGAGCGACAGGAAACGGCCCGACGCGACGGTCCCCCGCGGGACAACCCCGCCAACCTCGGGGCAGCCGAGCAGGCTGAGCGCGCGGTCGCGAGGAAACCCCACCGCGGCCGACGCCGCGCCGCAGCCCCGGCCCACGCCCGGCCAGCTGGCCCCGCCCCTCGGGGAGACCCCGGCGCGTCACCGTGACGACCGGGGGCGGCGCGGGGTCCCCCTCCGCAGGGCGGCCCCCCGCTCTCCCAGCGCGGTCCCCTTCCTCACCTGCGGCCGCCGCGCCACGGCCTCCTGGAGGCGCTCATTCACGGTCCTCAGCGCGAGCCCCACTCCCAGTTCGGCGGACATCCTGCCAGCTCTCCACATTCTCCGGGGAGCGACACAGAGCGCCGCCCCCCCCAACCCCAACCTTCCGCACCCGCGGCGGAGCCCACCTTCCGGTCCCGCCCCCTCACGAACTGACGACCAATCGCAGCTCAGAATCAAGTTGACTTATTCAATCCATCGCGGACAGCGCAGGGCGGGCACGAAGCCAGCGGACCGCCCTCGGCGGCCATCTTAGGGGGCCCGTGGGGCCCGCTGCGGGCGTTGTGGGGACGGTCGGGCTCCCTGCGGGGTCGGAGCGCCCCTGGTGCGGTGTCTACGTCCTCTCGGCCCGAGCCCGAAAGCCAACCGGCCTCTTTCCTGCTGTCGGAGCCATTGCGGCTCCCGACCCCTAGGACTCTTCTGAGAGGAAAAAAGCAGCCGTGGGTGGCCTAGCGCCGTTCAAAAGGCCGCGCGGGGCTGGGAAGGTGGCTCAGTGGTAGAGCGCTTGCCTTGCATGCACGAGGCCCTGGGTTCGATTCCTCAGCACCACATAAGAAAAAAGAAAAAAGCCGGAAGTGGTGCTGTGGCTCAAGTGGTAGAGTGCTAGCCTTGAGCTGAAGAGCTGAGGGACAGCGCCCAGGCCCAGAGTTCAGGCCCCACGACCAGACTCCTTCCACCCCCCCCCCCCCAAAAAAAAAAAAAAAGCCGAACAGATCCCTAGATGTCAAGATCTGCACAAAAATTCTGGGGCGCAGGTACCCGGGATAGAAACTCCTTAGCGCAAACGGGATTTTCTTTTTTTTTTTTTTTTTTTTGGTGCCGATCCTGGGCTTGAACTCAGGGCCTGAGAGCTGTATTTTAACGTTTTGAGCTCAAAGTTAGTGCTCTCCTCCCTTGAACCTCAGCTCCTCTTCCAGCATTTTTGGTGTTAAAGCCGAGGTAAGAGTCTCAGTCTTTCCTGCTCGGGTTGACTTAGAACTTCAGTCCTCATGTCTTAGCCTCCTGAGTAGCTAGGATTACAGGCGTGAGCCACCAGCTTGTGTGACTATTTTTATTGTTATACTTTATACCACTGTTGTCCTACCAATATATGCCATCCACAGATGCAATTAATTTTCAGATAGGCCCATAAAAAGTAAGCAATTTTAATGACACTTTTATTGAACCCAATAAATCCAGAGTAAGATTTAAGCCAGCAATCGATAGAAAAACCATATGAGACATTCTTTAAAAAAAAACAAAACATACTAGCCAGGTGCTGGTGGCTCACACCTATAATCCTAGCTACTCAGGAGGCTGAGATCTGAGGATCACCATTCAAAGCCAGCCCAGGCAGGAAAATCCATAAGACCCGTATCTCCAATAAACCACCAGAAAACTGGAAGTGGTGCTGTGGCTCAAGTGGTAGAGTGCTCAGCTTGAGCTGAAGAGTTGAGGGACAGAGCCCAGACCTAGAGCTCAAACCCCACAACCAAAAAAAAAAAAATTCATACTTAGCATCATTATGTATTGTTTACATCGAACAGTCTGCTTCATTTGGTGCTATCCATAACTTTAATGATTAGGGGCCACCTTGGCTAGTGCTAATTTGTCAGAGGAAAGCACAAATGGGGTTAGGCCATCTCAAAGAGCTCAACATACATTCCTAGTCCTGAACCAACTATGAGCCCATGATGAAGAGCCAGAGAAGCACCACAGATATTAACACAACAGGATACTAAACTTATTAGTCAGATGGTAAAATAGTGTCATGGACAAGTAGAAAGACTTAATTTTTGATAAATATTTGGTTACAATTCTCTCCAGATAGAAGGAGAAGAGGAGAGTCAGGCTAGGCAATCAAAGCAAAGGCCTTCTCCTATAGAGGTTCTACATTTCTTACCATGGCCTTGAGCAGTCCTGTATGCAGGGCCCCTAGACATCACATCACATGGCTTTGAGCAGTAGCACGTGAGAGCCCTTGGGCTCACATAATGGCTGCGGTCCATTATCCCTGGAAGACTTGCATGAGAACAGCAGGCTGATTGGACCCCAGAGGTGTGTGCCAGACAGAGGGACTAAGGGACTTTCAGAGAGCTTGTGCAGGCTGTTTGGAGCCTCTGATTGGGTCTGGGGACTGATTCAGTCCCACAGGCAATCTCTTGACCTCAAGAATCATGTAGCTCTCTTGTAAAGATACCTCATTAATCCATGCACTATGCATTCCAGGCAGTGCCCTCCCTTGGGACCCTTCCTGTTAAAAAGGAGCTGCTATCTTTTTCTTAAAAAAAAAAAATTACCATTTTACGTCTCCCTCTCTATGTGGACTCATTCTTTGAGACCATAGAGACAAAGGACCTAATCTAAGTATTGCAGTTTTTCATTGTCCATAGCATAGGATTATCTGTCAACTTGGATTGTAAAACACATTAGGACTAATTATGTTCAAATACTTCAAGTCTCTAGATGATATATTGCTATCAAAGTGATGAAAAATTAAATGATTAAAATTATTGGAACAGTCCTTCATAAAACGATGTAGGTATTTTCTGTAAGATACAAAGTTAGTAGAAGTAACCAGCAGGAAGTAGTGAAAGGAATGAAAGGGTCATGGAGAAGGATGCTTAGAGAAAGGGTAAAATGAGTGGGAAATACTTTTGAAAAACTATTTGAAAAACATTTTTTAAAAGTCATAAATAAGCCGGGCGCTGGTGGCTCACGCCTGTAATCCTAGCTACTCAGGAGGCTGAGATCTGAGGATCGCGGTTCAAAGCCAGCCCGGGCAGGAGAGACCGTGAGACTCCTATCTCCAATAAACCACCAGAAAACCGGAAGTGGTGCTATAGCTCAAGTGGTAGAGCGCTCGCCTTGAGCTGAAGAGCTGAGGGACAGCGCCCAGGCCCAGAGTTCAAGCCCCACGACAGACCAAAAAAAAAAAAAAAAAAAAAAAAAGTCATAAATAGCTCATAGATCTAGAGAATGTATAATCCAGGTGACAATAGGCACTGGACAGGAGTTACATTGTTAGCACTGGTAAATACTGTTAAAGCCACTGTACATGTTAAAGGTAATCCTTTATTATAAGCACCTCTTAATATTTATTTTTCCTTTAAATAAGCAAAGATGTTGGGAGCTGGGGTGATTTGGTTAGACCTTTATCTTGTGTCCTGGCTGCCTTGAGTGAATATCAGCCAAGTAGCTGGATAGCCCTCATACCAGCTTTGCGGCTTTTAAACACTCTATGCAGGCTGCTTGCTGCCAAAGTACAACTCTAGATCCAGAAGGCATTAACCCAGTCATTTCAGACTATTTCAAACAGCTTACACCAGATCATTTTGCCATCATAAACCTTGGTGAACTGTAGATGATTGTGTTTTTCCTATATTCCCACTCAGGTCTAAAGGGGAGTACTGTCCTCAGTGGCCCAAAAGAAGGCCTGTTATTAGTGCAAATGCAAACCCAGGCCTTTCACAAAGGATGACTAGGATTGGTGCAAACACCCTTGCCATAACCTTATTCTGCTGTTAGTGCCAGCTGGGTCACCCTCCCCAATATCAGAGTCAATAAGTGACTTCTCTCCTGTGGATTTTTCTTGCCTACTTTTGATTTTTTCTCATTACTAGAGTAGGCTGAACTGCTGATATGAAGAGACAGCTGAGCAGTAGTACAATGGCAGTAATAGATGCAGTCGGAGTTAGAGGCGTAGTTCAGTTAGTAGTAGAACACTAGGCAATGAGAGAGCATCAGGTGCCGAGTTCAAGTTCTTGTCTCAGACCAAAAAAAAAAAAAGGCAGCTAAAGACTTCTAGAGAGAGCCAGGCACCAGTGGCTCACGCCTGTAATCCTAGCTACTCAGGAGGCTGAGATTTGAGGATCACAGTTCAAAGCCAGCCCAGATAGGAATGTCCGTTGAGACTCATCTCCAATTAACTACCAGAAAACTGGAAGTGGTGCTGTGGTAGACTGCTTGCCTTGAACTGAAGAGCTGAGGGACAGTGCCCATGACCAGAGTTCAAGCCCTACAACCAACCAAAACCAAAACCAAAAAGCTCCAGAGAGTAGCTGGGACAGAAACAACAGGAGCAAAGGCATACGAGACAAAGAACAGCAGAAAAAGAGAAGGAAGAGCCAAGGCTGAAGAAAGAGGGCTCATTATGCCATAAGGGCTAAGGGTCTCACCACAGTAGGCTTACGAGCTGTAGAACTAGCAACTGGCAAGGGTTGAGTGTCCTAAACTCTAGGCCAGACAGCTATAACCTTTGTGGGTATAGGTCCTGGCACCTGAGGCTTCTATGAGAATTGTAACACTAGTAGATACCACCTGCTGTGTGCTGCAATGATGATGGATGCTGAGGATTTCAACAGTTGCCAAGAGCCTGAGTATTGATGGTTAAAGCCCAGAGCAAGAGGTGAGTCATATTAGTCTGTCTAGCTCGTAAAGCCTGGATCACTTGGCCCCCTGGTTTGGAGCTGTAAGCCTGAGTCTTCCAGTCCAGCCCCTAAGCTTTGGGCACTCAATGTCTCGATTGCTAGCACTGGGAGACTTTCTCACCTACCTATAATTTTTATGTGTGTAGAGCAATTTTTCTGTGGTAGGGACCCAGTTGACTAATAACAGTAATAATACAGGTGGGGGGGGGTCACAATGCTAAGTAGTTGAATTCATTTAATAGATCAGGCCTTTCTCTTCTGTGAGTTGTAAGACAGGGTCACCCTCACCCTCAATGCAGTGAGCAATTATGACATTACTCTGTAAAGAAAACTTTGGAGGGGCTGGGAAGGTGGTTTAGTGGTAGAGTGCTTGCCTAGCATTCACGAAGCCCTGGGTTTGATTCCTCAGTCACATAAACAGAAAAAGCTGGAAGCAGTGCTGTGGCTCAAGTGGAAGAGTGCTAGTCTTGAGCAAAAGAAGCTCAGGGACAGTGCCCAGACCCTGAGTTCAAGCCCCAGGACTGGCAAAACAAAACAAAACTAGGGAGACCAAGGTGATGAGAAGTTTTATTGTGGATTTATATAGGATGCTTTTATTTCTAAGATCGAAATGGAAAAATAAAAAGATGTATTGTTCCTAGCCTCACCATCATTTTGTATTCCAGTCCAATAGGACTTTTGTTTTCTGAAGACAGGGTCTCAATATATTGCCTAGCCTGTCCTCATCATCCTCTTGCCTCAGCCTACCATTTGCTGAGATCCCAGGCATGCACTACGATGTCTGGCACATCTCTCTTTTTCCTACTAATTGTAGTACTGAGGATCTCATTTCTAACTTTTAAGATTTATTTTTGGTGCTGGGGATTGAACATAAAACTTTGTGCAACATGTGTTCTACTATTGAGCTCTATTCTGTTTTTAAATTTTCTTCTCTACTTGGAAAGATATTAGCCATTTAATTTTTTGGGTCCGGTTATGGGGCCTGAACTCTGGGCCTGGGCGCTGTCCCTCAGCTCTTCAGCTCAAGGCTAGCGCTCTACCACTTGAGCCACAGCGCCACTTCCGGCTTTTTTTTCTTTTTGCTTATGTGGTGCTGGGGAATCGAACCCAGGGCCTCAGGCATGCAAGGCAAGTGCTCTACCACTGAGCCACCTTCCCAGCCCCATTAGCCATTTAATTAACTTTTCATCTAATCCTATGTCTTTAAAAAATTCAAGTCCAAAGTTAATTTCCTTCTTAGAAATGTCTTTAAGTCCCTCCAAATAACAAGGATGAAAGAGGAAAAAAAGATTTGAAAACAAATATCCAGAGGAACTGACCTTATAAACAATCTGAATCCTGGTATAGTTATTCATTGTAAATGCTATCAAATGTTTTAAACATTCACTTCTATAGTCTGAAATTTTTTATGAGAAAAACATATATTAAAAAAATTCTTCCCTTCTAAGCTTCCTTATAGCTTTCCTTCTAGGCTAAACTGTGACTGTTTTAAAATAATTAAAGAAAAATAATAGAACATTATTGTTGCCTGGTTATTTGGCTTTGAAGAGAAATGGAGAAATAATGCTCATATCCCAGCTTAAATGAATTCAGGCAGAGTAGCCCATGGCAGCAATCCCTCCACAAACATGTCATATTTGCTTTCCAAATGTCAATATAGATTCTAGAACTTCAGACCTTGGGAGGGCCTTTAGAGATCTTTTTTTTTTTTCATAGAAGAAATGTCCATTTAAATCATTCCAAATAGCACAGAATCTTCCCAATTTCTGAAGAACATTGGAAAATGTGATCTAAACTAATCTTTGGATTTAGTTATTTTCTATGTGTAGAAATATACTTATTCCCATTTGGCCAGACTTAACTTACATAATTTCCTTTTTAGTTTTACATACTCTATTCCTCAAGCCAATTTCTTCTTTAGTTTCTTGGTGCTCCAAGAAGAGACAGCTGACTAACATACAATTTCAAGTTGCTAACATTCCTTTTTGTCTTTTCTAAAGTTCTAACTTCTTTTGTAACAGTACTGGGGCTTAAATTCAGGGCCTGGGCACTGTCCTTGAGCTTTTTTGCTCAGAGTTTTCCACATACTAGGGCCCTATGACTGAGCCTTATCTGTACCCCTATTTACTTAATGGGATCCTAGAACCAGCCAATTCCTTTCAGGGTCAAATTAGCTTATTGTCTACATAGATTTCTGCAGAGGTTTATGCTCTCAATAACTATGTTTGCTGCATGGCTATGTTCTGTATACTATGCTAATTGTAATCTTATTTTATTTTTAGAGAATATTTGTTTTAAAAATTGTGTGGTTCCTAGCTATTTTTTCCCCTGGTAACTGAATATAAGTTCTTCTTATATAGGTATATATGCTAGTTACAGTGCTATAACCCTTCACATGGGTTATTATTACTATTTTTGTGCCAGTACTAGTACTTGAATTCAGGGTTTGTGCATCGTCTCTTAGCTTTTTTTGTTTAAGGCTGGCACTCTATCACTTGAGCCACAACTCTACTTTCAGTTTTTTGCTGATTTATTGGAGATCAGAGTCTCACAGATTTTATTGCCCAGCTGGCTTTGAACTGGGATCCTCAGATCTTGGCCTTCTGCTGAGTAGCTAGGATTATAAACATAATTCACTAGCACCAAGCTGCATTACTTTAAGTTGTTCACTCAACCCATTTTAGAGATGAAAACAGAGGCCGAGAGGCTAAAAAACACATTCAAGCTATATTACACACCTATAATCCCAGTCCTTGGAGTCAGAGAAAGAGTTTGAGGCCAGCCTGAGCTAATATATTGTTCAAGGCCCACCTAAGTTGCACAAAGTGACCCTATCTTAAAAATACAAAAAAAACAAAAACAAGGGCTAGAATGTAGCACAGTAGTAGAGAATGTGTCACATGTGCAAGGCCTTGAGTTGAATGAGAAAATTAATTCAAGATCACATACCTAGAAAGTGGTAGAGCAGGGATATGAACTGTGGCAGAATAATTCAAAAAATGGCTTTTAACTTGCCCATTCAATTTTAATTTCTTTTTGTCAGACTTGGGGCTTGAACTCAGGGCCTGCACACTGTCCCTGAGCTTTTTTGCCCAAGCTTTACCACTTTTAGCCATAGCTCTACTTTCAGTTTTTTGGTGCTTAATTGGAGGTAAAATTCTTACAGACTTTCCTGTCTGGGCAGGCTTTGAACCACAATCCTCAGATCTCAACCACTTTAGCATGAGCCACCAGTCCCTGGCTCTCAATTGTAATTCCACATTATTTGTGTATCAGGCTTTCTTTTTGTTTCTTCTTCTTCTTCTTCTTTTTTTTTTTCCAGAGCTGAGGACCGAACCCAGGGCCTTTCGCTTGCCAGGCGGGCACTCTTCTGCTGAGCTAAGCCCCCAGCCCCTGTGTATCAGGCTTTCAAACCAATAGAAAAAGATTGTGAGCACCATTAAAAAACCGGAGAGAGGGCTGGGAAGGTGGCTCAGTGGTAGAGCGCTTGCCTTGCATGCATGAGGCCCTGAGTTTGATTCCTCAGCACCACATAAGCAAAAAGAAAAAAGCCGGAAGTGGCGCTGTAGCTCAAGTGGTAGAGTGCTAGCCTTGAGCTGAAGAGCTGAGGGGCAGTGCCAAGGCCCAGAGGTCAGGCCCCACGACCGGACCCCCCAAAAAACAAAACAAAACAAAACAAAACAAAAAACCCGAGAGAACCTGGACTAGGGTTGCCAGATTTAACAAATAAAAACACAGGACCCCCAGATAAATGCGAATTTAAAAATAACTAATTTTTTTGAGTATGTCTCATGTCCTATTTGGGAAATATTTATTCTAAAATTGTTTATCTGACAATTAAATTTATCCTGTTGTAATGCTAGACAACTGCTTGCCAGAGCAGGCAGGGAGTTCCCCACTGAATTGGTATCTATTTGAGTTTTAGGTCAACTGAAAATATCTCTGTGCTTTGGAGCAAAATTGCAGAAATGCATTAATTCTTTAAAATGATAAACCTCTTCAGCACCTATGAGGAGTTATGCCATGTTCATAAATTTTTTTGTGTTGATAAGATAGATTTTTTTTTCATCTGAATACATTTGTAGTATTAGTTCACTAGCCAAGGATGCTTTATTTCTATCACCTATCCTAATATTAGCTGTTGCTAAATTTCACTTTAGTGAAAAGGTAAACACAAAGACTGATTTTATTTAACAAGACAAAATAAAACTAAGATATAAAATCACGAGACCTTTTGTATTGTCTAAAACAATTCTTCCAGCTGTCAACCCATGTCAATTAATCCAGCAGTATCATTTGTAGAATGATTAATATAACAAGAGCTATTTCTCAGTTACAAAGAGGGTCATTAAACCCTTGAGACCCTGAAAAAATTACTTTGACTATTGAATCACCAGCTTACACAAAAGCAGAGATGAAAAGAAATGGAAAAACACAGTATGACGGCCTATTATGACTTTTATAAGGAAACAAAAACTGTGGCTAGAAATCTATTGAATAGGATGGAGAAGTTGTGGTTAACTTCCTAAGGGTAGCTGTTTGTCAAGACACAGCTTATCCTCAAACTGAAAAAGACCAAGTCAATAGTGCTTATTTTACTTTTTACTATTTGCTCTATCTAAATGGTAAAATTATGTGTTAACAAGACACATAGACTCACAAAAACTGTCAGAGATCATTTATAAAATATCTTTTTTTAAGATCAATATATTGCTAAGCTTCAATGATTCTCTCCTCAACTTAATGTGATCACAGATCCCTCCAAATCTATTTTAGTTATATAAAAGCTATTAACAAACTTTGGCTTCCTTACATTCTTTTCCTTATATTTTAAAAAGTAATTAAAAACAGTACTGAATATGAATTACTTCTCCCAAGTTTAGTGATAAACAATACACCAAGGTAAATTCCTTGGAAAATCCTACAAAAACTGCATTTATAAAGTTACTTATTTTGACAGAAGTTTCACTTATAAATAGCAGCCATGTCTTAATTGCCTACAAGATTGTAGACATCACATTTTACTACACATTTAGAATTGCAATGTCTTAAGATCAGATTTTCTAGTAAATGTTAAAAAAACAACAACAAACCAAAAACAAAGTTACGAAGACAAATGGGTTAGTCATCCCATGCTAAGGAGAAAGCTGACTTCCATGATTTTACCCACAACCACTGGGTTTATGCTGGTGGGCATGAGAATGTGATTCTCTTTTGTTGAAAGAAGAAGTGACATTAACATGGGGGAGCAGCTGTAGCAGGACTTTGACAAGACTCTTCCCTGGCCAAGGGACAAACTATCAGAGGACATTAGAATGGGAGGTTCTCCAGTTAAAAACTTAAGAATGTACTATTCATAGATGAGGCTGAGATGTTCCACTCCTGAATCAACTGTAGTAGACTGATGTTTTCTAAAGTGTAGGTAGGCAGCAAGAGCTCAGAGTTACAGGGAAATGACATGTATAGGAAGGGGGAAATGCTGTATACCAAATTGCTCCTGTCAGGTGGTTAGCTGTATTGAAATGGGAGGAAGATGAATGCATTTTAATAATGGTACCCTATACTAGACTTGGGAAGACAAATCTCATTTTACAAGAACACTTGAACATATTAAAATCCATCCATTCTTTGCTGCCTGTACAAAGAATGACCAAGACCATTTGTCTACTTTGAGACTTTTTAGTGTCAGGAATAGGAACAGAGAAGGGCAACATTTAAAGAAGGGGAATTAATACTTTATATCCTTCTAGGCAAGCTGAATGCTACCCTAATTCCTGGTAAGTCTCGTGCCACTATGAACAAGCTGGCCTGAGTTACGAGACCTAAAATGAGGTGGGAACTGGTGTCAGAAAATATCATTCACAGCTGTACCTAGGCAGGAAGGAAATTATTGGTGTTTTTGTGTTTGCTGTTTTTAGGGTGATGTGAAGCAGCAAATAACAGGGCCTAATCCTAAACCAGAACTAGTCATGAGCACACAAGGTACCCATGGGCTGCAAATTAACTGCCAATAGCTGCTTTCCACTTAACATTATGTACACCACTCATGGGCTATTCAGGTTGGATCCCTTGTTCCCAACCCCAATTTTAGGATGTATGAATAGCATTTGTTTCATGTTTGTTCTTCTCATCCTGAATCTCCCAGGGTAACTCACATGAACCATTGACTCAGCCATGGCTGACCCTTCTTCCTTCCCCAGACAGTACCAGAGGTCTACAAGGTAGAATTTCCATAACAATAAAGATTACTAGGTCTTCAGGTACATTCAGTTTGCCAGGCAGGTGCTACTACAACTGGCTAATAGGTACAATGATCCCATTTTAGTAGTTAGTAAAACATCTGATTGTTCCTATCTTCTTGATGCTGAGCAAAAGATTATTCCAGAAGAAAAACAAACAAACCAAAATTACAGATCAGGTGAGACATGTATAAAGAACTGTGTGGTGGCAAACAAGCCCTGACTTTGGAAAAGTTGTCAGAAACCACCACTTTGTGCCCAAGCACAAGGAACGTAGTGTATAGAAAACCTTGCAAAACCTAGCACCGGGTTCTTCCTCAGGAGGGCTCTAGAAAGCCTTTAACTTCACTTACAAGGCCCTGACAAATACACCTGGGAGGTCAACATTCTCTTTAGCTGCTGTTCCACACTGCATATTTGCTCAGATGTGAACCTTGCTCAGACACCTCCCTCCTTGGAGGCAGAGAGAACGGTAGACTACATTTTCCCAAATAAGGGAAATCAAAGCACCTGCCAGCAGCAACCTACAGTTCCCCCACTCCTCAGTGATACCATCCCTAATTAAGTCAGCTTCAAAGGGGCAAAAATTGGTGCCTGCAGGACAGAGGTCAAATTCATGGTTTATACATCTTATCTGAAGTCATATACCCTACTTACCTGAATAAAACCCAAGTCATCCATCCCACCCTCCTTTCCCAGAAGGTGGGAAAATTTAAGTCCATTTCTTCTCTCACCACAGTGACTTGAAGAGTCAAAGAAGGTAGTGTAGGAGGAAGGAGCATTCTGTTTCATCTTAAAAAATAGAGATCTCTCTAAGTGTCACAACCTGTGGTTGTATAAAATACTATTTCTTTTTCAATTCTCTTTCATGGTGGCTTCCAGGGGCTCATCTTCTAAGCCAAAGCCCAGGTTGTCAGCTAGCCCCTCAAACTGCTTGCCTAGACTGCTGGCAGAGTCCATGAACATGTGAGGGATATCTTTGCCAAAGTAAATCTTGCTGTTGGAAGCAATGGCTTTGTACTTCATCAGCTGCAGATATTCTGGGGTCAGCTTCAGCTGTGACAAGAAATTACAGAGAATTAAGTGGGACAATATTAGAGACTTTGGGTGTCAAATGTTTTGATTTTCAGAGTCTCTGTCAAAGAAATATGCTACCCTTGTGATTTCCTTGTTAAATTATTAGTACACGGAAACAATTTTTCCGAGAAACCTAAGATCTTTAAGACAGAGCAACAAGAGCTACATTTCTGGTGGAAGGCCTCCTGTCAAAGGGAAGTATCCATACAGCACCGGAGTTGTCAGTTCTGGCCACAGGGGGCTCATTCAACACCCACACTCTTCACCAGGCCATGCTGGGCCTTTACCTTATTTGCTTCAGCTATTTTCAGCGCAGTGTAGCACTCGGCATCTGCTTTTGCCTTTTCCCGGGCCAGAAACGCAGCATCTGAGGGCAGAGTTCAGAGAAGTGAATGAAAAGGGAAAAGCTTTGGGTTTTGCAGGAGGTCTCAGAGGCTCTCAGAAGACTGTTCTGGGGGGCTGGGAAGGTGGCTCAGTGGCAGAGTGCTTGCCTTGCATGCATGAGGCCCTGGGTTTGATTCCTCAACACCACATAAGCAGAAAAAGCTGGAAGTGGCACTGTGGCTCAAGTGGTAGAGTGCTAGCCTTGAGCTGAAGAGCTGGGGGACAGCACCCAAGCCCAGAGTTCAGGCCCCATGTCTAGCAAAAAAAAAAAAAGAAAAAAAAAAGACTGTTCTGGGGAATAGGGGTGGAATTCAGTTGTAGAGTGCTTGCCTGGCATATGCAAAGCACTGGTTCAATTACTTGAACCACCAAAAAACAAACAAAAAAGCTGGGTGTGGTACTGTACTGGAAGGCTGAGCTAGGAGGATCTTGAATTTTAGGCCAATTTGGGCAAAACAACGGGACCTAGTCTCAAAAAAAAAAAAAAAGACTATATTCTGTTCCCTACAATTTTCTCTGACTACCTCCATGATGATCTTGGGAAGACTACATTTTTTTTTTTTTTTTTTTTTTAATTTTTTTTATTGTAGAGATACTATACAGAGGGTTACAGTTACATGAGTGAGGTAATGAGTACACTTCCACTTCCTCTTGAACATTGTTACCCCCTCCATTGTTTTCCCCCTACCATCCCCTCCCTCCCTCCCTTCCCCAAGGTTCTTTTTTTTTTTTTTTTTTTTTTGATCGTGATTAAGTGATTACTTAATTTCCAGAAATTCACAGTATTGTGGAATAATGATGCTCATTTAAAGTCACAAGTTCATTCTAACTGGGAAGACTACATTTTAAGTTTTTTTTTTTTTTTTTTTTTTTGCCAGTCCTGGGGCTTGAACTCAGGGCCTGGGCACTGTCCCTGAGCTTCTTTTGCTGAAGGTTAGCACTCTACTACTTGAGCTACAGTGCCACTTCCAGGTTTTTCTTTTTATGTGTTACTGAGGAATCGAATCTAGGGCTTCATGCATGCTAGGCAAGCACTCTACCACTAAGCCACATTCTCAGTCCCCTTTTAATTTTTTTCCCTATGCTTTTTCTTTCCTCTTTGCTCTCCTCCAACTCTTATGCTGGCACTGGGGCTTGAACTCAGGGAGGGTCTGGGCACTGTCCCTTGGCTTTATCAATGTTGGTGTTATTTGAGAACAGTTCCACTTTCAGTTTTTCTGGTGGTTAATTGGAGATAAGAGTCTCATGGACTTTCCTATTCAGGCTGGCTTCAAACTGGGATCCTCAGATCACAACTTCCTGAGTAGCTAGCATTATAGGTATAAGCCACTGGTGCATGGCCTACTGTGCTCTGGTTTCTTCATCTATGAAACAAGAAAAAATATGGGTACTTCTTGTTTGCACATGGTTCCTTCTTTACAGTTACAGAGCTCTCTACATTATCACTTTTGGACAATGCAGCAAACCGAAGGAAGCCCAAAGGAAGCTCTACTGAAGGTAACCAGTGGATGATCTACCCTAAAACACCATAAAGAAGCCCTGATCTTCTCCAAATGAGTTCTACCAATCATTTTAATCACTCTGAGGATCAGTAATGAAGCCTGCACAATCCTGACTGATGTTCTCTGGTTCAGACCAGTACCTGTTGGATTCTTACTGGTTAATTCCTGTGTTCCCAACCTTATCAGTGGAGACCAACCTTCTATCAAGCTGGCACACATTTTGATGTTTACCTCTTTTAGTAAAGAATAAAGCCAGCCTCATGTGACTAGTTTTTGTAGCAAAATGGCTGAGGAGAAAGGCCAGTATGTAGGGGCACCTAACTAAATGTTCTCACATGACCCTGGGAGAAGCCGGCAGTCTGGCTAGGGGTTCTGGTTGCCCTGTGACCACTCACCAGCCTCAGCACCTGATGAAGAATGTATTAATAAGAAATAAAAAGGTGTTGTTTTGCTAAGAGCTCCCTAATGAGGAGCTACTGATCTGTGCCTTCCTAATTGGCTCCTCAATGGGCTCCTTGAAAGCCTGACAGGCTCCATAATGAGTATAATTGGACATAACACTTTGAGGTCTGAAGCTGCCCTGAGGATCCATTTTTGTCCTAGAATTTACCTGACAGAGGCATCACATGAAGTAAGAGTTAAGAGGGCTCAAGAGTAGGAACTGAAGGCAAGTAACATTCAGAAAACCAGTCAGGGAGGGAAGGAGGGAGGGTGATGAAGGGGGTGAATGCGAGCAAGGTACCTTGTATGCACATATATACATGTCAAAATAAAGGCTCCTGTCCTAACTGATGCTAATAAAAACACTTTTAAAAAGGTGACTCATTAAGATGGGCACTGGTGGGTCATGCCTTTAAGCCCTAGCTACTCTAGGAACTGTGAGCTTATCCTCAATTAACCAGCAAAAAGCTGGAAGTGGAAATGTGGCTCAACTGGTAGAGTGCTAGCTAGACTTGAGTGGAAAAGCTGAGAGTGAGAGAACCTGAGTTTCAGCCCCAACACTGGCACGTGCATGTATGTATGTGCATGTACACACACACACACACACACACACACACACACACACACACACACACACACACACACACACACACACACACACACACACACACACACACACACACACACACACACACACACACACACACTGACAAGAAAGAAAGAAAACCAGTCAAGAAAATACTTCCCTTCAGCTCCAGAGTTGCTGCTAAAAAAGTGCCTTCTTTGAAACCAACTTAACATCTGTATGGGCTTTGAGAGCACACTTGGGAGACCAAAATAATGGCACCAACTGCCTTTCTGTTTGTTTGAGACAGGGTCTTGCTATGTAGCCCAGGTACACTCTTAAGCTCCCTCCTGCCTCAATGCCCTGAACACTGGGATTACAGGTGTGTGCCATCATGCCTGGCTGATTCCTCCACTGTCAAAGCCTAACAAAATGCCTGGCATACGTGGCACTCAATATTTGTAAAAGGAATAAATATTCTTTTTTTTTTGGAATAAATATTCTTTGAAAGAGAATACTAGCTTCTACTTAGGATGCAAGGTCTGCCCAAATTTCAAAACCAGTACAGAATAAAACTGATCTTTCAGAGAGATCATGATGTCCTATTACAGATATTAAAAAGCAGAGGGCTGGGAAGTGGCTCAGAGGTAGAGTGCTTGCCTTGAATGAATGAAGCCCTGGGTTCGATTCCTCAGAACCACATAAACAGAAAAAGCCAGAAGTGGCGTTGTGGCTCAAGTGGTAGAGTGCTAGCCTTGAGCTGAAGAGCTGAGGGACAACACCCAGGCCCAGAGTTCAGGCCCCACAACCAACAACAACAACAACAAAAAAGGAAATGACTCTCCTTGCCACAAAACCGGATGTGAGCAAACCACAGACATAAGTGTCTCTCTGTGTACCTTCGATTTCTGAAATCTTCTTCTCAGTTTCTTTCTCCATCACCTTCTGCCCATAGGTAATTTCTGCGACCTGAGCCACTTTTTCTGCCTCTGTGTAAATGGAGTTGAAGATAGACTTAGAATAATTTTAAAAAGTTGGATTGATTTCACCTGTCTCCTGATCTGAGTGCCCAGGTACATGACAGTGAGTACACTGAGATGGACAGCCACTGTTCTCAGAGGGCAACTATGACAGGTACACCTGGGCAGAGATGGGATTGAGCCAGTGGGCACAGGAGCCATCCATAATTGAAGAGCCTTGTCCCCAGGAAGGAAAGCATTGCTCTGAAGAACATGCCGAAACCTCTCTGAAATCACAAGTGCATTTCCTCAAGATAAAGAACTTTCTTTCAGGATAAAGTACTTCCTTTTAGGAATAAAGTGTGGTGATTAGCCAGAGTCTCTAGACTTGAACCCCAGTCTTACCACTTCCTGTGCTTCATTTCAATGTGAGGCTGATAGTGCTTAACCTCTCATGGTAGTTGATTTACTTCATAGATTAAATACTTAGAGAAATACATGGCCCAAGGTTAAGTGCTCTATACTGTCAGCTATGTTTTTTTTTGTGCTGGTTCTGGGACTTGAACCCAGGGCCTGGGTGCTGTTCCTAAGCTTCTTTTGCTCAAGGCTAGTGCTCTCCCATTTAAGCTACAGCTCCACTTCTATCTTTTTGTGGTTAATTAGAGATAAGAAGTTTCACTGACTTTTCTTGCCTGGACTGGCTTTGAACTGTGATTCTCAGATCTCAGTCTCCTGAGTAGCTAGGATTACAAGGGTGAGACACCAGTGCCTGGCTGTCAGCTGTTTGTATTATGAATTCAGCAGAATTTGTTTTATGAATTCAGTAAGAATCTCCTTCTGTTTAAGAGACATATGAAAACTCATTACCTCAGCCCATGGGCTCTGATCATTTCAACTTAGCTTTTAGGGATGTAAGTGCCACTCCTGAAGGGTGGCATTGCTTTAGAAAACTGTGTGGTCTAACATACAGGGACTCTTATTGCATCTTCCCACAACCCCCAGCTCTTCTTCCTAAATGGAGATCACAGAACCACATGCAGACCAATAAGGGCCTTCTTCCGCTCTGTCTCAGCTTCTTTCTCCACCACCTTCTGTTTCTGGGCTGCAATGAGAAGCTTTGTCTTCTCACTTTCCCTAAAAGGGGAGAAAGCGTGAAGTTGTAAAGCTACAATGAAAAAGTTTTGAGGAACTTTCCTGTCCCCTGGAGAAGCCACTCTGCATAGGAAGGGCACACTATAATTTCTTGCTCTCCTCTATAATACTGTTCAATGGCCCATGTTAAACAGATTTGTTGCAGAGAATATTATGGCTCTCTTTTTCATCCAAAATCACTTATTTGTTGGAAATATAACATAATTGCTAGGTGCAGTGATATATTCTTACAGCCCCAGCTACTTAGGAGAATGAGGCAGGAGGGCTGCTGAGACCAGGAGTTTGAAGCCAACCTGGACACATAGCAAGAACCCATTTCCAAACCACACCAAAGGGCTGGAGATGTGGCTCAGGAGGTAGAGTGCTTGCCTAACAAGCACAATCAAAGCTCTGAATTCAAATCCCCATACCACCAAAAACAAGACCACCATGTAAGCCAAAAACAACCATGAAACCAAACCAAAATGTATTTTAGTAATACACCTGGCCAGTCACTCACTTGCCTTTCCCTCCTATCACTATGTCTGGAATAAGCCTAGAGATAAGGCCTTTGACCCTTTAAAAGAATCACTGCTCTCCAGGGCTCTTCTGTGGCTCTTAGACAAGTTGTCCCAGGGAGCTCTGACCTGCCAGCTCAGTCTCAGTGCATTAGGCTGTAGCAATTGCTCAAAACTAGCACAGCTGTGGTTAACCTAACCATGGGTTGAGGCAGGGGCTGGGAGACAATGGTGGTCAGCTCAGGTACAGGGTATACTCACATCAACTCATAGTTCCTGCGGATTGCCTCAGGTATATTGGGCTTTGTCACTCTCACAGCCTGGAGAAGATACAAATAGCAACTGATGGGAGAGTGAGAGTGGTAAAACACACAAGCTCCCTAGGGTCTTTGATCTTCCTATGCAAAATAAGCATCCCCTTGGGAGAAGGGACGCAGAGACAGAGGACTTTCCCACTGCTGCAATGCTTACTTGGATAACAAGGCCAGGGGCCATGGAAGTTAGGTCTTGTTGCAAAGCCAGTTTGAGATTTTCATCAATTTGATCTAGAAGGAAGACAAACACAAAAAAAAGAGTTGTCAGACTTTCTAGATGGGTGAGAACAGGACAGTAGTAAAGCATAAGTGAAAACATCATTCCACTATTGAGCATATAACCAAAGAATTATACATCAATATAGAGGATACTTGCATACATATGTTAATTGAAGTGCTATTCACAATCAAACTGTGGAATTAGCTGAGGGGTACAATAACAGATGAGTGGGTAAAGAACATGTCATGCAAACACACACACACACACACACACACACACACACACACACACACACACACACACACACACACACACACACACACACACACACACACACACACACACACACACACACACACACACACACAGAGAGAATATTTTACAACTACAAAACGAAATTATGTCACTTATAGGAAAATGGAATTGGAGATCATTATGAGCCAGATAAGCCAAGTCCAAAAAAGCAAAATGTATGTTTTTACTCATTCGTGGAAGTTAGATCTAAAGGACATATATATTCATAAACATGTCCATATATATACTTAAACATATATACCTATACATACACACATTCACACAGATATACATACAAATAATTCTAACTATGGGACTGTTTAGGGGGTGAGAGGAAAAGAAGAGGGTAAAAGAAAGATGAAGCTTGAATCCAGGATGTTGCACTTACTAGGCAATTCTTTTTGGGGTAAAAAAGATCAAAAGCAAATTTAAAGTTTTTTTCTTCAAGGTACAATGAATCCAAAAGTAACCAAAGAATTCCACAGCCAGGAGCTGGTGATTCATTCCTGTAATCCCAGCTACTCAAGAGGCTGAGATCTGAGGATAGATAGAAGTTCAAAGCTAGCCCAGGCAGAAAAGCCTGTGAGACTCTTATCTCCAATTAACCAGCAAAAGGTGCAAGTGTAGCTGTGGCTCAAGTAGCAGAATGCTAGCCTTGAGCAAAAAAAGCTCAGGGATAACACCTGGGCCCTGAGTTTAAGTTACAGGACTGTTTTTTTTTTTTTTTTTTTTTAAAGAGTACAAACCCATAAAATGAATTTAATCTTCTACTGTAAATTTTATTATTATAATTTTTTTGTTGGTTGTGGTGTCTGAACTCTGGGTCTGGGCGCTATCCCTCAGCTCTTCAGCTTAAGTCTAGTGCTCTACCACTTGAGCCACTTCCAGCTTTTTCTGCTTATGTGGTGCTGAGGAATCGAACCCAGGGCTTCATGCATGCAAGCAAGCACTCTACCACTGAACCACCTTCCCAACCCCTACTATAAATTTTAAAAACTGCCAAAATTTATTTGCGTAATTCTGATCCTAGACAATTTGATGACTCTTCTTTCCTTATAGAACATATTCCTGGGCTGAGTGTACATCTCTGTGATAGAGAGCCTGATTAGCAAGGGGGAGGCCCTGAGTTCCATTTCTGGTATCACCAAAACAAAACACCTCTGAGGGAGGTTTACATGAGGATTCCTGGGAAAATCATTGTTCCATCTTAGCATGAAAGAAAACATATTTACTTTAGCATTGACTCATACAAAAACAACTTAGAAGCAAATATAAACTAAATACAATAAAGGAACTAGAAGTTACTGAATTTTTCCTTCCTTTGCTGCTGAAGTCAGCCTGTGTTTACATTATCCAAGTAAAAAGAGTAAATGGTATCTTCTTAAGTATGTAAATCCTTTGTACTTCAAGTGTTTTCCTATTCATCTCTATAGGACAGTGAATAAAAAATGTGAATCACAAACCAACCATAACCTGAACCCAGAAAAATCCTAGGAACCACAAGGAACTATGATTCTCATTCTGTACTAGAACACATTGTGAACCTCTTGTTCTCATCAGTCCTGGTGTCCTTCACCCCTGTGATGTGGTGGGAAGAATCAAATGAAGCCAGAAGCGGAAGATTCTAGCTGTGGTTATGCTACTAACTAGCTCTATGACCTTTTTCATTCAGGCCTTGGAATTTATTTATTTAAAAAAAGAATGTTGGTGTATGGAAATTTAACAATGAAATCCCCACCCTGCTGTTCAACTGATGTGAAAAAAAGGGAAAAAATAAAGAAAAACGATGATGTTGGACAGATAAGACTGTAAGAGTCTTGTAGATTTTTGTCTTCATTAAAGAATGATACTTAGGGACAATGAAAACACATTTCTGTTCTAGTCTTCATTCAGTTGAAATGAATAAATTTTATTCCATTGTTATTCCTATGCTGAAGCTCAGTGAGTCTAAGAATCTTCTTCTTTCTTTCATAGTCCTCAACATTTTCCTTTTTTGTGTGTGCAGGTACTAGAACTTGAAATCAAGCCTTGCTCTCATTTTGATTTTTCACTCAAGGATGGTGGTCTACCACTGGAGCCACATCTGACTTTTTACTGATTGAGACAAGAATCTCTTAAATTTGTCTATCTGAGCTGGCTTTGAACCATGATCCTCAGACCTCAGCCTCCTGAGTAGCTACAATTACAGGCATAAGCCCTTAGTAATCAGCTTCTTTTTCACTTATTGAGATAGAGTCGTACTTTTTAGATAAGGCTGGCCTTGAACTCATGATCCTCTGGCCTCAGCCTCCTGAGTATTGGGTAGGGCTGTCCTTAACATTTTCTAGGTACTTCCTTTTTGGTTATGCTGCACACTGCCCATCCTTTTTTGTGGGGAGCTGAGAAGTAGGCCATGGTGAGGCATGATAGACTGGGGCTGAGGTTAGGGTGGGGGTGGTAGACCAATGAGGGCAACCACACTTCCTTACCAAACAGTTCAATGTAGACCTCTTGAAGCGTATGCACACTGCAGAACTGGTTCAGCTCATGGTGGATCTTGTTGAAGATGAGAGCCTTGTCATAGTCAGCAGTATAGTTCTTCACTATATCATACACTGGGAGGAGAAAAGGGCTTTCATATGAAAATGCAGGCCTTAGACCTCTCAAACGTTCTCAAACATAGCTGTGCTATGTTCCTAAGGTGTCAAGACAGACTAACACGGGAAAAATAAGCAGGTGGGGTAGCACTCACTTACTGGAAGATGGACTGGAAAATAAAATAAAAGAGGCACCTGCATTTGGGACCAGGAAGTTCACCACTTCAATTCTGTCAAAGTAGATCATCACACCACCACTATTGGAGGAGAAGGGACAAAGAAGACACCAGTAAGCTCTGATCCTAGGCAATGCCCTTAGACATAAGACAGGCATTTCAAAGTATCAAAAGGGAGTTAGGAGGTATGCTAGCTCTCTAAGCAGGAGATCTACAGAGCCCAGAGTTACAATCCAATCTTCTGAGAAATCATACCTCTCTAACATGTCGTGACAATAAACAAGTAAGATTTTTTTGGAGGTTAAGAAAAGAGTAGTTCCTGCTGGGCACTGGTGGCTCATACCTGTAATCCTAGCTACTCAGGAGGCTGAGATCTGAGGATCATGGTTCAAAGCCAGCCTGAGCAGGAAAGTCTGTGAGACTCTTATCTCCAATAAACCACCAGAAAATCAGAAGTGGCGCAGTGGCTCAAGTGGTAGAGTGCTAGCCTTGAACTGAAGACCTGAGGGACAGCGCCCAGGCCCAGAGTTCAAGCCTCACAACTGACCAAAAAAAAAAAAAAAAAGAGTAGTTCCTATCTTTCAAATGAACAATGTCATTTGATCCAAATAACTACTTGCAAGGAAAAGCCTAATGATGGTCATTGGGAATTTTATAGTCAATGTTTCTCCAATTTCCCTATCATTTCAGTACTATGGGTCTCTTCAGATATTCATTAAAGATGTTCTCACTATGACATCCTAACACTTCTAAATCTTTTAGGATTGTCTCCACTATATACTACCACCTGATAAAGTTGGAATGAAAGGAACTAGAGGACAAGGGGTCTGATAAACCCACCAAGACATGGTATCACCATCTCTTATAGTAGCCCGCCAGCCTGCCACCCACTATCTTATTAACAGCTTTATCCTGGGTCCTTACCTGGTCCCACAAGGTACATTCTTCACCTCATCTGTCTGGAGTGTGGTCTGGAAATACCAAATGCCAGTAAGAAAATGGGCAGTGACAAAATAACTAAATAATCGAAAGTGCTCCTGTCCATGACAACTTGTGTGTGTTGAGCTTTGCCTCTGTTGAACATGAATATCCTGCCTACTCCTTCTTCTTTACAGGGTTGATTTGAAGCCAGTAAAGGTATTTACACTAGAGTTTCTGTAAGTGCACCACAGCTGATCAAGCAGAGTAATAATATTGTTAGAACAAAGACTGGATCAGGAGTCCTAAGATGGTATTCGCTTCAACCTCTTCCATTTACACTTTGGAAGCAGCAGATTCCCCACTTAGCCTATGTGAGATTGGATTATTACCTGCTTGCTCAAATGACTCAAATAAGAAAGCCATAAAGCATGGTAAATGGGAGAAGAAACTCACAGGGAAAAATGAACGCTGGGACATCTTGTTGGGTCCATTTATTTTACTGTGGTCCTAGGAACTGAATCTAGAGCCATGTCCATACTAGGTAAGTGCTCTGTCACTGAGCTATATCCCCAACCCCTTGTTGGGTCAGTCTGAAGGTTATTCTTAAAGTCTTTGCCAAGTACAGTTACTCATGCCTATCATTTTTGCTGCTTAAGCAGACTGAGATCAAGAGAATTATGGTTCAAAGCCAGCCCAGGCAAAAAGTTAGTGAGATCTTATGTCAACCAATAAAAAAACTGGGCTACATGGGAGGTATAAATGTGGTATAAGCCAGTCTACGCAAAATGTGAGAACCTATTAAAAAAAAAAAAAACCAATGAAAGCAAAATGAACTCAGGGAATGGCTCAAGTGGTATAGTACCTTCCTTGTAAGCGTTTTGGTTCTACCAAAAAAAGAAAAAAATGTTTTTGTTTTTGTTTTACCCCTTCATTTTTCTTAGCTGGATATACATCAGATTTGACTAGTCTGACTTTGCCAGGCTGAGGTTTGATATAACTAGTCTTATTTCTATTAGATGCCATTAGCCCTCATCTAATCATCTTCCTTCCCTGTACCCCAAATTATGCTCTGATTTCTGAAGTTCAAATGAGAAGCTGCAAAATTACCAAGCTTAATTTCTGTAATGGTAGCCTCTGTTTTAAAAATACATCTGTAATCCTACTTAGGAAGTAAAGATCGAAAGAATCATAGTTCAAAGGATCACAGTGAGCCCAGGCAAAAAGTTAGACTTCATCTCAATAAAACAAGCCACACATGGTGATGCATGCCTATACCCTAGCTACACAGGGGGTATATGTGGAAGGATCACAGCCCTACGCCAATCTAGGCAAAAAGTGGGACATTATCTCATCAATAACTTAAAAGTAAAAAAGGGATGGAAACATGGCTCAAGTGGTAGAGTACTTGCCTTACAAGTGCAAGAATCCAAATGCTAGCATTTCCCTCTCCCCACAAAACACAACATACACAATTTGACTTTTCTGCTATTATTCAAAGCATATTCTTCTCCTGATCTTTCTTTTTGTTGCCAGTCCTGGGGCTTGAACTCAGAGTCTGGGCACTATCCCTGAGCCTCTCTGTGCTCAAGGCTAGCACTCTACCACTTGAGCCAGAGCACCACTTCCAACTTTTTTTTTTTCTGTGTATGTGGTATTGAGGAATTGAACCCAGGGCTTCATGCATGCTAGGCAAGCACTCTACCACTAAGCCACATTTCCAGCCCTCTTGATCTTTCTCTTTTTAATAGGTTTTTTATTGTAAAAATATTGTACAAAGGGGTTACAGTTACATGAGCAAGGTAATGAGTACATTTCCTATCAAGCATTGTTATCTCCTTTGTTTTTCTCCTACTATCCCTTTTGATCTTTCTTTTTTTTTGGGGGGGTCTGGTCATGGGGCCTGAACTCTGGGCCTGGGCGCTGTCCCTCAGCTCTTCAGCTCAAGGCTAGCACTCTACCACTTGAGCCACAGCGCCACTTCCGGCTTTTTTCTTTTTGCTTATGTGGTGCTGAGGAATCGAACCCAGGGCCTCAGGCATGCAAGGCAAGCGCTCTACCACTGAGCCAACTTCCCAGCCCTTGATCTTTCTTAAAAGTAAAAAAAAAAAATTTCCAACTGGGGTTGATGGTTCAAAGAAATGTAATGACTCAACTATTTCAACAATCAAATAATGCTCTAAGAGCTTCATTGTGTGCGTGTGCGTGCATGTGTGCGTGTACGTGTGTGCGCGCATGCACGTGTTTAAGATCCTTAAATCACTCTCTGAGAGACATTTTACTCATCCAATAGCTCAATAATTTTAATCACATATCAGTCACAACCCAAATTTGCAGTCATTCAACCACAGCACATAAGCCAAGTATACCTGTACAGATTTATAGGATGTGATGAATGGGAGCATGAGATGGAAACCAGGGCCGCTGGTGGAAGTCAACAGGGCTCCACCCCTGCAGAGGAGGGAAAGAGCAGGCTCAGTATAACATGGTGGATCCATTAGATCAAAACTCAAGTGGGCAACTCTTTTCCTCAGCCCTATAAACATTTAATACAGCAACATGTGCTAGACTCAAGTCCACAGATTGCTTTCTTCCTCTCACCTCACCCTAATATTCTAGGAAGTCTGATGGCAAAACACAAAACCATTAGTTTTGCTTTTGCAATGATTAAAAATAATAGGCACCTAGGCTAAGTGAAATACAGACAACAGAATGCCAGGATACTCCAAAGAAGAGATGTTCTGTCTGCTTGACTTTGTCCCACACGTTAAGATATGGCAACCCTTGAGGCTATCAGTTAACTGCACTGTTATTGGAGTTCAGTGACAGGGACAATACAAATAATAATAATGATGATATATATATATATATATACATACATATATATATATATATATATATATATATTTGCCAGTCCTGGGGCTTGAAATCATGGCCTAGGTACTGTCCCTGAGCTTCTTTTTGCTCAGGCTAGCACTCTACAACTTGAGCCACAGCATCACTTCTGGCCTTTTCTGTTTATGTGGTTCTGAGGAATGGAACCCAGGGCTTCATGCAAGCTACTCTACCACAAAGCCACCTTCCTGGCTCCCCAAAAGAATAAATTTTTTTTTCTGTCAGTCATGGGGCTTGAACTCTGGGCTTGGGCATTATCCCTGTGTTCTTCAGCTCAAGGCAAGCGCTCTACCGCTTGAGCCCCAGTACCACTTCTGGTTTTCTAGTGGTTAATTGGAGATAAGAGTCTCATGGAATTTTCTGCCCGGGCTGGCTTTGAACCGTGATCTTCAGATCTCAGCCTCCTGAGTAGCTAGGATTATAGGCGTGAGCCACTGGTGCCTGGCCAAAAGAATAATTTTAAATATACTTTTTTTTTTCTTTTTTTGCCGGTCATGGGCCTAAACTCTGGGTCTGGGTGCTGTCCCTCAGCTCTTCAGTTCAAGGCTAGTGCTCTACCACTTGAACTACAGTGCCACTTCCAGGTTTTTCTGCTTATGTGGTACTGAGGAATCAAACCCAGGGCCTCAGGCATGCAAGGCAAACACTCTACCACTGAGCCACCTACCCGGCCCTTAAATATAGCTTCAAGTTAACCAAAATTTATATATAGAGTTACCTTTCTTTTCTAATTAACTTGTATGTAAATGACAAAATTAAAACTTTTCTTGGTGGGGGGAGAAACATGTAAAATAGTGGGGAGGATGAAAGAGAAGGGAGTAACTTGAAGTTTTAATCCCTCCCTTCTTTTTTCAATCCCTCTCTCCTTCCTTCTCTCCTCTCTCCTTCCTTCATCCTCCTTCCTTCCCTTCTTTCCTGGTGCTTGGGCCTTGAAATCAGGACCTTACATTCTCACTTGGCTTTTTCCCTCAAGGCTGGTACTCTACCACTTGAGCTATATGTTTATTAATCTTTTTTGGGTGTTAAAGATTGAACCTAAGGCTTAGAGAAGACTAAGCACAAATTCTTCCACTGAGCTACATAATCAGAGATTTGGAACTTGCTATTAGGGGGATGGTGAGGTGGCTTGGTGGCAAGCACTTGCTTAGCATGTGTGAAGCCCTAGATTGGATCACTGGCACAGAGAGAAAAAATTGCTATTGGCCACACAGAAATAATCACAATAGAGAACATGTAAGAAAGGGTTTACAAAGACTTAAAGCAAAAATCATAGTTATAGAGGTTACTAAAAGGAAGCAACCAAGATTCACACTTGCTTCATTGCTTTATGAAGTAGAAGATAGTATTTCAAAAAACAAGTAATGAACAGTGACATCGTGTGCTTCTATGCTATATATAAGAAGTGCTATTATAAGGCTTACCCTGCTTCATAAATCAGCCTGCAGAGCATATTCATTTTTCCTGAAACATTCATTTTAAGAGTCTCTCAAAATATCAAAGTAGACTCTCCTCAAATTCCCATCAAGAACTGAGACTTTAGGTAGGCTGGTAATGAAGCCCATATTATTAGTTATTTGGGAAGTCAGATCAGGAGATCACACACAATTTGCAGGCAGCCAGGGCATCAAAGTTCTTGAGACCTCCATCTCAACCAAAGGTCAGGAGCAGTGGCACACACCTGTTATCTTAGCTGTGGAGGAAGCACAAGTAGGAGGATTGTATCCCAGCTAGGCTGAGCACAAACTGAGTCATTTCTCCTGAATAACCAAAGCAAAAAGGGGCTGAAGGTGTGGCTCAAGTGGTAGAGGGCCTACCTAGCAAGTATGAGTCTCTAAATTCAATCTCTAGGTCTCCAAATTAGGACTTCAACAATGGTCTGCAAAAACAAAACAAAACAAAACAAAAAAAACTGGTTCCTTTAGGTTTGTCTTTAAATCTACAAAGACATTTATCAATCACTGTCATTTAAAATATTAAAAAAGTAAAAATTAAAAAAACCTAAAAAGTAAAAAAATTGTATACATCGCACAGTTTTCCCATAGTCACTGCCATAAAATCTCCATCTAAAAAGACTCCTCTATTAAATAAAGTATAAACACTGATATTTAGAAGCTTCTGCCATATGGTGACTAGGGAATGGAGCCATTTGACAGGAAATTGCAGTTTTTACCTGTCTCAGCCTTACCTGTAATAGACCCCAATATGTCCCTCTTCTATCTTGTGCACAGCTGAAAAGAGAGATGCACAAAAGAAACTGGAAGCCACAGCCACAACTGCTCCTAACTGAGCCATCAGTGAACTTGGACCCTAGGAAGAAGATATGGGAAAATGTGTGGCTTGATATGCAGGACAGCAGCTATGCCAGTGACAACCAACCCCAGTTCCCTGAAAAGGACGCGTAGACAACCTGTTGTAGGTACACAGGCTAATCTACAACTCCTTCCATTCCTTGCTCAGTCAACATTCCCTTTCCTTAACTGCGGAATTGCATTCCTCATCACACTGAGGAAGCTCCAGATACAGCCCAGACCCACCCTGGGAGAACCAGTGCCAACTGGGCAATGTTCAGAACACAGCCTTCTCTTCCTGTGAACACGAATAGGCCATCACCAGAGTCACTCACACTAGTACAGGGGAAGAGGCAGCTGCACTCCGTTGGCCCAAATTACAGAGGATGCCAAATGACAGACGGTTGTGGCTATGTAATTCTGGTCAGAGCCTCCCAGTTCTAATTGCCTGCCATTTCAAAAGGAAACCATCATTCTCTCCTTTAGGGTGCTTGTGAGACAAGAGCCAGCCAGTAACAGGGTTCCAGGTAGGCTCTTTCGGTTTCGCATCCACACCTTCCAAGTTATTCCTTTGGATCGAAAACCGACAGGTAGGTTCTGAACAAGCCCGCAGCTGCACTCTTGCCCAAGTTCGTGGTGAGAATGAATCGGGAATGCCTCGGGGCATCTCCTGGGTTTAACCATTCAGACACCAGGATACCAAAGAGGCGGCATCTAAAAACTCATTTCTCGAACCCTGGACGATCTGGAAAAAACTATGGTGACTGGCAGCAACATCCAATCAGGTGTGCCCGGCCCATGCGTGCTTCCCGGGTCCGACATAACTTGGGGCGCCCATGTCAGCGCTGATGGTTACCGTGGAGGCCTCCAGCCAGCGACCGGCAGGGGCGTCCTTTCTGCAAAGGCTCTTCCCTCCCCGGGCCACCCCCGCCCGACCTCCTCGGACAGAAGCCTGGCGTTCCGGGTTCCGGGCCGGGACCGGGCGGGACGGGATGGAAAAGGCTTCCTTCTCGTTCCCGGAGTCGGGCCGGCCGACGGAGACAAGCGGCTGGGGTCCAAGCTCCGGGGCACCGCGGGTCGGGGCCGGCCCGCAGCCGCGGCGGGGCGGGGAGCGCGCACTTAGGGGCGGGGTCCGCGTACCGGGCTGTCCCTCCGGGCGCTCCGTACTGGTCCGAACCCCCCGTGCAACCGCAGAAACCGCCACACCCCTCACCACGCGACTTCCTTCCGGGCCCGTCGCTCCGATGACGCCATCAGTTCCCGCGAAGAGAGCCACGCCCCCTTACCTCGTCCTCCTTCTCCCGCCCCGCCCCTCGAGCTCGGAGCCGTTAGTGTTCCTCCACCACCACCACCACCACCACCACCACCACCACCACCACCAGGGGGCGTGCGCGAGTCGGCCCGACGGCCGGGAACCTGGGCCTAAGATTTCGGGGACCGGGATGCGGGACCCGAGAGATGGGGACCGGACTGGCAGCTTTGTCCGGCGAATGGCTGCCGCTGTCACCTTCCGAGGTCTCGGCGCTGGATCTTGTGCCAGATGTCCCTCCGCAGTGCGTGGAGCCCGGCAAGGCAGGGGCGCGTGGCCGCGTTCCAGCCCTCCGCCCGCTGCGGTCCTGGCCCCGGGCAGAAGGAAGCCGTCCTGGAAGCGCTCCATTCGCCTCCTGACGTCGCCGGTCCGCAAGCCCCACCTTGAATTGCCCTTTCTACCTCGTGGGAGCGTCGGGCTTTGAGGTCCCCGCCGCGACCTAAAGCAATCAAGAGGGAATGATTGCTCCGCGGTTAATGAATGGAATCTGAGTTCAGCCAGGTGCTGGGTAAACAACAGTGCAGGAAAGTTTCCTTAATAGCTGGAGCTTCCGGTGGCCCTGCCGCCTGGCATCCTGCAGGGGCCGGGAGCAGCGCGGCTGCGAGGTGCCCGTCGTCTCAGGTGTCTCTCCTGTGGTATCTGTGGGACCTGGTGCTCAGGGAATACACGCACAAAAGGCCCAGGAAGAGAACCCGGACTGTGCCTCGAATTGCCCTCAATCTGCAGCAGTAACACCATGAAACCTTTCTAACTGTGTGTGTGTGTGTATCCAGGGGATTGAACCCTGGGCCTTGCCCATGTTAACCCTGGGAATCTGTGTGTGTGTGTATCCAGGGGATTGAACCCTGGGCCTTGCCCATGTTAACCTTGGGAATCTACCACTACTCTACTCCCACCGTGGAGGCAGTTCTAAGTCAGTTACTGACTGAGGTCACTTTGTTTGCTGGCAAAAAAAAAAAAAAAAGTTTATAGAATCCACTTAATTATAGGTTCTGGTAAATGAAAAACTTTTTAAAATAGGAAAGCTGGCAAGCTGGCAGTGTTAAACTGATTTAGGACACAGGGAAAAAGCAAAGTATAGATTTTCCAGGCATGGCTGCTTGAGATTGGCCTGTTTCCACTCCTTGGGTTTGCTCTGGGTGAATAAGTGTATGTTGGAATTTCTCAGCGTTATATGGTTATGCCCAGGAGTGAGCTAGGTGGTATGGTCAGTGGGCCCATCCGCATGGAGGAAGGTTGCTCTTCTCATCTGGACACTGTACCCCTTACCCCCCAACACATACAGAGACTCAGGTTGCCATTCTTTTTTTTTTTTTTAATTTAAATTTTATTGTAAAGGTGATGTACAGAGGGGTTAGTTACATAAGTAAGATAATGAGTTCATTACTTTTTTCTCTTTTTTATTGTGAAAATACTGTACAGAGGGGTTACAATTACATGGGCAAGATAATGAGTACATTTCTTAACAAGCTTTGTTGCCTCCTCCTTTTTTTTTTTTCTTTTTTTGGGGGGGCCGGTTGTGGGGCTGGAATTCTGGGCCTGGGCACTGTCCCTCAGCTCTTCAGCTCAAGGCTAGCACTCTACCACTTGAGCCACAGTGCTACTTCCGGCTTTTTTCTTATGTGGTGCTGAGGAATCGAACCCAGGGCCTCGAGCATGCAAGGCAAGCACTCTACCACTGAGCCACCTTCCCAGCCCCATGTTGCCTCCTCCTTTGTTTCCCCATTCCCATCCCTTCCTCCCCCCCCCCACCCAATTCTCTCCCCACCCCCCACCAAAGTTGTAAACTTCGTTTTCTACATAAGGACTTGTACCTCTCATTGTTGTAATGGGTCCACCTGTATCCCTATTTAAACGATTTCTTTTTTCCCTTCCCCTCCACAAATTATACCAACATCAAATACTGTGAAAGCAGGGGTTATACTGTGGGGGAGAGACATACAAAGCAACAAAGAAATAATCTTATAAATGTGTTAGAAACAATCACATGAAAGAAAAAGACATTTGAATACATATCTTAGGGTTCATTTCCCTAACATCAACTTATCTGACCTTTTCTGCTTGACTCAGACATATACTAGTTATTGCAAATAAGGTAAACCATGGGAACTATGTTTCTTTGGGCCTGGCTTACTTCACTTAATATAATTTTTTCCAAGTCTTTCCATTTCCTAACAAATGGGGCAATGTCATTCTTCCTAACAAATGGAGCAATGTCATTCTTTCTGATGGAGGCATAGAATTCCATTGTGTATATATGCCACATTTTCTTGATCCATTCATCTACTGAGGGGCATCTGAGTTGGTTCCATATCTTAGCTATGGTAAATAATTCTGCAATAAACATAGTCGTGCTGGTAGCTTTAATGTGGTCTTGTTTGTGAACATTTGGGTAAATGCCCAAAAGTGGGATTGCTGGGTCATAGGGGAGCTCTATGTGGAATCTTTTGAGGAACCTCCATACTGCTTTCCAAAGTGGTTGAACAAGTTTACACTCGCACCAACAATGCAGTAAGGTTCCCTTCTGTCCATATCCCCTCCAGCATGTTGTTACTAGAGTTCTTGATTATTATAACTGGGGTGAGGTGGTATCTCAATGTTGTTTTGATTTGCATTTCTTTTATGGCTAGGGAGGTTGAGCATTTCTTCATGTGTCTATTGGCCATCTTTCTTTCCTCTTCAGAGAAGTTTCTCTTTAAGTCTTTAGTCCACTTATTTATTGGGCAGTTGTTTCTTTGAAGATTTGTTGTAGGGGGATTTAATTTTTTGAGTTCCAGGTATATTTTAGATATGAGACCCTTGTCCATTGTATGGCTAGTGAGTGAAGATCTTCTCCCAATCCGTGGGCTTTCTATTGATCTTGCTAGCTATGTCCTTTGCCATGCAGAAGCTCTGCAATTTCATGCAATCCCATTTGTCCAACCTTTCTTTGATTTGTTGTGTTTCCGGGTCTCTATTAAGAAAATTTCCTCCTGTGCCAAGGAGACCTAGGGTTTCTCCTGTTCCATCCTATAATGTTTTCAGAGTGTGAGTTCATTACTTTTTGAACAGTGTTACACCTCCTTTATTTTCTCCCACCTTACCCCCTTACCCTCTCCTCACCCCAAGTTGTATAGTTGTTTTCCAAGTAGTGTCTAGTGAGTATCATTGGTTTTTTTTTTGGGGGGGGGTCTGGTCGTGGGGCCTGAACTCTGGGCCTGGGTGCTGTCCCTCAGCTCTTCAGATCAAGGCTAGCGCTCTACCACTTGAGCCACAGTGCCACTTCCAGCTTTTTTCTTTTTGCTTATGTGGTGCTGAGGAATCAAACCCAGGGCCTCATGCATGCAAGGCAAGCACTCTACCACTGAGCCACCTTCCCAGCCCCGTGGTGGCCATTCTTGATGGGTCCTAGCAGAACTTTTCTGCTTCTGCTTCTGCCTCCTCCTCCTCCTCCTCCTCCTCCTCCTCCTCCCCCTCCTCCCCCTCCTCCTCCTCCTCCCCCTCCTCCTCCCTCTCCTCCTCCCCTCCCCCTTCCCCTCTCCCTCCTCCCCCTCCTCCTCCTCCTCCCCTTCTTCTGGTAGGTTGTGGGGCCTGGGCACTGTCCCTTGGATCTTCAGCGCAAGGCTAGCATTCTACCACTTGAGCCACAGGACTACTTCCGGCCTTTTCTGTTTATGTGGTGCTGAGGAATCGAACCCAGAGCCTCATGAATGTAAGGCAAGAACTCTACCACTGAGTCACCTTCCCAGCCCCAGGATCTCACAATTTCCTAACAAATTTTGGAATGAATTGTGAGGAGGGGTTGTGGGATTTTGTTCTCCGGAGACCTTTTACCAAGCCTGAGCTAATTAGTTGTGGACCTGCTTTAAGTCAAGGGATAGATTGAGTAAACGATGATCTGAAAATACCTTTTGTAATAGACTCATGGTATGTATGACTTAGTATACAGATTTATCAAGTCTGTGATGAATTGTTTTGTTTTTGAGACAGAATCTTATAAGATCTTACTTACAGGCTGGACTTGAAATTGTTATCCTCCTGCCTTAGATTCCTAAGTGTTGGTTTTATGGGTATATAATACTATGCCTGGTGCTTAAAATCTATTTAATTTTATTTAAACAGAAGTGTTTAGAAATCTGTTTTTAATTTTTAAAAATTTAATTGTATTTTTTAGACAAAGTCTTGCTATTTAGCTCAGGCTGGCCTTGAACTCTTTAGTAAACCCAAGCTAGTCTTCAACTTGAGATTTTCCTGCCTGTGCTTTGTGAATACTGAGATAAGAGGTATGTATCACCATAACCAGTTAAAAACGTATTTTTTCCTTTTTGATGGTACTGGGTTATGAACTGAGGGCCTTGCACTTGCTAGGCATACCTCCAAACCTCAAAGGTATTCTTGCATGTTTTTGGGTTCTGATTTTTAATGTGACAGAGTAAGAAAATGATATGGGATATTGAGTAATAATCAAATAAAGTCTTATTAGGAGAGGCGATAAGGGACCCGGAAATTACACCTCAATAATTATTTACTATACAGATTTCACAAAGTATTATGAAGAATTTTTTTATGCATAAGGTCTGATACCTTACTTACACTTTCTTATTTTGAGTAAATTTCAAGGTCAACCCTTTGAGTTCAATGACATTTTAGAGGAGGAAGTTGAAACAGCAAAGTTATGGGATTATCTAGGATCACAAGTCTGTAAGCTATGAAAGCAGAATCCAAGTGATCCCAAGTCTTTTGTGTTTTTAAATAGCAGGCCAATTGAAAAGTGATTTAATTTAAAACACATACGCATGCATGCACACACAGAAACAGGCACATACTTTTATTTCTATGTAGTCTTCTAGGAATATACATTACCAATCAGAAATTACACAACTATATTAGGCCTGTTCACTTTGTAGTTGTAGAATGAAGCAGTGTATTAGCTTTGTGTTACTGTAACAAAATACCTGAGGTAAATAACTGAAAGAAAGAAAGGTTTATACTGCCTCATGGTTTTAGAAGTCTCAGTCCATGGAGATTGGCCCTATTGCTTTGGGCCTGCTTTAGGCCCAGTGCATCATGGCACTGGGAGTAAACAGGGAGACCTGTTTACTTCTTAGGACCCAAGAAGTAAAGAAAGAGACAGGAGTCAGGCACCAGTGGCTCACATAATCCTAGCTACTCAGGAGGCTGAGATCTGAGGATTGTGGTTCAAAGCCAGCCCAGGCAGAAAAGTCTGTGAGACTCTTATTTCAAATACACCACCAAAAAACTGGAAGCGGCACTGTGGCTCAAGTGGTAGAGCTCTAGCCTTGAGCTGAGGAGCTAAAGGACACAGTGCTCAGGCCCAGTGTTCAAGCCCCATGACCCACACAGAAAAAAAAAAAAGAGAAGGGAAAGGCTGGGATCCCCATATTCTTTCCAAAGGCAGCCCCCATTGGCCCAACTTTCTTTCACTAGACTCCCCACCTCTAAAGATTCCATTGCCTCCCAATAGTGCCACAGATAAGGGAAAGTCAAGGTTCAAGCTGTACCAAATGGTATAAAAATCCTGTTATCCAGAAATCTAAATTCTTATCTCTGCGTATGTTGACATATAAAATATTTACTAGTAAGAGTGCCACCTCCAATAAAGAAAAGAGGAGACTTTTTGTTTGTGGTTGTGGGGCTTGAACTCAGAGCCTGGGCCTCTCTGTGCTCAAGCCTAGCACTCTACCACTTCAGCCACAGTGTCACACCCAGATTTTTTAGTGATTAATTGGAGATAAGAGTCTCTTAAGAGGACTTTTCTGCCCTGGCTGGCTTTGAACCATGATCCTCAAATCTCAGCCTCCTGAGCCGTTAGGATTACAGGTGTGAGCCACCAGTGCCCAGCCAGAGGAGATTAATTTAAATCACATTTAGACTTAAAAAAATAATAACTAGATTTAACCCCAGAGGAATGAGTCAGTTCTTTATATCTTTGGTCTCAATTCTTTTATGTCACAAGAGTGGAAGTTTCTGGAGGAAGTTTTTATTTGATTTAAATTTTTCTGGTTTTAGGTTCTAAAATAGAGAATAGCGGTTGTCATTTATGATGTTTGATGCTAGACTCAAGATTTAGTTGAGCTAACCAGGTGCCAGTGGCTCATGTCTTTAATCCTAGCTATTCAGGAGGCTAAGATCTGTAGATCATGAGTTGAACCAGCCTAGGCAGACAAACCTGAGACTTTCCACCTCTTAATTAACCAGAAAAAAATTGAGAAGTAGAGGTGTTGCTCTAGGGGTAGAGTGCCAGACATGCATGAAACAGCCAAGTAAAGAGCATAAGGCCCTGAGTTCAAGGCCCAATACCAGCATTAAAAAAACCAAAAACCAATCAAACCCAACAACAAAAATAACCAAATTGGGTGATTTGGGAAAAAGGGTCAAATGGGTGATGGCTTGGGGTTTGGGTGCAGCTCATGATAGAGTGCTTGCCTAGTAGTATGAGGGACCCAGTTCCATTCCCAGCACTGCAAAATTATATCCTTAATTATGAAGATACTAACTTAGAATTTCCTACTTTCCTTTTTTCTGTTAGGAAAATCATGATTGGTATCTTCCAGTAACACGTGGATATTTTCTGGGGGCTAAAGATGTTTCTTCAGGCTGTGAGATAAGAGAATCAGTGAGTTATTATGAAGATCATTTCATGATTATAGGTTTTTGAAGCTATATTGAGGTATAATTGACCTGTAACCAACTGCCAATAAAGTATTCAATTTAAGTGTTCACATATATGCCCTGTGAAATTATTACCACAATCAAGATACTGTAATGAACACGTGCATCATGTCCCTAATTACTTATACCTCTTGATAATCTCTCCTTGTTATTCTTTTCTGGGACATCAATCTCCCATTCCCAAATACCACTAGTCCTTTGTCACTCTAGGTCTGCATTTTGAAGAATTTTATACACAGCACACTATGTACTCCTGTCTTACTTTCTTTTTATTCAGAACAATTATTTTGAGACCTATCTATGTTTTTTGGTCTATGTGTGGTTCATTTCTTCTCATGGCTGTTCAGTATTCCATGATACCACTATATAATAAGTTTTTGTTTATTCATGTAGGATAGCTGGGTAAGAACATTAATTTGTGTGTGTGTGTGTGTGTGTGTGTGTGTGTGTGTGTGTGTGTGTGCATGTGCGCCAGTTTTGGGACTTGAACTCAGGGTCTGAGCACTGTCCCTGAGCTTTTTTCTTCTTTTTTTTTTTCCTTAAGACTAGCACTTTATCCTCTATCACTTGAGCCATAGCTCCACTTTTTGATGGTTAATTGATGGTTTTAATTGGACACTCATGTACTTTTCTGTCTGGGCTGGCTTCAAAACTCAATTCTTAGATCTTAACCTCATGAATAGCTAGGGTTACGGGCATGAACTACCAGTACCTAGCTCAACCATTAATTTTATTCATGGAGAAGCAGAAGCCAAATGAGAGGAAGTGCCCCCAGAAGGGGGGGGGCTAGGCAAAGTTTATAGTGTATTTGGTGGTAATAAAAAATAGCCTGTTATTCTGAGATTCTGTACTACAGGCCTGGCATTTTGCAGTTTGGCTTGTCTTCTTTTGCCTGGAATGACCTTTCCGTTGACATCTTTAACCATCTACCTGTGAATCTATAGTGATGTTAGGAGATTCTCTTCTCTTTTTAAAAAAATTTCACTTTTTTCTTCTCTTTTCTCCTTTTGTCTCCTTCCTCCTCTTCCTCTTCCTCTTGACAGTCTTTTACCACTGAGCTACATCCCTTGCATTAACATTAGAAAATTTCAAGAAAGTTTATATAGAATTTTACCTACATGTTTATACATTATTTTATGTTATTGATAAACAGGTTTATATCCTTGATATCTTAGTCTATTTTCTGTTGCTGTAACTAATACCACAGGCTGGCTAATTTGTAAAGAAGAGATGTACAGTTCTAGAGGTGGGGAATCTAAGAGCATGCGCACTGGCATCTGGTGAGGATCTTTGGAGTGCATCATTACATGGTGGAGGCCCTTGTCTCCATGAGTAAACATGCTTCCTCAGATCTCTGTCCACACAGCTACTGATGCTTAACGGAAAAGCCACCGCCCTCATAACCTCATAAAATCCTAATTCACTCTCAAAGGCCACAGGTATCATTAGGATATGAGTTTTTTTTGTACTTAGCCTTTTTATTAGCATGCAGAAGTTGTACAGGAAGTTTTCATTGTGCCCCATCAGCCCCACTCCATCACCCTCCCTTAACCTTCCTTCCCCAGCTTCAATTTCTACACTTCTCATTGTTCTATTTTCATACATGCAAATAAACTGCCTGGACCATATTTATCTTCATTCACCCCCTTCATTACCCTCACCCCTCACCCTGGTGCCTCCTCAATAAAGCCTGACTTAAAGTTTCCTGTCATTCTTTTATTGTACCAACAGTTTTCATCATGCTATTTCAGACATGCATATATTATATTTTGATCAGAATAACCCTCTCTTTTGCTGTCTCTTTTCCTATGCCCCTCAAACTCCATATTGATCAACAGTTTTCCCTGAGATTCTTTATAGCATATGAGTTTTGAAATCAAGTTTCTAGTATTTTTGGGGGAACATATCCAAACTAATATGAATCCCTCCTAAAGTCTTTAATCTCACCATTTCTCTTACCCTAGAGCCTTTGATTAGCTCCTGTATCTGCTAGTTCTTCAGCCTCAGTCTCCAACTCTCTCTATTAAGTCTGTGGCTAACCCTGGGTCACATCTCAAGCCCTTCAGCCTCTATTTTAATCTGCCCCATCCACTTGGTCGTAGTTATAATATTCCTTGATCCTGTACCTTCCTCTCTATACAGTTCAGGCCTTATCACTTGGATTATTACAATTTCCCTACCTCCAATAAGTCTTCTACCTTTCAATAAGTTCATTGCCCACTGTGTATCTCAGATGACTTTAAAAAGGTACTGCTGCAGATTCAAACCCAGTGCCTTGTACATGCCAGACAGACGTTTTACTAGTGAGCTACCTTCTGCTCTCCCTTGTGATTTTTTTTTTTTGTTGTTGTTGTGGTCATGAAGCTTGAACTCTGGGCCTAGGTGCTATCCCTCAGCTCTTCAGTTCAAGACTAGCACTCTACCACTTGAGCCACAGTGCCACTTCTGGTTTTCTGATGTTTACTGGAGATGATAGTCTCATGGACTTTCCTGCCAGGGATGCCTTTGAACTGTGATCCTCAGATCTCAGCCTCCTGAGTAGCTAGGATTACATGTGTAAGCCACTGGTGCCCGGCTCCCTTGTGATCTTTGACTATAACTTTCACATTTAAAAACACAATAATGGAGGCTGGGAAGGTGGCTTAGTGGTACAGTGCTTGCCTTGCATGCATGAGGCCCTGAGTTTGATTCCTAAGCACTGCATAAGCAGAAAAATCTGGAAGTGGCACTGTGGCTCAAGTTGGTAGAGCATTAGCCTTGAGCTGAAGAGCTGAGGGACAGTGCCCAGGCCCTTCAGGCCTCATGACTGACAAATTAAAAAAAAAACAAAAAACCCAAAAACACAATAATGAAGCCAGGCACTGATGGCTCAGAAGTGGAGCGGTGGCTCAAGTGGTAGAACACCAGCCTTGAGTGAAAAGCTAAGGGATAGTACCCAGGCCTTGAGTTCAAGCCTCCAAATTGGCATACCTCCTCTCTCCATGCCCCCACTCCCCGTCCCTTCTGCCCCATGGCCCACAAACAACAACAAAATAATGAGATTCCTATCAAAAAAAAAATTCACAGCAGGGTGCCAATGGTTCAAGCCTGTAATTCTAGCTACCCAGGAGGCTGAGATCTGAGTATTGTGGTTCAAAGCCATCCTGGACAGGAAAGGCCATGAAACTTATCTCCAATTAACCACCAAAAAGCTAGAAGTGGAGATATGACTCAATTGATACAGTGCTAACTTTTGGTGAAAAAGCTAAGGGACAGTGCCCAGGCCCTCCCTAAGTCCAAGCTCCAGGACCAGCACAAAACCATACTTATGTACACAGACAGACACACGGACACACGCACATTCACACACACACAAATCTTTTAGCTTTTTATATAATGTCCTTAATGTGATCTACCTATGCCTACAGCTTTAGGATATGATTTATTGTTTGTGTGCGTTTTGCTACATCAACTCTTAGTCATCCCTACAGAATCTTTCAGATATTTTCACAGCATCTTGTGGATTCTATTCACTTAACACTCATAACAACACATGGAGGTAGTTGGCTATATGTATGTCTCTACTTCTCACAAGACTAAGCTCCTTGAGGACAGGGGCTTTGTCTTATTCACGTTTGTATCCTTCTCAGCTTTAAGCTGTAGCCTCACTCTTGGCTTATCTAAGCACCCTTTAAAGTCTGAAAAATGCTTTCAGTTGCATTAGCTCATTTGATACTAATAAAAACAGTATCACTATAATAACTCTACCTTATGGATGAGAACATACAGATTAGAGTTGCAGCACTTTCTTTTTTTTTTTCCCAAGGCAATTTTTTTTTTAATTTTTTATTGTAAAGATACTATACAGAGGGTTACAGTTACATGAGTAAGGTAATGAGTACACTTCCTATTGAGCATTGTTACCCCCTCCATTGTTTTCCCCTTACCATCCCTTCCCTCCCTACCTTCCCCGAGGTTCTTTTTTTTTAATTGTGATTAAGTGATTACATAATTTCCCAAATTTCACAGTATTGTGGAATAATGATGCTCATTTAAAGTCACAAGTTCATTCTAACTTTCCTGGAGCAAATTGTCTATCATGGTCTATAACATATAACAGTGTACACATATACACCATACATATGATCAGCAGCATGGGGATATTTAGTAGTGGTTTGACCATATGAGTGGAAGTTCTTTGTTTCTTAAGTCCTGTTAATTTTGTCGTATCACCTAACATTTTGGATTTAACATCCACTTATCAGGGAGACCATGTACCATTTGTCTCTTTGCTCTTGGCTTACCTCGCTCAACATGATTTCTTCTAGCTCCATCCATTTCCCTGCAAATGCCATTATTTTGTCATTTCTAATGGCTGCATAATATTCCATTGTGTATAGATACCACAATTTTTGGATCCATTCATCTGTGGTGGGGCATCTGGGTTGTTTCCATATCCTAGCTATTGTGAACAGTGCAGCACTTTCTTAAGCTCAGAGGAAGATCTAGTATTTTCTTCCTACACTTGTGAATTTGGAAAATGTCAACAGAAATTTATTTCAATTAAATGAACTTTGAAATAAGCAGTAGTTCTAAACCACAATTGTTAAGTGTGCTACCAAACTGGACTTTGAATTACTGAGAGCCTGATGCCCTGTCAACTGAGCTACTGCTAGCAGTCTGGATGCTGATAACATATTCCTACTAATGACCACCAACCACTAAAGTCACACATATTCCCAGCTGTCCTGGCTAACTCCAGACTGGATTCAGCTCATTTGCATGCCATGTTGATAATCTGGACAATGATGGACTCATTGCAATTTCATAATAAAAACAGTCACTGGTACCATGACAGATCTGACTATGCTCAAAGTACGGAAGATAAGAGGTGGCACCTTGATCTCTGAAATCTTCTTTCTCTGTGAAAAGCTCTGATTGAAGGATGTACATCACACCCCTCCTGATGCACTCCTATTCAAAATCAAGGCCTCAGACATGTGTCAGTGGCTCATGCCTGGATCTCAGTTGGAAGCCAGCTTAGGCAAATCCAAGAGACTTTTATCTCCAATTAACGAGCAAAAAGCTGGAAGTGAAGATGTGATTCAAGTGGCAGAGAAATAAAAGAGAACTTGAGGCCCTGAGTTCAAGCCCCAATAGCAATACAGAGAGAGAGAGAGAGAGAGAGAGAGAGAGAGGGAGGGAGGGAGGGAGGGAGGGAGGGAGGGAGGGAGGGGAGGAGGGAGGGAGGGAGGGAGGGAGGGGAGGAGGGAGGGAGGAAGGGAGAGAAAGAGAGGCCACGTTCTGGTGTTTCAAGAGGATGATAGGGTACATGGAAACTGAGAAACTCTCCTTTATAAAGAACCCTTCGCCACTCATTTCCATTGAATAGTGTCTCCTGCCTGTTCCAAGAATTAGGTGTTTGTGAATGGTATTTAGGGAAAAGAAACTTAGATTTGATAACAAGTGAAGAGACCACTGATGCCTATTGTTAGGGCTTAAATGTCCCCTAAGCGTCATGTATTCATGGCTTGGTCCCCAGTGAGGCAGTGTTCATGAAGGGGCTGGGAGGTAGTTGGATCATGAGGGCTGTGACCTCTTCAATGGATGAATACACGGGATTCACAGCTTAATGGACTTTGTATGAGAGGCTTTGTTCTAAAAGTACTCTTTCCCTCCCCATCCTCTCCTAAGGCTGCCATGAGGTGAGTAGCTTCACTCTGCCATGGGCTGGCTACCTGTCATAATGATCTGCCTCACCCTGGCCCAGAAACAACAGAGCTACATAACCATCCCCCCACACTGCTGACATTGTGAGTCAAACTCTTATTTTTCCTAATAAGTGGATTATCTTAGCTATTTTGTTACAGCCAGGGAAGTTGGCTACTACACTTGCTAAGGTTCTAAAGTGGGATCTCAACTTCTACACTGTCAACACTAGATTGGGTAATTCTTAGTTCCTCTCCTTTCCTCTCCCTCCCTGCCTCCCTCCCTCCCTCCCTGCCTCCCTCCCTCCCTGCCTCCCTCCCTCCCTCCCTCCCTCCCTCCCTCCCTTCCTTCCTTCCTCAATGCAGGGGGTAGGAAAGAGATGACCTGTGTATTTCAGAATGCTCTGCTACATCTCTGGCCTTTGTCCATATATCCCTTTACGTCACTAGCAATCCCTACCCACTGTGGGTATTGTGGCAAAAGTGTTCCAGAGGCTGGGAAGGTGGCTCAGCGGTAGTGTGCTTGCCTCACATGCATGAGGCCCTGGGTTCGATTCCTCAGCACCACATAAGCAGAAAAAGCCGGAAGTGGTGCTATGGCTCTAGTGGTAGAACACTAGCCTTGAGCTGAAGAGCTGAGGGACAGCGCCCAGGCCAAGAGCTCAAGCCCCATGACAGACAAAAAAAAAAAAGTATTCCAGATGAGAATCACTTGTGTTGGTAGACTTAAAAATGGGGTAGGGTAGAATTAAGGCAAGAAGGCAAGCTTTTACAGTCTACTTGAAGTATTGCGAGATGCATGGATGCAGTTCTACCTGGGATAAGAGAATTACAGGAATTGTGAATGAAGAGAGATATGAGTGTGGATTCCTGGAAGAGGATTGTGTCTGCTTTCCATTTCTGTGGCAAAACCCCTGATAAATACAATATAAAGTAGGAAAGCTTTCTTTTTGTTAATGGTTTCAGTCATGGTTGCTTAGCCACACTGCTTTGGGCCTATAGTGGTGGCATCTCAAGGTGGGAATGTGTGGCAGAAAGCTGTTGGCCTCATGATTTGGCAAGGGAGCAGAGAGAGAGAGGGAGAGAGGGAGAGAGGGAGAGAGAGAAGGGGTCAGGGTCTTTCAAAGGCACACCTAATAACCTAACTTCTTCCCACTAGGCCCTGTCCCTTTGACACATGGGCCTGTGGAGGACATTGAAGATGCAAACAACACAGAGCCCAGAAGGAAGGAAGAAGAAATAAGACAAGGAGGGGAAGGTCCCACAGAAGCCACGAGAAGAGATACGAGTAGCTAGAGGATGGAAAAAGAGAAACATTGTGTTATGTTTGCAATCTAGAGCCCAATGCAACCTATGAAACTGAATTCTAAAAAGGGGAACCACTTGTTTCTTGGCAGATCAAACTTGGGGAAAGGCTGGACTATAAATTCTAGAGGGGAAGACTTTAATGCACTTAGAAATCAGGCCTGAAACACCCATAATGTTTGTCAGTCCACATTTTAGTGTTCTTAAGTAAGTGTGTAGGGTGTGGGAGATGAAATATGGCAGGTATTTGATTTAAAAAGCAAGCACAGATTTAATGTCCTGATAAAATGTATTAAATCTTTTAAGGTTTTAATGAATCTAGTATGTGTTTCATAAATCAAGAACTCTGCTAAGCTGTCTCCTGGTTTAATAAGAGTAAACTAGGAAATTGCTCTGAGCAGAAGCAAAATACATTTATATCACATTGAAAAGTAATAGATTTTTAAGCTGAGGGGGTCTTTCTGGACCTTTTAAGCTGTTTGCTTATTACATTGCTCCAACTCCTTCAAATATTAAACCACAGGCAAACATGTGCTTAACCGTATCAAGATGTGAACTAGCACAAAGGTAAATATTATTTATAAGAGAGCAGAAAACAAAGACACTATTTCCTTTCTTTGGGACCTAGGATCAGGTTGCTTTTTGCAGTGAAACCTGGCCTTTGTATCTAGGTTTAAGGTAGTTGGTTAGAATTCATAATTTTTTATTGTTATTATAAAGGTGATATACAGAGAGGTTACGGTTTCATAAGTCAGGTAATGAGTACATTTCTTTTTGGACAATGTCACCCCTTCCTTTGTTGTTACTGTAATCTTTTTGGAGAGTGGGGGTGGGTAGGGAAGGTGCTGGAGATGTAACCCAGGGCCTTGTACATGCTACCAACAAAGCTACAAAAATCTTTATTAACAATTCCTAAATCCCCCCATTTCTCTACTTTCAGACTTTCAATTTCTTCCCCCACTCCCCTGTGCTGGTACGGGGCTTGAACTCAGGGCCTGGGCACTGTCTCTTAGCTTTTTAGTTTGATGCTGGCTCTACCACTTGAGTCACAGATCCACTTCCCCTTGCTGCTTAATTGGAATGAAGCATCTCATGGACTTTTTTGCCCAGGCTGGCCTCAAACCATGACCCCCAGATCTCAGCCTCCTGTGTAGCTAAGATTACAGGTGTGAGCTACCAGGGTCTAGCTGGTAATGTTCATCTTGACTTTTACAGCTCAACATAGACTGGCTTGTGAAGATTGCAGAACACACCTTCAGTAACTTCTTCCTAGTGTTGAACCTAGTCTTGACTGGAAAGTTTGCCTCTGTTCCTTTTGCTCCCTTCCAGTCCTACTGCTCAAGCTTGGGCAGGGATGAGAAGGGGGCACAGGGGAGCAGGTGTCACAGATGGATATTGCCCCTACCCAGTGCTCATGGCAAATGCTCATGAGGTTCTGGGTGAGATGGTATTGGTGGACTTGGGGGAGGTGGTGCTGGAGGAATGAAGGGGAGGGGTGGGGCCCGAACATTCCTGTGTACAAAAGCTGGCAGGGCTGTGGAGCTCTGCAGGGGAGGGAACAGGTCCCAGAAAGCTCAGCGTGGAGAAGGCTGTCCAACCTCATTAGCTGTCACGGGCAACAATACTGATCTGGCAATAAAGGCGATTCCAAACCTGTTGGTCATTAATCACCCGCCTGACAGTTGCGAATGGAAGTGGAAAAACCTCATCCCCCTCTGCCTTTCCCCTCCTCCCTGGTCAGGCTCTGAAGTTTAGAGTTACCTCTGGGTACATATGCGGTTCCCTGCAGTGTCCTGCTCTCTTCTCCCTGGACTTTTCCAGGGGTCTTTTGAAACATGGAGAGGCCACAAGTTAGCTAGGGCCTAGCAGACAGTGAATCTGCCCGGAGAGCAGAAAAGTGAAAACAGGGGGTCCTTGGCCTGCCGTGACCCCTCCGGGATTCAAGGCCAGGCTTTGGCAAGCCTAGAATGGGGGAAGTTTGTCATCAGCCCTCTGGCCCGTCTTTCCACGCCCTCCCCTCTGTTCCCTGGCACATCCTTCTCACCCTCCTCCGGCCACCAAGTGCCAGCATATTTCCTTTATGTTCCTTTCCCCTACCCTTCCTGTCTTTAACCTGAATTCCCTAATAAGCAGATCTTACTTTCAGCAAGGGTTTTCATCTTGATCTTTTTTGTCTCACACTGAATGAAAGTCCATTTCCTTTCGCAGAGGTACTGTATTTTCAGTTGGTCCCTGGGAATGGTGGGGGGGGGGAGAAGGGGGGGAGAAGGGAGGGGATAGAGAGGTAGTGGAAAGGGCACACTGGGCAAAGAGGTGCGGTCAGGGAGGGGGGAATAGAGGCACACAGGGGGCCTTGAACATTGACTCATAGGAAGCGCAGCCTGACTATTAAGTCAGTCTCTATGTTTTTTTTTTTCTTTTTTCGGTCATGGGGCTTGAACTCTGGGCCTGGGCATTGTCCCTCAGCTCTTTAGCTCAAGGTAAGTGCTCTACCACTTGAGCCACAGCACCACTTCCAGTTTTCTGGCAGTCAATGGGAGGTAAGAGTCTCTCACACACTTTCCTTGTCTGGGCTGGCTTTGAACTGCGATCCTCAGATCTCAGCCTCCTGAGTGGCTAGGATTTCGGGTGTGAGCCACCAGCACCCAGCTCTCTATGGGTTTTGTACCCAGAGAAAGGACAGGGGACATTGGGAGGCTAGAGAACACCGTAGGAGAGCATACACTTCTATGTGTTTCTTGCACTCTTCAAATGCATAAGCTAGATTACTATTTAGAAGTGCATTGAATTTTTGCTCAGTTTCACATGATGTGGAAGGGGAGTGTATAAGGATTAGCTAGACATTTCTGAAACAGTAACAGTGATATAATCAACAGAATTTTAGCTCTTCTGATTGTCAGGGGTAAGGGAGTGACTGAATGCTAACATCTAGGGAAAGGGGGAAATGGTAATATCTCCCCTTCCCTTTTCCCTCCCCTCCCCTCTCCTCCCCTTCTCTTCCCTTTCTCTCTCTCTCTTTTCTCTCTCTTTCTTTCTTTTTTCTCCTTCCTTCCTTCCTTCTTTCCTTCCTTCCTTCCTTCCTTCCTTCCTTCCTTCCTTCCTTCCTTCCTTCCTTCCTTCCTTCCTTCCTTCCTTCCTTCCTTCCTTCCTTCCTTCCGTCCTTCCTTTTCATTTGGGGCTTTAATTCAAGGCCTGGATGCTGTTCCTTAGCTTTTTTTGTTCAGTTATGGTGCTCTACCACTTGAGACACAGCTCCACTTCCAGCTTCTTGCTAGTTAAATGGAGGTAAGATTCATATGTACTTTCTAGCTTGTACTGGCTTTGAACTGGGATCCTCAGATCCCAGCTTCCTCAGTAGCTAGGAGCATTGTACACTTTTCAAATGGTCTAAAATAGCCCTCTATCTCCCTAAAACTTTTCTGTGTCCTGTGGGTTCAGATTGCTCCTGGCCTCAGACACATTTGTTGGTGCTGTCTGCTCTTTCCATGACTTCTCTGACTCCCTGCTACTCATTACATTAGGCTGAAGACATCCATGTTTGATCCTTCTAGTTCCTCTGACAAATCCCCTTGACAAACTAATAGGAACAAAATGGACAGGATGGCAAGACCCAATTATAGTACTTAGACCTATTTTCCAATTTCTTGTGTACCCCTTTTCCCTTGACCCATATGTTTTCTCTAATTCTATGATTGTTCTTAACTCTAGCTTCACATTATAGTTACTCGAAAACTTTTAAAATATAATGATGCCTGGGTCACATTCTGTGATATGGCCATAAAACTTGTCTGGAGTAGACCTTCCAGATATAAGATTTGTGTGTGTGTGTGTATGTGTATGGTATGTATATGTGTGAGAGAGCTGGTACTGGAACTTGAACTCAAAACCTTGCACTCTCACTTGGCTTTTAAAGTATATAAATTTATTGTTTATAATTTATTAAAGTGTTGTACCATTCCATAAGTCAGGAAATAAGTATAATTCTTCTTGGACAATGTCACCCCTTCCTTCACTTTCCCCAGTTTCTCTCTCCCATCCCTGCATACCATGATTATATTTCTTACCCTTCCCCCCTCCATTTCTGTGCCTCCTTTTTGCCTCCCTAGAAAGAAAAATCAAAACCCCAAAACAAAAGCAAACGACAGCACCAACAATAATAATACCACCACTAACAAAAATCATGTTTTCGTTTCCAGGAATTTGTTTTGATCAATAGTATTTTAGATGTTCATAGGAGTTATACCTTTGTGTTCCTTCCCTAAGACTATCCTCCTTTAGTCTGACTGTTTGTGAACGCCTAGAGTCTTGTCTAGGTTATCATACTTAGATTTAGCTTCCACATATGAGAGAAAATATGCACCATTTGTCTCTTTGAGTTTGGCTTACCTCACTTAACATGATTTTTCTAGGTCCATCCATTTCTCTGCAAATGGCATATTATTTCTTGTAATGGATGTCACTCAGCATTTTGGATGATTACTGGCACTCTATTACTTAAGCCACCCCTTTACTTCCAAACTTTTGCTAGTTAATTGGAGATAAGAGTGTCTTGGCTTTGTTTGCCCAGGCTGCTCTTAACCTAGACCTTTGCCCATTAAATCTAAGCTTCCTGAGAAGATAGGATTATAGGTGTGAGCATCTAGCACCCACTACATAGAGGACTTTTACGGAAATTTTTTTGTGTATGCTACTGGGGATCAAACCCAGAACTTCACACATGCTAAGCAAACACTCTACCATTAGGCTATAACTCTAGCCCATTTCGAGGATTTTTAAAGGCATCATCTCAAGTCATCGCTTGATATCTTTGTTTTTTGAGACATAGCTCACCTGGAATTGTTTCTCTTAGGGCTGCTTGCCTCTGCTTAAATTAGGGAAGAAGCAAAAGAATGTGATTCTTAGCTGGGGCAATGATGTATATTTACACAAAATGTTTTTACTTAATGGCTAAAAATGGGCTGATAAAAAGTAAAGGTGTTACAGGGGAGAGGTGTTCAAGGTGTTCAAGGGGAGAGGAGTCATGGCTAATACAGGAAAGTTGCCTGGAGGAAGAGGGCAGGAACTGAACATCAGTGTGTGGGTAGGGCTTCATAAAAGGGCAAAGGAATAAAAGAGTCCTGAGTAAGAGCCAGAGCTAGTGACTGGAATGGTAGGGGCATATGCTGGGGTCAAGAGAACACAGATTTGATGAGGGAGAAGGCTCAGAGCAAGCCTCTTCTCCTTTATCCTGTACAGATTCCTCCTAGGTTCCCAGTCATTCTGGGAACTCCCACTGTTTAGTGTGTGGTTCTCAGATTGTTCACAGACACGTTTCTAGGTCTCTTATTCAGATTTTTAAGCATCTGGAAGGCAGTTGTTTACACATATACTACATGCATATATGATGTGCACTGGGACCTGTTATGCAATGCAATGCAATACAATACAGTCCAGTCCAATCCAAGTCAGTCCAATCTGACATATATTTATTAAGTTAGCTGTGTTCCAATTCTAGGTTCTGGGAAATCAACTAAATAGACAATGATATAGGCCCTTCTGAGCTTAGATTCTCACCGAAGGATGGGTAGGATGGGGACATAGACAACAGGAAACATAATAGATGTTCTCTACAGTATAATAGATAACTTAGTGTCCTGGAAGGTGATCAGTACCATAGAAAAGGGAAGACCAGGTGGATGGGGATAAGGAGTGACACATGAGGGTGTGCCAGTGTGTCTGCATAGATGCAAAGTTGTGAAGTAGAATGGATTAAGTAGAAGATACTTATTGAGGGATTAACTAAAAGGTCTCACATAAGTTCTCTCATTTTGGAAGTTAGGTCAAACTCAGAAAAATAGGGAAGAGAAGAGAGCCATGGAGGACAAATGTGATCAAGGTCCATTGCACGCATGTATGAATGTGTCATAATAAAACCCCTTGCTATACACAATTAATAGATTCTAATAAAAATATAGATGATCTGACTAGGCAAGATTTGACAGACAACTTGAGGGAAGTGAGAGATTTGTTCAAATTTATATCATCTGAAAGAGAAATTTCCAGCCAAGGAAGCCATGACAAAGGCCCCGAACTGGAGCATATGGGGCATGTTTGAGGAAAGACAAGGAGGCCAAGCCTCTGCAGAAGACAGTGGTGGGGGAAGAGCCAGAGAGGGAACAGAGAATTGGACCATGTTGGGTCTCAGAAGCCTCTCTGGGGACTTTCAGACTAATGAGTGACACGACCTTATTTTGTGTGTATGTGCGCATGCGGGCGTGTGCTGGTCCTGGGGCTTGAACTAAGGGCCTGAGCATTTTTGTTCAAGGCTAGCCCTTTACCATTTGAGTTACAGCTTTTTTGTATTGGGGATAAGATTCTTACTGACTTTTCTGCCCAGACTGGCTTTGAGCTCAGATCTCAGCCTCCTGGGTAGCTAGAATTACAAGTGTGACCCACCAGCACCTAGCATGATCTTACATTTTAAAAAAGATCTTTCAGGCTGCTATGTTAAGTCTATGTAGATGATGGGAGTTGGGAGGTGGGGAGTAGAATTAGGGTAGAAGTGAAAAAATCTTTCATGAACCTAATTTTTTGGGGGGTGGGAGGTGCAGGTTACTGAACCCAGGGCCTCAAGCATACTAAGCACATGCTCTACCATTGAGCTGCATTCTTGCTGCTGTCATGATTTTTACAGACACAATAGGATGAAGGCAACTCAGAGTGATCTGACTTACACAGCATTCACTTTGCAGCCTGCACCTTCTTCTAGGTGCTCATTAGGGGCTTCATTATAAAATATGTATCATTGTGGCATTGGTAGTATAGTGGTCAGTACAGTTGCCCTTTAAGAAACATATTATTTTAGATTTTTGAATAAATCTGATCATCCAGGTTATTACCAAGGTGGGCTTCAAAAAAATCCCCTCCTGCTATAATTCAGATCTGGAATGTTTCCAAGGGCCACTGTGTAATAAAGACTTGGTTTCCAGCTTATAGTGTTTTTGGAAGATGATGGAAACTTTGATAGGACTTACTGTAAGGAAGAGAGGGGAGTGTGCACTATTTGGAGGGGATCTTGAGACCCTATCCCCTTCCTGTTTTTCCTCTTTCTACTTCCTGGCTGCAATGAAGCAAGCTCGCTCCTCTATCCTGTGCTGTCCTAGGCACTGTGTTGCCATAGACCCAAAGCAACAGGGTCAAACAACTATAGACGGAAACCTTTGAAACTATGAGCCAAGACAATCCTTTCTTCTCTTTAATTTGGTTATCTCAGGTAGTTTATAATAGCAATGGAAAACAGACCAATTCCCCTCCTCCCATAAATACATAAAGATTTGTTAATGTCAATAGAGATGACGACAGATTTCAAAGATTGGTCTAAAAATGTTCTAAATAATTTTAAATTAATTAAAAATTGTCTTTAATATACTGCAAAATCCAGTATGTTAGTTTATGACTACAATATCTCTTCATCTATGTCACCCCTTCCATCAATCTTCTTCAAGCTTCCAGAGAATTTTGAGCAAGGTGATGTAGTAGAATAAATATGTGTCCTGTGGATCAGTGTTTATTTTGACATCTAAGTCCTTCGGCGTTTGTTAGGACATTTTTAGGTGGCAGCATTTCTTCTGCATTCCCCCTGTCCTGAGCCAGGGCTTGGCACCCAGAACACAGTTAAAGAGCTTATGGAAAGGAATTAAGCCTTGGCGATTTGCAATGCAGCATTAAAAATTCCATTGAATGCCCAAATCCAGGTAATTTTAAGGGGCATGTTATTTTTTGTTTTCTCTAAAGATTTGAGATGTGTGTATTTAAAAGAGATTCTTTACCTTGCTTTTCTAAGAGGCACAGGTGACTGTTTTCCTGTTAAGCTTCTTACAAGTCCATTGAAATAAATGGGCAGCCAGGAGGGTAATCAGCCTGTCACCTGCAAACAACATTATTGAGTGGTTTCTGTGGGGGTTAGTCACTGAGAGGGGATACAAAAGAAGTAGAAATCTCCATCGTTGCCCTTCTGTCACTCTCAATCTAGCGAGAAAAACAGAATCATGAAAACAATAAGCCTCTTCACACACAGGCTGGTGGGGACCCAAGGAAACAAATCTCCTTATTTCCTGGTGTTTGTCTAGCTTCTTAAACACTTCAATATATTATAATATCCCTTATCTCATTTAGTCCTTAGAGTCATTCTCTGGAATAAACTCATGGAGTCATAGCTGAAAGGTACCTTTGATAGCAACCTATTGCCTCCATCTCTAAGGAGGAAATGGATATAGGAAGCACATTGCTCTGGGTCACCAGGATGCAGAACAATGAGAGCTGAAACTCAGGGCTCCTGCTTCCAGGCCATGTTCTTTTCTGTTCTTTCAGAGTCAGGTAGAGGTTATGGGACCAAAATCACAGAGCATCTGATGAAGCTGAAGGAAGTGGAATTTGGCAGGTGTTCAGTAGAAAGAGCCTCTAAACAGTGTGCTGTTTCCAAAAGGAGAGGCAATGATCCTTATACCTCGGCCTCCTGAGTGCTGAAATTACAGGCCAGTACGATGATGGCCAGCTCACCGGAGTCATTTCTTGATGGAAGGTTAAATCAAGAAGTGTCATGTAGTGAGCATCTGTCAGGGGGACTTCCAGGCATCTGTTTCTTGGACCAGGCTTGCTTTCTTGTGTGGTAGCATTGCTTGTTTCTCAACCCTAACATGTGCACCATTTCTTAAAGGACACATGGAGAGCTTGTACCATCTGCTATGTGCCTCTGATTAGGTCTGGGGACTGATATGGCCCACAGGCTGTCGAGGAACCTTATTAACCCCCAAACAATGCACCTTAGGTGGTGTCCTCCCTTGGGACCCCTTCTGTCTTGCAGGAACTCTTGCTTATCTTTTTCTTCAATACATCATTGCCATTTTACTTCTTCTATGTCTGTGGGCTCATTCTTTGGGATCATAGATTTGAAGGACCTGATGCAGATATTGCAGTTGTTCAGTATCAACTAACTGCCTGTGGCAACATCGTGTATATAGGTGGTATTCCAGGAGTACAGGTTCCTTGAATTGATCTGCCTCTTGGAGCCAGCATCTTCTCTCCTAAAACCATTTGTCACTTTGGTTAATTAGCCCCCAAGAAGTGTTCTTGGGCCAGTCTCTTTGCCCCTTGTGCTTGGGACACTGTTTCTGGAACAATAAGATGGATTCTGTTCATCTCCTGAGAGAACGTTGAGTTCTGGATTGAGGGTGACATAGTTCTTTCTTGGCAAAGAAGGAACTGCCTAGTAAGGCGGGCCAAGGCGCCACTGATCTGAGTCTAGTGAAAAGTGGCTTCTCAGGAGCCCTGGATTGCAGCCGACTTCTAGACAACTTCTTTAATTTCCTTTCATGTGTTTTCACTTCACGAACATGCCAGCTCCCAGTGCCCTCTCAGGGACAGAGGTTGAGGCAGTGGTGGGGAGGAGACCATGGCAGGGCTCCAGTGAAGTTGAGATAGGTAGGATACAACTGGAGGGGCCACTACCTCAAGAATGCTTCTGTTCAGGACCAAGGTTATAGAGCAGGTAGTCAGGCTCAGTCCTGTGCGGACCCTCACACCAACCAACGTATGCAACAACCCAGCTGTGCACGTTAAAATGTCCACCTAGGACAAATGTACACTCAGGCCTTTCTTCTGCCCTTCTGCCTCTCTATTCTGTCTCTGTCTGTCTGTCTTCCCTTCTCTCTCTCTCTCTCTCTCTCTCTCTCTCTCTCTCTCTCTCTCTCTCTCTCTCTCTCTCTCTCTCACACACACACACACACACACACAAATACTTAACCAATTAAGTCCGTCGAGTGCTATTTGCAGATGACGGTGTGGAATTGTGCTGGAGTTGTGTCCAGCCTCATTAAATGTCAGGATTAACAATACGGCACTTGGCAATCAAGGCTGCTCTGTGGCTGTTAGTCATTAATCACCATCTGACAGTCCTGAATTGGAAACGAGGAGCCCGTTCACATGTGCTCTGTGTACCTAGTTACCCTCTTGGTAATCAGTCTTGGAAAAGTTTTCTTTGAGTCTCTGTTTGCAAGGGCCTCTGTCCTGGCGAGGGGCAGAGGGTCACCAGGCTTTGCCCCCTTTTCTTCCCTGTCACTGGGAAAAGAAGCTGAGATCCTAAAAAATACATGAGAATTGCATATTGTTTTGGCCTACTCTTTTCCTGTCAGGCCTGTTTTATGTAGTCGTGTTTTTATATTCTGGCCTGATGGCCAGGAAAATTCTTTTTCTCCCTGAAGAAATCCTAAAAGACAGAAAGGAGTTCAAGTCTGTTCCAGATGCCTCTGGGGTACATTTGTAAAGTGCATCCTTCCCAAGTGGCTCAGGTGCAGAACTGGAAGGGGTATGTGACTCATTGTAGGTATTCATTTCAGCAGCTTGGCCTACATTTCAGCAGGCCAGTTTCAATTGCAGAATTGAAAGATCTGCTTTCCCTTTGTGGCCCATTCTTAGCACCTTTTTCATTCATTCATTGAAGTTGAGAATTATATACTTTTGTTTGTTACTGTCCAGTCAGGCATGCACTGAGCACTGGGTACAGCAATGGATGTATGACAGAGGTCTTTGCCCTCAGGGGCTGGGAATGTGGCTTAGTGGTAGAGTGCTTGCTTAGCATGCATGAAGTCCTGTGTTGGGTTCCTCAGTACCCATAAGACAGAAAAAGCTGGAAGTGCCACTATGGCTCAAGTGGTAGAGTACTAGCCTTGAACAAAATGCTTAGGGACAGTGCCCAGCCCAGGACTGGCATCTCTGCCCTCATAGCAGCTCTTTTTCTTTGGTTGGTGTGTGTGTGTTGGTACTGTGACTTGAACTCAGAGCCTGGGAACTATTTTTGAGCTTTTTTGCTCAAGGCTAGTGCTGTACCACTTGTGCCACAGCTTACTTCTGGCTCTTTGCTGTTTAACTGGAGATGAAATTCACAGACTTTCCTGCCTGAGTTGGCTATGAACCATGATCCTCAGATCTCAGCCTCCTAACTAGCTAGGATTACAGGTGAGAACCAATAGAGCCCAGCATAGTAAGCTGGGAAATCCCTTTTCTTTTCTTTTCTCTTCTTTTCTTTTCCACATTTCTCCCTTTCTCCCTTTCTCTCTTTCTCCCTCCCTCCCTCCCTCTCTTTCTTCCTTCCTTCCTCTTTTTTTTGCCAGTCCTGAGGCTAGGGCCTGGGCACTGTCCCTCATTTTGTTTTGCTCAAGGCAAGTACTCTACCATTGAACCACAGCACCACTTCTAGTTTTTTCTGTTTATGTGCCACTGAAGAATCAAACTGGGGGCTTCATGCATACTAATCAAGCATTCTATCACTAAGTCACATTCCACTAAGCCTCATCTGACCTGGCTCCTTCTTGACCCTCAATGGTCTCATGTCTTATTCCCTTAAGATTACCCTCCATTTTACCTAGATGCTATTTGGTAAACACTGATATATTACTAGGTCTGCTTTCTACTTCCAACCTGTTCATGGGTGTTTCCATAGTGTTTTTCTAGGACTTAATTTCTTGCTTCACTCCGAAGAATGACTTGACTTTTTAGCTACCATGACACACTGGTAGGCAGAGTTACTGGTTGTCCCATGCAGTGTTTCCCTCCTCTGTCTGCTTCTGGGCCTTGCTGCTGCAGCCAGAGTTTTGAGAGTGATTATCTGATCTTCAAGATTGTCCTGCCTGGTTGTGGACATGGGGAGGCTGACTAGAGAAAGGAATCTTTCAGGAAACAGGGCCCCGGGTAGGTGGTGTGCATTTTTCTCTTTCATGATTGTTCATTCTTGGGATTCTCCTTTGAGTTTCATCCCTGGGGCTCTTCCCTCATCCTGCTACTGATTTCAGTTCAAAGACACTGACACATGTTTAGCCATATAGCAGTTTCAAACTAATGGAATATAGCAAGCATTTATTGATGGATTGTCTGTCATATGCTGGGCACTGTCCTAGGCATAAGGACCTGAAAATAAATAGAACACCTCCTCTTCCTCTTTTTCTTCTTCTTCCTCCTCCTCCTCCTCTTCCTCCTTCTTTGGTGCTGCTACTAGGGCTTGAACTCAAGGACTTATGCCCTCACCTGGCTTTTTCACTCAAGGCTGCTCTCTGCCACTTGAGCCACATGTCTACTTCTGACTTTTTGCTGATTAACTGTTGAAAAGAGTCTTGCTGACTTTTATGTTTGGGCTGGATTAGAACCATGATCTCCGCATCTCAACCTGAATAGTTAGAGACACCAATGCCCAGCAGAAAACCCTTCTTGTCTTTAAAGAGCACATGATCTGGGGGTTGGGAGGCTGAAAGTACTCACCTAGAGGACTATAGGAAAGAGGAGGAGTTGAAGACATATAAAGCAAAGAAGAGTCATAATCACTTGGTTAGAAATGGCAGCAGTGAGTGTGTGAGTAAGGGTAAAGCCTGTTAGGAAGCAGAGCTTGCTGTCTAGGAATCAGTGAGTCATTTCATTGGCTACTATGAATGATAGGTAAGGGCAGTGGAAAGGGACACTGGGACATTTAGAAGGGACCTGACCAAGAAGATGAAGATTTGTACTCCACAGACAATGGGGAGCCAATGAAGGTCTAGGCTATAGTTTGATTTTTGAGTATCCTCTGAAGGCCTGTGTGTTAAAGGCTTGGTCCATAGCTTGGTGGAAACTATGAACTGGAGCTTAAGGGGAGTTTTTAAGTCATTGGAGATGTGCCCTTGGAGGAGATAGTGAGACCCTCATCTCTTCCTCTTCCTCCTTCTCCTCCTATTCCATCTTCTCTTTCTCATTTCCTTCCTTCACCTCTCCCTCCTTTCCCCTTTTCCTCCTTCTCTTCTCCCTCTTCTTTTTCCTCATCCTTTTCCTTCTCTTCTTCCTCCTTGCCATGAATGGAAAAGCTTTGTTCTGCTACCCGTTCCCACCATGTTGCACTACCTTGCCACACGCAACAAGGCCAATAAACCCTAGACTAAGACCTCTAAAACGGCCAGTCAAAAATAACCTGTTTCTCTTTATAAGATGATTATCTCAGGTATTTGTTATAGTACCAGACAGCTGACTAACAAAGTCTACAGATTTCCCAAAGTAACAAAACAAGACATACTTCCCTATATTTCATTTGAAAATTATTTTTCTGGAAGATAGAAAGCTGAGTTCTCCCTCAAGCGTCACACTCCCAGCAAAAACCTTGTAATCGTATATTGATCTGTGTGATTGTTGATTGGCTTTCCATGCTCAGCTCCAGGAGATAGAAAACCACAAGGCTCTTTCCCATGGCCCCTCTGCAATGCACCTAAGAGACAGGGTTCTGCCCAAACTTCAAACTCTGTCCCTCCTCACTTGCCTTGGTGTGTGGAAGCCCTGCTCTGCCAGGCTGTTCTGGAGTGTCCAAGGAGAAGAGCTGTCTGTGGCTGTGCTCTGCACACAGGGCTTCCTTTCTCCTCTGACACTTTGCTTTTCTGGTTCTGTGGGGCTTACTGAGTTGTCTTTCCACGAAGATCCAGTGAGGAGACAACACCGGTATGACAGGGGAACCTGGCTGATGTTCAGGAGTAACTTTTGCCACTTGACACATGTCTCCCTCCTCACCTGGCCATCCCTGCTTAGCATTTAGATCCATGTTCCCAAGGAGGCCTTCCTGGGCCTTAGTTCTGATTTCTGATACACCCAGTCTGTGTGTCCTCTGTAACGTTTCTTTTATCGCCATCACCACAGTTTATATATACACTCTTTGGTGTAATTTCTCTCCTCATTTGTCTGACAGTTCCATGAAGACTGGAGCTGCATGGTTCTGGCTCTCATTGCCTGCCTTGCCCAGTCTAATGCAGTGCTCAGCTCACAGCAGGTGCTCAGGGAAAGGTGCCAGCTCCTCCTATGTGTGGGAGGGTCTCTGAGTTTGGTTAGGCTCTAACTCAGTGGCCTGGGAGACAACTCTGGGCCTTCCTTTCCTTTTAGAAGGCAAGAGAGAGAAGAAAATGGGGAATGAGAGAACAGGTCTGTAGAGCAGATGCTCTATCTTGGCCTGACCCCATGGAATATACTTTCCCCCAAGAGGTCACGAGTGAACACCCCAGTCACAGGGACCCAGCTTTTCTTCTGAATTGTCCTAGACCTCAGCCCTGGTTTAGAAAAGAAAAATCCATGAATATTAAAAAAAAAGAAATGTCAGGTTCCATGCTGTCCACACCTATAGTCTCCGCTACTTGGGAGGCTGACATGAAGGATCACTTGAGCCATGAGTGTGAGTGTGCATAAAAAAAGAGGAATGAAAGAAAGGAAGAAAAGAAGAAATGAAGGAATGAAAGAAGAAAGAAAGGTGGAAGGTAGGGACAATGGGAAGGGAAAAAAGGGAAAAGGAAGACAGAAAAGAAAGAAGGAAAAACAAATCGTTTAAATAGGGATACAGGTAGACCCATTGTAACAATGAGATGTACAAATCGTTATGTTAAAAATGAACTTTACAACTTTGGTGGTGTGGGGGGGGGGCAGGGAGGATTGGGTGGAGGGGCGGGGGGAGGATGGGAAGGGATGGGAAGGGGAAACAAAGGAGGAGGCTACAATGCTTGATAAGAAATGTACTCATTATCTTGCCCATGTAATTGTAACCCCTCTGTACAGTATTTTCACAATAAAAAAAAATAAAAAAAGAAAGAAGGAAGTGTGTGTGTGTGTGAAAGAGAGAGAGAGAAAGAGAGAGAGAGAGAGAATTTCTGACTCCAAGTACCCACCACTTGTCCATTCTTGCTGGGTTTTGAGCGTGAAAACATTAAAGTTTTGTGTACCATTTTTTCCCTTAAGCACAATGAGCTTCCACCCAGAGGGAAATAGGAAATGGGGAGAGGCAGGGAACAGGGCAGGGCATGGGGGGCACCAGCAAAGGAGAGAGTGGATGGGAGTTCACCTGGCCTCCTCCCTCCCCTCTCTCTTGGTGCTCTTCCCAGAGTGATCTTGAGGACTGGAAGTGACTCTCTAGGAGAACTCTTCTCCTTCACTAGTAGTGGTTCTCAGCCATAGCTAGTGCCTGCCAGGGGCACATTGGAGCGCTAGGAGTTGCTTTTAGTTATTTACATGGTAGGGGCTCGAGACAGAGACTACTAGATCTTCTGCTCCCCATTGGAGTCCTGCTCCAAATGTCAATAGTGTCCTTTTGGCAAAACACTATGTAAAACACTATCATTTGATGCTTGTATTCATTGAGGACTTTAGATACCCCCATGGTGTCTTATCTATAGAGATCCTGAGAGCCATGGAGAGAAAGCAGAGCTGAGGCCTGCAGCGTCCATCCTAGGAGAATGGGTCCCCTGGGCTTCTGCAGCCCGATCAGTCATCCCTTCAGTCCCTCAGCTCTGTTCCACAAAGCTATCCAGGAGGCCCTGCTCACTCAAGCGGGGCCTCTCTCAGTTGAGATGTTTAACTTTTTCCATATGTGGGGGCTGCTGGCAGAGAGGCCGGCCTGTGCAGGGGATGAGGGATGACAGGGAAGGTCTGAGGGCTGGTGGAGAGGACTTTTGGGGGTGCTGCTGTAGGGGGCAGGGCAGGGGGTGGGGAGTCAGAGGCAACATGTCCTAGCCTGTTGGGAGGACGGCTGTTGGCACCAGGAGAAATCCATCCAGCGGAGCCAACCCTCATTAATCATCCAGGCGGCTGAACTGCCAGCTCCTTTCAAGATCTTTCAAGAAGGGTTTTCACCCAAAATAGAGTTGAAAATGTGCTGGGCCTTACTCAGAATCTCATCAGTCTGGGCATTATGGGAAGTGTCAGGCGGTCTGTGACAGACAAGGCCCACTCTGTTCAAGGGGTCCTGACTCCCACAGCCTGTCATATCAAGCGCCTGATCAAATTTGACAGCTTCATTTGTACCTACAGAATAGATAAAAGGGGCTGTTCATTGAAACAAATGGAGGGGAAGGGGTGGGGGAGGGAAGGGAGGTGAGGGTGACAGGGAGCATGCAAGCGTGTGTGCATGTGTATGTATGTGCGTGTGCCTGTGTGTGTGTGTGTGTATGTGTGTTGGGGGAGGAATAGCCCTGGGAGAGGGGCTGAGGGGGTTAGCAAGTTGCAAGGGTATAAAGAACACTCTTTCTCTAAGAACCTTTTCCTAAGAAGTGTGTGGAGTCAGAGGGAAACAGGTGACCAGCAGAAGAGGAGTTGGGGGTGAAAGTCCACCTGTGCCCAGGGTCCATGGGAAGCCTGTGAGATTCTTAACTGTGTGCTCTGTGTTCTGGTATTGTAGCAAAGGGTCCTGCGAGGAGAGCCCAGGGTGGGTGGCTAAGGCCATGTATAGAGAACTGCCCCAGCCAGGAGATATAGCCTTTAGTACCAAGCCCCCGTCTACTAAAAGTTTCCTCTGCAGCACCTAGTTTATGCTACGTCCCCTGTGCTAAGTCTGCTGTCTTTCCTTTGGTGGCTCTGCCTCTGTGGTGGACTTGAAAGTGGCTTCAGGTGTTTTTCTACTCCGCAAACTGATGCTAGCTAGTGGGAGTTCTAGGTGACCCCAGCACAGATTTCATAGACCTACTTTGAGTCCTGTTCAGGTTGCTTCTGCTCCTTCTTTTCTCCTCTGGGGCTTGAATGAATGAATGAATGCTTTTCAGCTCCCAGGTTGCTCTGGGCACTTTGTGTGCCCCCCAGTCATTGGTTAATGATGCTTACATTGTTAGGGTACATGTGTGCTGTTCTCGCTATGGGACTATAAGCTATCTGGAGCAAAGGGGTCATGTGGTAAGAGTCTTCTATCAGCTTGGCACAGGTCTGCTAGCCCACCTCGTCAGGAGGCTGAGATCTGAGGATGGCATTTTGAAGTCAGCCCAAGCAAGAAATTCCATGAGACTCTTATCTCCAATTTAGCTACCCAAATAAAAAAAAGCCAGAAGTAGAGCTGTTGCTCAAGTGGTAGAACCCTAGCCATAGGCAAAAACAAGCTCAGGGATAGCACCCATGCCCTGAGTTCAAGTCCCATGACTGGCACAAAAAAAAAAAAAGAAAAGAAAAAGAAAAGAAAAGAAGAAAGAGGAGCTTCTGCCCTCCAGCAGTATTTGGCACCTACTGTAGGTTCTCCAGCATTTTGTTTTACTTGTTTTTTTGAGACAGTCTCAAAACCACAAATCTTATACCCTTACCTCCCCAGTTCTGGGGTGGGTCTCTACTAGAATTATGTGTGTGTGTGTGTGTGTGTGTGTGTGTGTGTGTGTGTGTGTGTGTGTGTGTGTGTGTGTGTGTGTGTGTGTGTGTGTGTGTGTGTACTGGGGGGTTTGAACACAGGGCTTTTGCTTGCTAGGATGGCATGATACCACTGAGCCATACCACTAGCTCTGTTTTCTTACTGGTCATTTTCAAGATAGGGTCTTATTTCTGCTGGCATGTGCCTGAGCCCCTACCATTGCTGAGATCAAATTGGATACCACTTCATCCAGCTTCTCTTTGTGGAGATGGGATCTCAAAGATTTTTTTTTGTTGGTTTGGAACTACAATCTTCCTAATCTCAGTCTCCTATGTAGCTTTGGGGTGACAGGTACTTGCCACTGCACTCAGCTACGGGTTGAAAAGGAGGGCTCACAGCCTCAATCCTCTTGATCTCAGGCTCTCCAAAAGCTAGGATTAGGGGTGTGAGCTGTCTGTACCCAGCTCAGAAATACTTCTTTTTTGGTTTATAAGTAACATTCCACAAGTCAATGCTCCCAGGAAGTCTCAGTTGTGACTAGCAGAAGAGATTCTGTAGAAATGGAGGCATGGCTCAAGTGGTAGAGCACCAGCCTTGAGTAGAAAAAAAGCCAAGCAAGAGTATGAGGCCCTGGGCAAACCCCAATCCTGGCAGAGAGAGGGGGAGGGGGGAGAAAGAAGGAGGAACTAAGGGAGACAGACCTGTGATCAGGCACTAAAGGCTCCTTCTTGACCTTCTGTCTTCAGAGAAAAGGTCATAGCAAGGTTCCTCTGGCTATCCCACCCCTCACGGAGCCTTTGGGAGATTTAGAACAGCTAGACCTCATGGCTACCTGTGCAGCCACCTTGCTCTTTGGCAAATGTCTTTATTTGGACACCACCTGCATGGTGGCCTGCATGCTGTGTGTGGGAACACAGGCTCTCTCATCAGATCAACTTGGTAGAGACCTTTACTACATGCTAGTTCTGCAAGTTTAGGCAAAGTGTGCCCATGTCAGGGATTCAATGAAAGCTAATGTGTTGAGTGCCTAGTACAGTGCCTGCTGTATCACAAGCTGTATACAATATCAGAGAGGAAAAGGCTCTGGTCTGATCCCTATGGCTCAGACTTCCATTTGAACTTGAAGCACATTCTGCTGATGGACCCTGTTTATCATAATCACCGTGTATCTGTTCTTATGCTACAGGTGTGCCATGTTGGTAGAGCCCCCTACGTCAAAGGTCCTAACCCTGTTGGGAAAGTTTGCCACCGTGGTGGTCCATGGCTCAGGAGCTCAGCTCAGTGAAGGATGCAGGTCATGAATGCCAATGTCAAGATCTCAAGTCCTTGCCATTGCTGGGGGTTTGGCCTTCATTTTACTACAGACTCATTCCCCCCCCCCCCCCGTAGACAATGAGCCTGGGGAGAGCAAGATGGAAGATAACAGACAACCCCTGTAAAGATGTATTTCTAGTCCTGCCCATTGCACCCCAACATCTACCCTACCTCCCATCCTCTAGTTAGGAGGGGCCACAGAACCAATGCTGCTGAGAGGGTTCTGAGCGGAAGTGATGAGTGTCAGTTTTGGCCTGAAACATGTAATTGCTCACGCAAGATCCTCTTCTGCCATCTCTATGTCAATTGGTGGGCCTGATTAACCAGGCAGCACTGGGATGCTTTCTGATATGGTAAGAATAAACCACAATCCATGGTTATTCAGTCAAAAACTAATCTAGGTGCTTTATAGAAACAAAGCAGTTCTACAGATAGGACCAAAGTCCTTAAGCAGTTGATCAAAAAGGAGATGAAGCCAGGTACCAGTGGCTCATGGCTGTAATCCTAGTTACTCAGGAGGTTGGGGTCTGAGGATTATGGTTTGAAGCCAGCCTGGGCAGAAAAGTCTATAAGGTTCTTACATCCAATTAACCAGCAACAAACTGGAAGTAGAGGTGTGGCTCAAGTGGTACAGTGCCAGCTTTGAGCAAGAAAGTTTATAGACAGTGCCTAGGTCCTGAGTTGAAGTCTCAGTACTGCACAAGAAAAAAAAAAGACAAGACAAGAACCAGGGGCTGGGAAGGTGGCTCAGTGGTAGAGTGTTTGTCTTGCATGCATGAGGCCCTGGGTTTGATTCCTCAGCACCACATAAGCAGAAAAGCAAGAAGTGGGTGCTGTGGCTTAAGAGGTAGAAAAGTTCCTGTGAGACTCTTATCTCCATTTAACCACACAAAAACTGGAGATAAAATATTTGTGATGGACAGGTCTTTTAATGTATCCCTAGCCTCCAGATTTATCTAAATACAAACTGTGAAGCCACTTTGCTAAGTGCAAAGTGTTTGTGTAGTACTGGGGATTGAACTCAAGCTCTTGTACATGCTAGGCAGATACTTTACTGCTAAGCCACATCTCCAGCCATATCTTGCAGTTAAAAGTACACTAAATTCCTGAATCCATAACCTTTCTTTTTTTAAAAATCCTTTTTAGGTAGAGCATTGCAATGTGCACAGACTGGCCTCAAATTCCTGCACAAGTGATCTTTCAGCTTCAGCCTCCTAAGTACCTGGGATTACAGGTACATACCACTGTGACTGTCATCAAGTAGTTGTATGAAGAGGTTACAATTCTGAGTCAGATTATGAATACAATGTACTCCATAGCTTTTTAATTGTGTGATCTTGGACATGTACCCGACTTCTTCAGATTTTCGTTTCATTGTGAAAGGGAACTGGAAGTTTGCCACAAGAATTAATTGGCTAGGGCCGGATATGACTCAGTGGTATGTGCTTGCCTAGCATGTGGGAGTCCCTGGATTTGATCTCCAACACTTCAAATTGAAATGATGGAATTAGATGTCTAGTGAAGGGTATTCTATTTAAGTCATTGTGAAACACATGACAGTGTGAAAGGCACCCTGAAACTACTTGAGGTCCCATAGAGCAGGCCTGACCTGTACTTCTGTGTGCTTGGTATGGCCCATACTTGAACTTGTTAGAAGTCATAAAGCTGGGTGCCTGTGGCTCTTGCCTGTAATCCTAGCTACTAAGGAGGCTGAAATTCAGGAATTTAGAGGATCATGGTTTAAAGCCAGCCCAGGCAGGAAAGTCTGTGAGACTCTTTTCTCCAAGTAATCACCAGGAAACTGGAAGTGGCACTGTGGCTCAAGTGGTAGAGCATTTGCCTTGAGCTGAAGAGCTGAGGAACAGTGCCTAGGCCCAGAGTTCAAGCCCCACGACTGACCAAAAAACAAAAAAAAAACAAAAAAAAACTCACAAGGAAAAGCATAGCCTTACCATATCCTGTGTGGACCAAGCACAATCCATCTACAACTCACAACATGTACTCATTCCCCCTCATACATACACATAGCCAAGAGAGCACGCAGGTGGAGATGCAATAGTGTTCTCCAGTGCCTGTTTCCATTCTGAAATCTGGCTCTCATTTAAATTCCAGAGGTGTATTTTGTGTTTCAAAGCAGAGATGCCCACTGCCCAGCAGAGCAAAGTTCTCCTGTGTGGTTTGACATTTATCTGCCTTTCATGTCTTCTCCAGCCAGTTAAGTCTTCCCAAAGCAACTGACTGCAGACTGTAAGAAACCAGAATCTGTTTCGGTTTAATTTCACAGGAATCTCAAAAGTATTTAAAATAGCTGGGCACTGGTGGCTCATACCTGAAATCCTAGCTACTCAAGAGGCTGAGATCGGAGGATCGTGGTTTAAAGCTAGTGTGGGCAGGATAGCCCAATGAAGCACCAAAAAAAGTGGAAAGTGGAGTTATGACTCAAGTGGTAGAATTCTAATACTGAACAAAAAAGCCCCTAAGCCCCGAGTTTAAGCCCCAAGATCAGAAATTATTTTTTTTAAAAATAATTTCTGTCCTGCTTAGGGCTTCCATATAGTCTCTAAAATTCCCGAGTCAGCCTAAACTTAGCATTTCCTCAAACTAAAAAGTTATGAGAAGCTGGCACAGGTGGCTCATGCCTGTAATCCTAGCTACTCAGGAGGCTAAGATCTGAGGTTTGAGGTTCAAAGCCATCCGGGCAGGAAAGTCTGTGAGACTCTTATTTCCACCAAAAAGCTAGAAATAAAGGTTTTGCCCAAGGATTACAGTGCTAGCCTTGCACACAAAAAAAGCTAAGGAACAATACCCAAGCCCTGAATTCAAGTCCCAGTACAGGCACAAAATAAAAAACATGGGAAGAAGAAACGAGGGAGGGGGAGGAGGACAAGAAGGAAGAGGTAGAAGGAGGAGGCAGAAGGAGAAAGAAGAGAAGGAGGAGGGGTAGGGGGAGGAGGAGGAAGAGGAGGAGAAGGAAGAAGTTATTACTGTTGTCTACCACCACTGTAGTCAATGGGTTTGAAGAGTGAACTTTCTGGGTAAAAAATTCTCCATTATGTGCTGGGTGCCAGTGGCTCAAACCTGTAATCCTATCTACTCAGGAGGCTGAGATCTGAGGATATGGTTCAAAGCCAGCCTGGGCAGAAAAGTCCGTGAGACTCTCCAATAAACCACCAGAAAGCCAGAATTCTGTGTTTCAAGTGGTAGAACGCTCCCCTTGAGCTGAAGAGCTTGTTTCCCCAAGCTCACAGACCCAGAGTTTAAGTCCTATGATGTACAAAAAATAAAATAAAATAAAATAAAAATCCCCATTACATTTTTCTTTCTGGGTACCTCAGGTATTGCTGGTACTTTATTATTTGAGCCATGTCTCCAGCCTTATCTTTTGCTAGTTAGTTGGAGATCAAGTCTCTTGGACCTTCTTCTTGAGCTGGCTTCAAATAAAAATTCCCTAGATTGCTGTGATTACAGGTGTGAGCCTGTAATCACAGCAATGTTTTTCTTGCATACAATGTTTTTATTTCATGCCCTCTTCTTTCTCCTCAACAGTGAGGTGAGGTCATGGCCTTATATTACTGGATCTCCCAAATTTGCTGTTCTAAAAGCAGATTTATTTATTCATTTATTTGGTGCTGGGAATAGAACCCAGAGCCTTGTGCATATGACATTAATGCTTTACTGCTGAGATCTCCCCTTTCTCATCTGACAGGAAATTCAGAACTGATTTTTGTTGTTGTTGTTATGGTTGGTTGTAGGGCCTGAACTCTGGGTCTGGGTGCTGTCCCTCAGCTCTTCAGTTCAAGGCTAGTACTCTACCACTTGAGCCACAGTGCCACTTCCAGCCTTTTCTGCTTATGTGGTGCTGAGGAATTGAACCCAAGGCCTCATGGTGCAAGGTAAACACTCTACCACTGAGCCACCTTCCCAGCCCCAGAACTGAATTTTTTGAGGGCCAGTGACAGGGACCCTAACAAACTCCAATTACCTTGGTATTTTATTCTTTAAATATTTCAAAATTCATAGAAACTGGGCAAGGGAGTGTATGTCTCCAGTCCAGCTACTCTGGGACCCTACTCTTTCAGCTGGGGCAGGAAGATCACTTGAACTCAGAAGTTATAGGCTAGCCTGGGTAATATAGCAAGACTGTTTATATATATATATATGTATATACACTATATATGCAAATATAAATATATAAAAGTAGTATTCTAATTAGAAAGGACCAAATGATTATGAGGCCTAAAAATCATTTCAGAAACAGGTAAAAAGGACTCAAAGACAAAATGAATTAAATTTTAGAATCAAAGAACAAGTCTAGTTTTTGTGATTCCCATTTCAACATTCTTTCTATTATCTGTGTCCTGACTAGATACTCCAAAACGCCCAGAGTAGTCCTAAATTTTACCAAATTACATAATTTGGTAAATGTATCTGCCTGTACCCTAGGAAAACTTGGGAAGATACTTCATTGAGGAAGGAGTGTTGTCTCTGAAATACCTAGATATGCTTTCTATGTCTGAGCTGGTGTGTGGACGGAGAGATATCCAGGGTGATCTCTTCTAGAAATGGAAACGGTTGGCCCAGAGGCTCAAGCCCAGCTCTTTTCCACCACAGCGTGAAGGTCCCATCTATCTTCCAGCCTTCGAAAGAGGCTGGGCCTCACAGGAGCCCTAAGCCCCCTCTGACAGCCTCCCAGCACTCCTTCCTTGGGCTCCTGCCCACACAGCACCCTATTTTAAGTCCTCCCAGCTTCTCTACTGTCTGTACAGTTTGAGGCTCTGCAGAGGTGCAGTAGTGTGCCATGCTATGTTGCTCCCTCCTAAGGCCCGGCTTCTCTCCTGCAAAGATGCTGCTCAGGAAGTTGGCTGGGTGTCCTTCCGTATCTTATGGCAGCCTGGGCGTGGAACATTCTTTCTGTAAACTTTTTTTTTTTACTTTGATGCTGGACCACCTGGAAATCTAATCCCCCAAAGCATGAAACTCTTTCAAGCTGTCATTTCTGTTTTGCTGGTCAGATACTTCCTGTATGCAAACATATAATGGTCAAGTGGGAAGAGGCACACATCACTTTTAAAAGTTGAAAGTAATTGTAGGTACGGATCAATATACTGTACCCCGCCCCCTGCTTGCCTGACCATACAGGGCTTTCTGGGTTTCTGGTCTTTTCCCTTCCAGGACTCATCAGTTCCCCTTCCTCTGCTGGGGGCCTTTTCTGTGCTTTTACCTTCGGGCTAACAGCTGGTTTGGTGGAATAGAGGACTAGGGAGAAATGGGGACATGTTGAAGGTTACAATGGGGTGAGCTAGTTGGTCTCTACCGACCTTGGAAGTGAGTGAGTTGAAGGCAGTTTCCTTCCCTCTCTGGGTTGCTGGTTTTAATGTCTCCTTTGTTGGTCTGGGCCCCTGGAGAGGAGACTTGAGGTTGCTCCCTCCCTCCCTCCGTCCTCCTGGACAAAATGGTACATGCTTTTCCTGTTTAAACAGGGCGCAGTTGTGAAGTGCCCTGACTTCGCACACAGCAAGGCCCGGCAACGGCTGCAATAAATCAATAGGAAAATAGAAGCTGCCAGTTAGACTAAACAAGTGCATTTGCAAAGACGGCTAGCCCTCATTAATCACTCTGACAGTCCTAAAAACACATTTCCCCTTTAATGACTGTATTTGGATAATCAGTGCTTTTTCCTCCTCAGTCAGACTTTGAGTAACAGACAGCTGGTGTTATTATAGCCATTGGGGAGGGAATGCTGGGATTAGGGTCGACCAAGAGCCATCCACTGGAGGTCTCCACAAACGCAAGTGGGCTTGGCTACAAAGCTGTTGTTAGGCAATAATGAGGGGGAGCTTTGTACTGCCATTGATGGCTCCCCGGCAGCCATGTGCAAGTCCCCCACAAACCTGCATTATGTGAACACACACACACATACACACACACATACACACACACTCGTTGGGTTTTTATGAGCATTGGGAGATTTAGCCAGGGTTTGGAGAAGGCAAGAGTTTCTCTGGTAGAGAGGTAAGAAGATGGGTAGATATGATTTGGCTTTGTTTCTTTTAGGTGACTTTAGCTTTCAGAAGAAAGTTTGAAACGCAGCACATTCCTCTTTATAAATGATGTAACACATTAATGCACAGCACATTATGAAAATGGTAATTCAAACCCATAGTGCTCCAAATTAAACCATACATTATCGGATGCACTCAACCATCTATTTTGCAAAAAGACAGGATGACTGAAATGAAATCAAACAGAAAAGTAGAGTGCAGCTTCCCCAGTGGAATGGATAATAAAGTGCAGGATTATTGGAAGAAAAATCTCACTGTAACCCAGACATGCATTGAGAGGGGGCTGTAAGAACAGTGTGTACCAGAGAGGAGGCCATTGTGGCTACACGAGATGGTGATGAGCTTGCCCCACACTTCCCTTGGGGGATTGAAGATTTCTTAGGATACAGGCTTATGGGTGGATGGTTGGGTAAGTTAAAAACACCACCCAATTCTGTGAGTTTTTCCTTTCTTCTCTTTTGCTCTCCATGATGCCCAAAAAGGCCACAAAAATAACAGTAAGATGTGTGAAAACAAGACCTAGAGCCAGGAAGGTCCAATGTCTTAAGTTCCAGCTTGGTGTTATCTATCCCGCAGTCTTGGGAACACAGGCTCCATTTCTGGGCCTGGGAGAGATTAGTAGAAATGGGGGAGGAGGATTTAAGAGGAGGGAGGAGTGCAGCAGAGAGAAAAAGGCAGAGAAATAGAAGGTAGAGGTGATTCTCAAAACAAAGAGTTGCTAGATGAACTAATTATGTAAATAAGCAGTTGTTGGGGAAAGTACCTACCCTATTAAAATGAGAACTTTGGTTAAAGGGAATTAAGCTATTGAAAGTAACAAACCCCACCAACTAAGTAAAACAGCCACTCTCCCCAGGAATGTCTCCAGTTTATGAGTGGGGAGAGCTGTTGGTTTGGGTAAGAACAAAAGGCACGCACCCCAGATTCATCACCTGCCCTTTGGTGTCATCCTGAAGACTAGGGGCAGCTTAGTTCAAGTGGGCCCAGCACAACTTTCCCAGTTCCCAAGGATTGTTAAAACATTTTAAGGGGAAACTCCATAGTCTAAAGATTTGTTTTCTTTTTTTTTTGGGGGGGGGTCCGGTCGTGGGGCCTGAACTCTGGGTCTGGGCACTGTCCCTCAGCTCTTCAGCTCAAGGCTAGCGCGTTACCACTTGAGCCACAGCACCTCTTCCAGCTTTTTTCTTTTTGCTTATGTGGTGCTGAGGAATCGAACCCAGGGCCTCATGCATGCAAGGCAAGCGCTCTACCACTGAGCCACCTTCCGAACCCAGTCTAAGGCTTTCTAATCTGTATTCTCACCCCTAAGGTGCAAGCCAAGCAGCTCCTGAAAGGCTTCTCCTGGTGTATGGAGAATTAGTTGCTTGTGGGACCTACTCTTCTCCTCTCGCTTCTTAAACCAGAAGAGCCCTACTGTCTTTCCAGAGGGCCGAAGACCAGGAAGTGGAAAACAGGGAAAGTTAAAGTCTCCCTGCAGAGGGAGCAATTTCTACCCGTTTTAATGCCTGGAAAAAGAAACAACAACAACAAAAAAGGTCTGCAGAAAAGAGGAGGAACTTGAGTAGAAGGGATAGACTGAAAAGGAGGAACAAACAGCAACCAAAATAGGGGCAAAGATTAAAAAAACGAAGAAGGGTATCTGCATGTTCAGATCTTTAAATGAGTCGGGCTCACTTGGACCCCAATAAATGAGCCCGTGCCGATTCCCCCGCGGGGCCAGCGGCAGCGCAACCTCCCCGCCCCGACACTGCAGAATCACCCCGCCTTTCTCCGGAGCCGCGGAGGAGGTGTGCCCTGCTGGGAAGATTCGGTCTGGCGTGTTCGGTGGCCATCCAGTGGCGCCCCGAGGCGGACGTCCGCGCGGCCGCAGCCGGGAGCCGCCCTGCGGTTCTGCCGTCGAGTTGGCGAGCGCGCGAAAGCCAGCCAGGCAGAGGAAGCATCCCCACGTGTCCTCGGCTACACCCGTGTCAGAGGCACGCGGTCTGCGGAGCTCAGCCACGCGCAGCACTCGGGATGCCCAGGTCGCAGGGCGCGCCCTCGCGGGACCAGGAGGAGACGCGGGGCGGGGGCGCCGCATCCATCAGGTGGCGGCGCGCGCAGGCGCGCGCGGGGCGGCGGGCAGCGGGCCCCAGGTGGGGATGGAGGGCAGCGCGTGGGTACCAGGCTTTGAGCGCGACTCCGCGCAGTATCAAGCACCCGTAGTGACATAACCTCCCGACAAATGGTGCCCCGACCCGCCACCGCCGGAGTGCGGAAGCCGGGATCCACCGTCCCGCTCAGGAAGGAACAGCCAGGTGAAGAAAGTCGCTAAGACCAGGCCTGGTTTCCAGCGCTGGCCGAGGAGTGCTCCCGAACCTCGCTCGACAGACAGCCCTCTGCTCATTAGGTGCATTTACCGTGAGGTCGGGGGAGAGCGCAAGCGCCTCGCGAGCGCAGCAAATCCTCCACGTTCTGGGGACCCCAAGCGCCGATCACGTCACAGGGGCCGGAGCCCGTCGCGGCTTCTCTCCGCCGGTCGCTCGTCTTCCTGACACCAGGTGGCGCCAGAGGCACGTCGTCTCGGCCCGCCCTCCCTCCGGGCTCCGGACCCTGCGGGGGCGAGTCTTGCGGCTTGAGCTCCGGGTCCTGGTTCCCTCCTCAGCCCCGTGCATCTCGATTTTGGGCCCAGAGGAAGATCCACTTTCACACACGCTCTCCACCCGGGCCCCAGGAAATGCCAAGGTCATTGACGTGCGGCTGAGAGCTAAACCACCAAGTTGGGGAGAGGAAATAAAGTTGCTTTTTATGTCATTTGCAATGGCTTGGCAGGAGTTTTCCTCCTTTTCTTGAGGAAAGGCATTAAACTGTCCGGGAACAGCACTCTCAGAAGGAATCCCTAGGGCATTTTAAACAAAAGTGAAAGCAGACGGTCATTAGGTGTCTGGAAGCGGGACGGAGACAGGCACGAGAGAAACACCACGGTGTGAATATAGCCAAGTATTCCATTTATTAACAAAATAAGTCTTACCAAGGGAGAGCTCTATCCACCCCAAACAGGCCCGCAGCCCAGCGCTGCGGCAGGAGACCGGGAGGGAGGGAAGGGGTGGGGGAAGACCCCAGCCACCGCGGGAGCCCACCGAAACCACAGCCACCTTTGGGCACTGCTGGGTCAGGCCTGGGGAGAGGGGCGGGGGGGGGGGAGACTGCTCTGCGACCCGATTGCTCCTGGAGTCCCCACCTGTCCCCAGGGGAGCTAACAAGGTCATGCAGTCAAGCTGTCTGCGACGCAGGTCGGCTTTGGCGGGATCCAGCAAGGATCAGCAGCCCCGCCCCTGCCGCCAGGGGAGGGGCCACAGCCCCAATTAGAGAGAGGAAAAAAAAAAACACGACTAGAAAGTACTTCGCAAATATAAAGAGTAAAGTTTCGCGCCAGCGGGGCCTTCTGGGACGTTTAAACTGAGTACGAGTAGCCCCACAGGCCCCCAGCAGCGCGCAGCCACTGCAGCCTGTGAAGCAGAGAGGGGGCTCGAAGGTAGAGAGGACGCCTGGCTCGGTCCGAGGCCCTGGGCTCCTCCAGGGGGAAGCCTGCCGGTGAGGTGAGGCTCTCCCAGCTCGGAGCGAGGCTGGGGAGCAAGGCTGTAATTTGGGGGGCAGGGCCGAGATCAAGGAGGGGAAGATCACAGAGCAGAATTTCCCTGATAAAGCTCAAAACTTCTACCAAAGTCGTTCTTTGTCTCCCCCCCTCCCCATGGTTATAAAAAAAATCAGTTACTTGTACAAAAGAAAAAAAAAAACCAAACAAACCAACAACCAGAACCTCACATGAAAGGAAAGCAGGGGATGGAGGGAAGGATAAAGGAAGGGGATCAGAGAAGGGGGAAGATGTAGTTTTAACAGTTAAGACTCATGCAGGAAACTCCCCAGGACAAGAAAACTAAACATATAGAACTTCAAAACCCCAACTTTCCCTCCTCTTCCGAAAACTAAACCAACCAAAAAAAAAACAACCCCAACAAATCAAAATAACAACAAAAACCCCCAACAACCAAACACAAACAGCAATAACAACAAAAAACCCCAAAGGAACAAAAATTTAAAACATATCTAAGAAAAATAAAAGGAAGGGTGGGGGCGGGCGGTCAGGTAGTCATCGGTGCGGTTAATATTATTCGGGAGGAACGTGGACCTTTTTTTGCATACCATTGACTCGTGTGGGCTGTTAATACACATAGCCATCCCCAGCTTGTAAGCTAACGTTATAGTAAATAAATACAGTCCGGCGGGGAGGGCCTGGGCGGGATCCTGGCAGGGACTAGCAGAGGTTGCAGCGGCCACGGCAGTGGGGACAGGGCCGGGGAGAGGAGGGCTGGGTGGGGGCAGAGCTGTGGTTACTGGTATCCGAGCGCCGAGGCTGACGCGAGTCTCTGTCCGTACAGCGCGTACGGTGAGTAGTAGGGTCCGGCTGCGGGGAGGGACGGCACAGCCAGGCCCCCGGCTGTGGAGAGGTGGCTCTTGCCATAGGGGTGGTACCGGCTTAGCCCCAAAGTATGTGGACTCCGCAATGACAGTGACCCCGGGCTGCCGGGGGCGGCGGGCGGGGGGAGGTGCAGGTGGCAGGAGGCGGCGGCGGCGGCCGCGGCGGCGGCGCTGCCCAGGCTGGAGGCCCCGGGGTAGGCGGCCAGAAGTTTCTCCGCGCCCGGCAGGGCCGTGTGAGTCCGTAGGTGGCTGAGCAGCTCCTCCGAGGTGGCGAAGCGCTTGTCGCACGGCCCGCTGGCCGCCACCCAGTTGCAGCTGTGCGGCAGCGGTTCGTTCTGCAGCATGAAGCCGTAGGTGTAGAGCGGGTGGCCCGGGAGCGCGGCCTGGGCGGCGCTGGACGAGAGCGCGGCGGGCTGCAGCGGGTGCCCGGGGTACACCAGCGGGTAGCCCCCGGCCTTCAGGCTGGGCCCGGCCGGGTCGTGCGCGCTGCAGGTGGAGCAGCTGGAGCCGCCCAGGTGCGAGGCGCTGTGGTAGCCTCCCAGGCAGTAGGGGTCGCGGCATAATCCCTGCAGGAAGGAGGGCGGCGAGGCCCCGGTGAGCGGGCTGGAGCTGGGGGGCTTGCCGGGAGGCAGCCCCAGACCCCCCGACAGCTGGCCTCCCACGAGCCCAGACTTGCTAGGATCCAGGCCAGGCACGAACTGAGACGGGTAGCCTGCGTAGGCGCCGACGATGGAGCCGTGGTAACCGATGCTGGAGGGTGGCAGAGGGAACACCGAGTGACCGGGCTTGTAGGGCGACACTGGGGCCACGTGACCGGCCCCCACCAGGGCCGAGGGCGGCTCCGACTTGCGACCGGAGCCCCCCGCCTCGGCGCCGCCGCCGCCGCCGCCGTGGGCACCGGGCTCCCCGCCGCCCCCGCGGCTCCCCGCCGCCGGCTCCGGGCTGGGCTTGGGCTCCTGGTCTTTCTTGTCCAGCTCCCCGCCGCCGCCGCCGCCGTTCTTGCAGTCCGAGTGGTGCGGGGAACCGCCGCGGGAACCGCCGGGCGAGGACGAGGACGACGAGGCGGAGACGGGCGCTCCATGCGGGGGAAAGGGAGGGCAGGAGGCGCTGGGCACCCGGAAGCCCGCCTTGTCTCCCGGGGACGCGGAGGACGACGAGGAGGTGGAGGACACCGAGGAGGAGCCGCTGTCTTTGCGGGAGTCGCCGCCTCCGGAGCCCTTGGAGTAGGGCTTGAAGCTGGACTTGTCCTCGGCCGGGGCGTCCCCCAGCTGCTTGAGAGCCGCGGACGCCGAGGCAGCGCCCGGGGCCGAGCGCCCGGGGTCCTTGTCCGCCCCCAGCCCGTTGGCCGCCGCTGCCACCGAGTTGAGCTTGGACGAGGGCGGCGGGTCGGGCTTGCCGATCTGCGAGCAGGTCTGGGCTAGCAGCGCCAATGGGCTCTTCTTGGCGTCCAGCTGTGGGAGACAGCGGCCGGGAGAAGGGAGAAGGGGGTGAGGCTGGGAGACCACGGAGGAGCGCGGGGGGGGGGGGGCGGAGGGGAGGGAGGGCCTGGGCCTAGCGGAGGAGGTCGGCGAGCCCGGAGGCCCGGGCGGGGCGGCGGGGCGGGGCTGCGCCGGGGTGCGGGCGGGTCCCCGAGAGGGCCACCGGCCCCGGGCCTGAGCGGGCAATGGGAGGGGGGTCGCCCAGGGCCATCGCGGGGGAAAGGTGACTTCTTCGGAGTGGGAGCTGGGACTCGCTCTTTTCTCTCCCCCAACTTCCCCTTTCCCTTGGGCTCAGGAAGAAAAACAACAAAACCAACCAACTCCCCCTCCCCCGACCCCCAAACTTAGGGATTTAGTTTGGGGGAACTTCGCTTGGGACGGGTTCGGGCGATGGCGCCGCGGGCGGGAGCGGGAGAGGCGCGTTCTAGAGGCCGAGCAGCAGTTGGCGCTCTCCGTGGCCCCTCCCTCCCGGGGAGGCACCCGAAATGGGAGGAAGAAAGACCGGGGTCGGGAGTGCCGGGGCGTAGGTTAATGGGGAAAGAGGCGGAGTGGGACCCCCCCTACCCCACCCCACCCGCGTCTCCAACGAGAACAAACCGGCGAGGGGAGTAGGGAGAGTCCTCGGCGGATCACCCCTAGATAGGAAAGTGGGCACCCGAGGAAAAGTAAAGGGCCCAGTGCGGACTTCAGAAACACACCCAACCCGGGAGAAGACAGAAAACACACGTCGCTCCGAAGGGCGAGCGGGGAGGGAGACCCTTCCACCGGGGAGCCAGGCCCCGACTTCCCGTCCTTCCTCCGCTCCGTCCCCCCAGTGTGTCCAGCCTCGGGTGTCGCCCTGTGGCCGGGGGAGGAGGGAGACCCGGCCTGGACGTGGGTGGGTGCGGCGGGGAGGGCAGCGGCCCGGGAGACTGACCTCAATCGGGCTGACGGGAGTGGAGGACAGCGGCTGCAGGTACTCCGGGTGCAGGAGGTGGCCGGTGTGAGCGCTCAGCATCTTCAGGACCCTGATCGGGAGCCGGTTCGCCTGGCGCAGAGGGTCCGCCGGGGGCAGGAGGGACACGGCCGCCGGCACCGCCGGCCTCTTCCCGCCGCCGCCGCCGCCGCTGCCGCTGCCGCTGCCGCTGCTCTCGGGTGTCCTTGGGTTAGATCCAGCGGGCGAATCGCTCATTTGGAGGAGGCAGCGCCGCTGGGGGGGCGGGGAGGGAGGGCGAGCGCCGGGAGGCGAGCTCCGGGGCGGGTAGGCTCGCTCCGCAGCGTCGGTCGCCGCGCGGCAGTCGCTGCGCCTCCGCGCAGCCTCCCCTCCTCCACCGCCGCCGCCGCCGCCGCCACCGCCGCCGCCGCCGCCGCCGCGATCGCCCCGGCCAGCCACACAAAAACCTTCGCCTTCCGCGAGCCGCGCGTCAAATAGCGGCCGGCGGCGGCCACACTTCAAAGGGATCGCCGCACCCGCCCAATCGCTGCTCTCGCCGGGGCCCCGGGGCGGAGACAGGGGCGGGCGGAGGCCGGCGCCGCCGGTGGGCGGGGAGAGTCTTAAAGGGCCCGCTCCAGGCCTCCGGCCCTACCGCCCGGACTCCTCCCTCCCCCTCCTCCCTGCTCCACTACGCCGTTCGGGGCTCGGGGGTTCCCCCCCCCAGAGGCCGGGCTTCGTGGGGATCCTAGGCCCTGCGCCCTCCCGCCCTCCTCCCGCCGCTGACCCCTCTCTCCCTGCCGGCCGCTGGGGGGTGGTGCTGGTGGGGGTGGCCACCCGGGGTGTCTGGGGCGTGGTGGGGTGGGGGCGAACGGCGTCCCGCTAGGGTCGCGATGGGTCCCAGCCTCCCCCAGGGGCCTCCTAGGATTGAGGCCGGCTCCGTCTCCGCCGCACCCCGGCGGCCCTGCTTTCCTCGAACTGGCCTTTCCCGGGACGCCCCACGACGTTCGGGGCGCGGCGGGATCGCTCCAACCACTTTCAGGCAGTCGGGTCCGAAGCTCGCAAGTGGAAGGACTCGGCGCTGGGGTGAGCGTGGGGGCTAAGCGCGGGACCCAAGCGCGGGACCCGGGCGGCGAGCGCCCTGCCTGGGTTGGGGTGCGTTTCTGGTTTCTCGTCGCGTCCTGTTTGGAGGCCTAATGTTCCTTCTCTGTACCGTGGCTAGCTACTATTTTGGGGGGTGTCGAGTGGGGGGAGAAATCTGGATGTTACACCGAGAGGCCGTTATCTTGGAGGTCGGGAGTCCGCAGGGGACACCAACTTTAAGAGCTGTGTCCTCATCTCCCACGCGGGGTGGGGGTGGGGATGGGGGCAAAATTATGAGTTTTTCCCAGGGAAGTGTCTGAATACAAACTTCTTAATAAAAGCAACCACCATACCCTGTCCGACTGCTTTGTACCCCTTGCATGACGCGAATATGGCCACCTTCACCCTTGGCAGAGATCTGCCGTAGTCATCTCCTGACCTTAAAGTTCTCAGTAGGTCGGCTGCTGGTCAGAAGAGAAGCTGGGCTCCGGAGTGACCACTTCCCTGAGCTCTCAGCGGCCGGTGGAGGCGCGCTGTTGTCACCGTCTGGCTTTGAGAACCACTTTCCCAGTCAGGATCCATCTCCCCACTTGTCAGGCCTGTCACTCAAGGCGTATGGCTCCAGGACTTCTTCCTGAGTGCATGCTGACCAGCAGAGAACTCAAGATGGGACAGAAGATTTCAGCGGTTCTTGAAACCAAAGGAAACGACTCCCAAAACACAGCCAGGACCTTTCTCCTGTTCTTTAGAAAAGTCACAGGCTTGGTTCCGAGGCTGTCAGTCACGGTGCGCTGGGTGTACTTCCCTGGAGCCATGCTATTTTGGGGAACAGTATATGGACTTCTTACCCAGGCTTTTCCTCCTTCCACTTCAATTCTGGAAAAATTAGGTTAAACTGAGTGGTAAAGGATACCTTGAGTGGGAGCTGTCAACCAGCAAGGGGGGCTCTGGAATGGAAAGAATGGGAAGGGCATCACATTAATATAACTGTGCCCCTGACCCTGCGTTCTGACTTCACTGTCGTGGCCAGCACCACCTTTAAATGTCCACTGCAGACACTGCTCCAACCTACAAGGCCATTTGGCCTTCAGGAGGTTGCTGGGGGACAAGGGGGAGGGTGGTGACAGACAGAGAAGAAAGCCAGAGTACAGAAGAGCTGACTGGGACAAGGGGAGACTTAGGAGACAGTAAAAGATGAAAGAGTCCTTGATTATTGTAACCAGCACAGCTGTGAGAGTGTGCCAAGAAATCCTTCTAGGACTCAAGCAGATGTGTGTTAGAAATGATTAATGGGAAGTAAGTCGGGAGGAAAAGAGGAGGGAGAGAGGAGGCATTTAGGAATGTAGAAGAGAAGGGGGGGCAGGAGTCAGCAGAGAGGAGGACAATGGGCATTTCCCCTCTCTTTGGAGAAAAGGTAATGAATGAATGAAAGGTTGATAAGAGGGGTGAGGACTGGATGGCCAGGTTGGGTATGTGTGTGTGTAATGGGTGGGAAGTTACTTAGGTAATAAACTACTGACCTTTTAAGAAACCTCTTTCCTTCAGCTTACAGCATTCATCACTGCATTGCTGTTAGTAGGGCCTGACTGTCTAGGGGGTAGAACACACTGGGAAAAACAGGAGACTAGTGACACTACTGGGTGTGGCAAGGGCAGTGGGGTTTCTTTAGCTGGATCCATCTACTGACGCCTTCAGAGAGAAAATGGAAAACCATACTTAGCCAGGCCAGAGGCCTAATTAAAACACTTCAGATGATTGTTACAATCAGCATTTGACATTCACTTAGCTAAAACGCTAACCTATACAGAGCCCTAAATGGGGCCCTAGTGGCTTGAAAGGGAGTAGTTTTCAAAGGAATGGCTTGTCACCTGGCAGAGAATGACTCAGTGTTCAATTGGACCATGTGGACCGAGGGCCAGCTGTGGGCAGAACATTGTGTGTGTGGTTGAAAAGGCCATATAGGCTGTTGTTGCATAGGGCATACAGCACAAGTCCTTCTTTTGACACACAAACACACACACACACACACACACACACACACACACACAGATGAAGGGGCCTTGTATGCTCTAGTTGTCCTGGGAATGGGTGGCCACAGGAGTGAGGACTTCTTGAGAATGTGGAGAACAATTCTGCAGTCCAGGTGTTTAATACACATCAGGTGCTGTTAGCAGCCCAGCCAAAGCTGCAGGAATATAAACATTAGACACCCGAAGTCACAAGAGAATGAGAGGCAGAGCAGTTACTTGAAGTTGGGTCTTGGGTTTCTGGGCGCCAGGTAGGTAACCATGATGCCTTGGTGATTCTGAGCAAGTTGATCTCTCTAAATGCCAGCTTCCTCATGCATAAAACCTAAGATCAGCACCCCAGAACCTGGTGGCCACAAGCCAGTAATGAATATCACACGTGGGGTGCTTGGTACAAAGAAAGTCCCAGGTAAATGATGGTTGAGACACATTATGTCATCTCCATCTTGGGACAATTGCTCGGGGAATAAACACACCAGCACTTGAATTTGGAGGATCCACAGGAAGAGCCTAGACTGACCTGGAAGTCTATAGGATGAGAGTAACCCCTTCTCCAGTGTTTAGTCTAAGGCATCTTAGGAAAAAATGCCCTTCAGACATCATCAAGAAACACCTTTAGGAAACTGTGAATATTTATAGACTTTTTTTTCATGACTTCAATTTACATAAAATTCACCACCCAGGAAAAAAAAATGCCTGAGTCAGGTTGAGAGGAAGAGGTGGTAGATTTGTTATGTGGGGTTAATGTGTAGTTTTCACTCCTCACTGAGGTAGAATTGCCTGAATGATCGCCTCTCTGCATAACACTCAAACCCTAATGGCAGCAACATGAAATAATATCTCACTGGGTAACTATTTACATTTTTTTTTACAAGCTGTAAGAAGTCTGAAAAGTCTGTCTCCTAGAGAACTTGGTTTTTCTCCCCTGTGTTTAATATCTTTCAGAGTCTGGCAATTTCCACCTTGGCCAAGAGCCTTACGTGAGCACTCTGTGCTCAGGGCACTCAGAGGCATTTCCTCAGATTGCTCCATCCCTGGTTTCAGACAACACCTGGGGCTTGACAAGGTCACTGAGGCTCCCAGGGAGCAAATAGGTGACATCCAGGCCACTCAGCCTTGCAAGAAGTCCACGCCAATGACCCAAGGAGCTCTGTGTTCTCAGAGTTCCTATTGTGTTTTGTTCTTAGGGCCTCTGCCTTGATCATTTCCTGGTTTCATCCCCCATTGAACTGTGGATGTTATGGTGCTATCTTTATCCTCTTAGCAGTGTGTGGGTGTGTCAGGCATCCATCTAAGCACTTTGCATGTGCTGTATCCCACTCCATCCCTAAAGAAACCCAAGAGGTAGGTCCTATTGGTGATCCCACTTCACAGAGGAGGAAATGGAATGGAGTGGTTGAGCCCTTCCCCTAGGTCTGAGCTGATATACACAGAGAGAGGGCTGACAATGAAATAAGTGTCCATGAATGTTTGCTAATGCATATGGATTTTACGTGTTGAGGGTTATTTATTCATGTCTCACCTCACCATACTTAACAGAAGATTTAAGGTGGGGCTAGTGAATGCAGTCATAATATTCAGTGTACATATGTGAAATTGGGAGAAGGTAAATTGAGGGGAGGGGTGGGATTGGGAGAGATGGAGAAAATGATGAAAGGCAAGTAAACTCAAGATGTGTTGTACTCATAAACTGATACATTGAGTTGAAACCTCTTTGTATTAACTGTTTAAAGATAATAATAATATAGTGAAAGATTTAAGATGGATGACTATATTTTTCAAACTGATGGCCATGTAACCATTCGCAAGTATCTTTTCCCAAATGCAATTTATTTATTTTTGAGGCAGTGTCTTTCTCTGTAGCTGGCCTGGGACTCAGCATCCTCTTGCTTCACTCTCCCAACTGCATATTGGTCTTGTACCAATTCTTGAAGTTATTTTGGATGAGTTTTATTACCCATGTTTATCAGATGAAGAATCAGGCTCTGAGACCTCAAGGGAGAATTTTAAGCCACCTTAAGCAGCTGCAGAGTAGAGTTTGGGAGTGAGGCTATCTTAACTCTCTTCCTGGTAGTTAGGTCTATTAACTTTTTTCACCTCCTGTGTTGTGGGAGGTAACTCTTGATAAAAAGAAGGGGAATTAATTCCTTTTCCTACTGGAGAGTTTCCTTTAGAGATGCGGTGGGAAGAGCCGACAAAAGGAAATGTGGGTTGAAGCTTATCTTCAAGCCTTTTGATTTGGGTCCTTGAGCAAAGGGCTTTGAAGAAATAGTTTTATTTATCTCCTATCAGCCCCTGGGGAGACAGGACAAGCTGGCCTGAGCCTGGGGGTGCAGTAGGTGTGCTTTTGAAGTTCTCTTTCCCTTGACTGCCCTTCCCTCCAGCCTTTCTGTGATATACCCCACTAGCCCTGGGCACTCACCCTTGACCACTTTTTCCTTCTGGTTCCCTAAGTTTCAGTAAGATCCTTTTAAGTTGCAAGTTGCAAATATTGCTGGAGGCGTCTCATGCTTGTTATCTTCAGCTGGGATAAGCAGACTGAGAATGTGTTCCACCCATGATAGACATTTATTGAGCACCTATTGTGTGCCAGACTCTATTCTTAGAGCCTTGAGTACAGAGGTCTCACAGCAAACCAACCAGGTAGACTTCATGGTTATGTAATTTTTTTTTTTTGGGGGGGTGCCTGTCCTGGGGCTTAAACTCAGCCTAGGCACTGTCCTTGAGCTTTTTTTATATTGAAGGCTAGTACTCTACTACTTGGACCATAGCTCCATCTGTGGCTTTTTAGCAATTAATTGGAGATAAGAATCTCAGGGACTTTCCTGCCCAGGATGGTTTTGAAGTGTGATCCTCAGATCTCAGCCTCCTGAGTAGCTAGGATTACGGCATAAGCCAAGGGTGACCTGCTGGCTATGCTTGTTTTTATAGGTGAAGCACTCAGGACTTGGTTAAGCAATTTACCAAGTGACACAGCCAGAAAGTGGTAGAGCTGGGATTGTAAGGCAGTTAATTGGCTCCTGAGCTGTGTCTAGCATGTAGACACGAAGGGGAAGTTGTTTAAGGTGGGAAGAAAGTGGCAGGAGACACAGGATAAATCACTGTAGTCATTTTCTAGAGAGCTGTCACTTCCAGTCGGATTTCCTGTCGTCCTCTCTGAAAAACAGATATATGATGCTGAGGAAACTGAGGCACAGAAAGAAGGGGAAACCTCATTCATCCAGTTATTAGTTGGATTAGATTGATAAAGTCAACTAACCATATAGTAAATGAGTGTTTGCAGGCGCAGGTCTGAGATGATGCCATGTGCATTTGACAGAGAGCCAGTGAGTCCAGAACTTCCATCTCCTTTATCTACTTTCAGCCCTTGCAGATTATAAAACACACACAAAAAATTAGGAGACCCTAACCTAAATTCTGCTTAATATTAATTCTGTAATTCCATAAATACACTTACACTGTGCTAGGGCTTGAGCTCAGGGTCTCATCATCTCTCATAGCTGGCTCTCTACCACTTGAGCCACGCCTTAGTCTAGCATTTTGCTGATTCATTGGTGATAGAGTCTCACAGACGTTTGTGCCTGGTCTGACTTTGCACCTTGCTTTCCTGCCTCTTGAGTATCTAGGATTACAGGCTTGAACCACTAGTACCCAGCTCACACTGTTCTTAAATACAGTTACTCAGAGTTAAATTCTGATTTCCGGTCACATTTACTGAGTGAGACTCAGTCACATGCTGAGATTTCTCTCATTTGGGTATGAGGGGAATTGAGGAGGCAAGGGAAAGACCTCTGAACTGGGGAAGAGTGACCTCAGCTCTCCATTGGCATGGTGTCTTCTATTATCCTGTCCCCATCACCCAGCTATGCTGACTGGAATCAATGGGAAGCCTGGGCCTTCAGGAGGCTAATCATGGGTGGTAGACTGTGTGTGTCTCAGTTACACAGGCTGTTGCCATACCTGCTTTTGACCCTTCCCATGAGCTTCATCTGTGAAGCTCCCTTCTGGGAGATCAGCCATGAAATTTGCCCCAACTGTGTTCCTTACTTCCTAGTCCAGCCTCCTAACCAACTGGCATGCCCAGCTCCAGACACATGTCAAAAAACTTATTTCAAATAACAACAACAATAACAAAAACAAAAACAACAATAAAGATGAAGGAGCTGCTCATATAGTGGCTTGATTGTTACAAGATACATTGGTTGCATTGATTCCAAGATGTCAGGAAAATGTAAGCAATGTTCATTTTAGTGGACTCCTGCCAGTCTCTCTGGAGAAGAACCTATGGAAACAGGATCAGGATCTCATCCCAACTGAGGCCCCAAGCAGACACAGGATTTTCCAAATAGGTCCCCATTGAAAGCTGACTTAAAATTTGTTATTTTAGCTGGGAACTTGTGGCTCACAACTGTAATCCTAGCTCCTCAGGAAGCTGAGATCTGAGGATTGTGGTTCAAAGCCAGCCTGGGCAGGAAAGTTCGTGAGACTCTTGTCTCCAATAAACCACCAGAAAACTGGAAGTGGCACTGTGGCTAAAGTGGTAGAGCCCCCACTTTGAGCTGAAGAGCTGAGGGACAGCACCCAGGCCCAGAATTCAAACCCCACGACTGACAAAAAAAAAGTTATTTTGTTGAAAAGTGCATTCCTGGGGCACCAAATTCTAAAGCTGTAATCACGTACACTGGAAACCAACTTCTTGGCCGTCTAGTTTTCCTTCCCAGTGCATTAAGGGTGTGATTTTTTTTTTTTTTTTGTTATTCGTGGGGCTTGAATTGGTACCTGAACATTGTTCTTGTGCCTTTTTTCCCCCTCAAGGTTAGTGCTTTACCACTTTGAGCCACAGCTCTACTTGCAGTTTTTGTGTAGTAAATTGGAGCTAAGAGTCTCACAGGCTGGCTTTAAACCATGATCTTCAGATCTCAGCCTCCTGAGTAGTTAGGATTACAGGCGTGATCCACCAGTACCCAGCTTGTTTTGTTTTTCAAACTGGGAATTGAACTCAGGATCTCAAGCTTTTAGGCAAGTGCTTTACCATTTGAGTACATTTTTTTTTCTTTATTGTCGGTTATGGGGCTTGAACTCTGAACCTGAGCGCTGTCCCTCAGCTCTTCAGCTCAAGGCTAGCGCTCTACCACTTGAGCTACAGTGCCACTTCTGCTTTACCATTTGAGTCATGCCTTCAGTCCTTTTTACTTTTAGCTTGTTTTTTGAGACAGGGTCTAGAGTTTTTGTCTAGGCTAGTCTCAGACCATGATCCTCCTATCTCCATATCCTGAGTAATCCAGAATTACAGGCATATGCTACCATACTCAAGTAAGTATTTATTAACCATTTGCTATGGAATAAAAATGAAACTAGTATGTGGCTTAAGAGGTAATACTTTACCTAGCAAGCTCTGAGCCCTAAGTTCAAGTCTGGGTTCCACGAAAAACAAAATAGGCAAAGCATCTCATTTCTTGAGCATTTTGGCTTATGTAGCTTCTCATTGCAGACTCTGGTCTCAAGTATTTTTGAGTCTCTGAGCTTCCTCATTGTTGGTGCTCTTGCCTTCTGCGCTGGGTAGAAGGACCAACACTGGTCAGTCTTGACAGGCTTCTGGGGTCAAGATAAAGTGAATTTCCAAGATATCAAAAGTAATTGCTTCTTGAGTATATTGCTCTGATTTTCTTCCTACATGTTCTGAAGAACTTTCTTCAGGCATCCTTAGGTACTTTTCCCACACCTCACAAAGCTTGGCATTGATAGTTCAATACAATTTCTTTCTGCCAGGCTGTCTTAGTTTTTCTCATTCATTTTCTTAACTAAACCAATGTAGACATGATGAAAGACAAGATAAACGAAATCCATGGGCAGCCATGTTAGTCCATTCTCTGTTACTATACTGAACTATTTTAGGTTGGGTAACTTTCTTAAAAAAAAAAAAAAGAAGAGGTGTCTTGAGCTCACAGTTTTGAGTCTGAAAATCCAAATAATGGCTCTGGCTGCATGACAGCAGGGCGATGGCAGAATGGTGAGGAATATGTGTGAGGAGGAGAGATTACTACATGGTTTTATACAGGAAGCCAGGGAGAGATGAGAGTAGTCCCACAGCAACATAACAACGCCCTACTAGATGGCCTTTTGTGGGTACCATCACTTTTACATCAAGACTCTTGAGTACCAAGCCCCCAAACATATCATGCCTCGGGGACCTGGAAAGCTACCTGAAAAAGCTCCATTAGGTAAAAAGTATCATGTGGGGCTGGGAAGGTGGCTCAGTGGTAGAGTGCTTACCTTGCAGGCATGAGGCCCTGGGCTTGATTCCTGAGTACCACATAAGCAGAAAAAGGAGGAAATGGCACTGTGGCTCAAGTGGTAGAGTACTAGCCTTGAGCTGAAGAGCTGAGGGACAGTGCTCAGGCCCAGAGTTCAGGTTCAACCTCCCCTCCCCCCCAAAAAAAGTATCATGTGTTCTTTTTCTTCTTTTGACTCTCCTTCCACATCAGGACTGAGCGTGTTCTCCCAGGTCTGTGTCCTTCCTCCTTTGAGCTGGGTGAATTTCTCACCACTGCAGTCAAAATGCATAATGACGATTTTATTTATGACAGGAGACATGTTTTAAAACAGTTGTTTTAAAACAACTGACAGAGCCGCAAGATGGGAAACGACAAGAAAGTGCGATTTTTATTTTTTATTTTTGAGGGGGAGGGAGAATGGGGTGGCTGGCAAAGGAGAGTAGTATTTTCCTTATTAAAAATTGGAAATCATCCTTTTTTTCCTTGAGCAAATAAAGAAAGTCATCCAGGAAGGAAGCAGGGGCAGGAGTATCGAATAATGATGGTACTCAGAGACCTGAGCAATTTGATTCATGGGTCCTCAGGAAGTGATTTGTTAATAGAGAGAATGCTGTGTAAGAGTTGGGGGCAGCCAGTGCCATATTTCTGTGTGATTGCTCCAGTCAACTCAACAGAAATCTAATAGGCCTCTAGATCTCTTCTTTCCTTATGACACTCCCCAGATAGGCCATGATGCAAGGCAGATGTTCTCAGATGGCAAAAGCACAGTAAACAGATGGCTGGTGGAGGACCTCGTGAGCTAAGGAAGAAGAAATACAATTGTCTCAGATTGGGCTTGAGGAGAAATCCATTTCCCATGGCTACTGGTGGGAATTGTCCTCTCCCTTTCATAGTTGAGCCTCTCTGAGAGTCTGGGAGTGGGAGTGGAAATTGCAGACAGACTGTCATAGCATTCACTGCTTGCAGGAGGGGAGACAGCGAGAACAAAAAAATCCAGAACAAATGAGGGAAGTGGGGAAAAGAAAGAATGTACTTAGATGGGAAGGAAGCTATTGTCTTCATAGTGATCTTTATTTCCTTCTTTTGTGCTGTTACTGTAACTTTAAATCAAGGCCTCAAGTTCTGGTTTGGATATTTTTGCTCAAGGTTGGCAATCTACAGCTCCACTTCTGGCGTTTTTTTTTTTTTTTTTGCTGGCTAATGGAGAGAAGAATCTCATGGATATTTCTTCTGGGGCTGGCTTTGAACCATGATTCTCAGATCTCAGCCCCCTGGGTAGCTAGAATTATAGCCTAAGCCACCAGCATTGGCTGCATTGAAATGCTGAATAATAATAATGAATAATAATAATAACAACAGTAGCAACAACCAACAACAGCAATAATGGTAATAATAAAATGTTTCTGGAGATGGTGAGAAACCTTGGGCTGGGAAAGCAGCTGGATACCCCTGGATCTTCTCTGTAGAACACTCTTTCTCATGGTTGGATTCATGTGTGGTGGAGAGGATGAATGAAGTAGTTAGCTCCTCCAGAAGGTCTTTCTCTTCCTCTTCCTGGATTCTGGTGTGATCACACCAATCCAGGATATACCTGAAGAAATCTAACCAACTCATCTCTTCTTAGCTGGGCAGCAGTAAAGCCCTGAGTGGCAAGGGCAGGAGTCACACTGCAGCCTGGAGCAGTGCTTGGGGACCTGTCAGTTCAGTTCTGGGCAGGATGGGTAGTTCAAATGTTTGGTCAATTTCTTCCTTCCAGGACACAAATACAAACCTTCTCTCAACACCCCTCTCCCCACCCTTCCCACTCTGCCACCAAAGCAGGATATTGGTTGGTTAATGCCTTGTATGTCGTGCCAAATACAACATGTTAATATCACCCTCCCCCACCCAGCATGAATTGGATTACTTAAAGCATCTTTTTGGAGATGTCAGCAGTTTAATAGAGGCAATAAGTCAGGGCTGCCCTTGTGTTTTATTTTTCTGCCAGTATTTAGTTAATTAAAGAATGCAAATTAAAACACCTTAATTTATATAATATCAATACCGACGCCTTAAAACATTTGGCATAACTGCTTTGGCACATCTTTTACATAAACTCTTCAGAGCAGTGCTAATAAAAATGAAAAAGGTTGTAAATCAAATTTAATTTATTCATTTTTTGTTTGGTATGAAAGCATATGCCAAAATCAAGTTATTTATGAGCATATAATAACAATAGGCATTTTTAGTGGTTACAAATGACAAGAAAGGTTTCCAGAGGGATGTATGCTTTAATTTTGAAACATCTTGAGGTCCATTTATTTCCTAGTCTCTGTAATCTAAAATTCATATTTTTGCATCCCTATCTCTGGGAAAGAATGAATTTAGATATTAAAAAACATATCAAACCTAAGAATACTGCACCACATTGTGCTCTTTTGGGAAAAAGTAAATTGCTTGACAGAATCTGAAAAAAAAAATACAGCACCAGCCACTCAGAAAGGCACCTGCTAATGTCTGTATATAGAGAGACGCATACACTATGAGTCTTGTGGTATGTGAACTGCATATGGGATAGAAAGCTGGTGACTTATAGTTGATTTCGTAAATATTCCATTATCTCACAGGAGGCTCAGACACAGACTCATTGAGTGAGATTCGGTGTATGGCTGCTTTGTTGGAACTCCACATAGGTGAATGAAGAGAGGAGCTCCCTCTTCATCATTTTCTTCTCAGCTAGTATCAGATCCTCTGGTAGATCTGAGACTGGAGTACATTTTATTCAGCTCTGTAAGAATTCTAGTGTAGGAGCTGGGAAGGTGGCTCAGTGGTAGAGCACTTGCCTTGCATGCATGAGGCCTTGGGTTCAATTCCTCAGCACCACATAAGCAAAAAGAAAAAAGCCGGAAGTGGCCCTGTGGCTCAAGTGGTAGAGCGCTAGCCTTGAGCTGAAGAGCTGAGAGACAGCACCCAGGCCCAGAGCTCAGGCCCCACAACCGGACCCCCCCCCCAAAAAAAAAAAGAATTCTAGTGTAATTGTTCGTGTGTGTGTGTGTGTGTGTGTGTGTGTGTGTGTGTGTGTGTGTGTGTGTGTGTGTGTGTGTGTGTGTGCTGGCACAAACTCAGGGCCTGGGCACTGTCCCTTAGCTTTTTCACTCAAGACTATCACTCTACAACTTGAGCTCATCTCTGTCTCCAGCTTTTTGCTGGTTAATTAGAGATAAGAGTCTTATAGATTTTCCTTCCCATGCTGGCCTCAAACTTCAGTACTCAGATCTCAGCCTCCTGAGTAGTTAGGATTACAGGCATGAGCCTGTCATGCCTGGCTATGATTGTCTTTTAAAAAAATAAAATAAAAATTAAAAAATCTACTGTGATCCCTAGCTTTCAGCTCTGCCCTTTTTCAAATAGGTCTCCCCAGATGTGCAGAGCTGAGAGAAGTTTTGGAAATCTCCCTCCACCTTTATAATCTTGGATTCCATCCTGACAAAACCCATAATGTTCACAAATGTGACCTTCTAGCCAGCCTGGAGCCTCCCTGCTCCTGAGCAAAGAACCAGTAGAACCTGATGCTGCATATATATATATATATATATATATATATATATATATATATATATATATATATATATATATATTTGTGGGTCATGGGGCCTGAACTCTGGGCTGGGCCTGAGCGCTGTCCCTCAGTTCTTCAGCTCAAGGCTAGCGCTCTACCTACCACTTGAGCCACAGTACCACTTCCTTTTTATTCTGCTTGTGGTGCTGAGGAATCGAACTCAGGGCCTCATGCATGCAAGGCAAGCACTCTACCACTGAGCCACCTTCCCAGCAGCTGATGCTGCATTTATTAATTGTCTATTAATCTGATCACAGAGGAGGCAGCTAATTATTTGGGAGAAATGATGACACTGATAGTTGTGGGTCCTGGGCTGCTCCCAGATAGAGAGAATACTGCAAAATTCCAGCTAGGGTCAAAACCAAAAGAAGGATAGTCTTTCACAGTGGTTCCATTTGGATCTAATAGAATTCCCTCCCTGGCTTCAGACTTACCCAGTCTGGAGCTAAAACCTCACTCCTGCAAGTAGATGCATCTTTAGTCTCTCCCTATCTCCCAAGTTCCCTTCAGTGGGTAGCATTTCACAGGGTGTTGGGAAGAGAACTTGGTGGTCCAGACAACCAGCTAGAGGGACCAGTGGATTTGTTGAGTTTCCTTAAGACCTTTAGGATCCGGGGCTCTCAGTGACAGGTGGTAGGAGTCAGATAGTGGGGTGTAGCCATGGACACTTGCTGGGCCCCATTCCTTGGGGGTGCCATGTGGAGCCTCTACATAAGACCGTGAGACTGTGGGCACCATTTCTCTCATTTTCCCTCTTGCTACACGCCATCTTTCTCTCAAAACTGACTTTTAACCTTTCTATTTATTTATATTCCTCCTCCCATCATAAAAGATTTGAGGTCGCTTACAATTCCAAATGCAAGATACAGTAAAACTTGGAGCCATTAAGAGAAGAGTAAGTATAAAGATCAGAGCTGAGCACAAAGGAGGAGGGGGAGGGCAAAGGAGAGTAATTATACCAGAGGGGAAAAGAAACTTAGATTAAAGAAAGCTAATGCAATTGAGAACAAAACCTAGCTCCAAACTCCCCCGGTAGCTTGGTGGGCGGCTGCCAGCTATTGTAATCACTATAGATTATCACACCTCAAAGGCAGGTTTAAATGCCTGCTGACAACTCCCTGGCTGCCAGAGCTTGGTCAGGATGCTTCATCTCTCTGAATTTCTGTTTCCTCATCTGTAAAATAAGGACTAGCTCACTCATGGCAGGGTTCTTGGTAGAGAATATAACCGTGACAGTGATTGCTCTCACTGCTAGCATGCCTCACGTGCAGCTACAATTCTCATAGAGTTTTTCACATACACATAGTTAATCAATTCCAAGATATATTTTTTCACTTTTTAAAAACACCTTTCTTTTTATTTTAAAAAAGCATGTGTCAAAGATTATTTAGTAGCATTTTTCCTTTCTTGGTTGGACCTAAAATAACATTTGCATTATGAATGGGTTTAAATGCATCATTAACTTATTTGAGCCCACAGTTATTTTATAAGATAGGTGCTATCTTGTCCATTTTTGCAGCTGAAGAGACTGAGGCACAGGAAATATAAAAATGGCTTGTCTGAGAGCTGTAGATGGCTAACAACGGAGCTGCGATTGTTACCTTCATCTCTGCGACCTCACTACTACACTCCACATTGTTGGAGTACTGGATGCAAAAGATGAAAAAGTAAGTCCTAACCCTAAAGGTTCTGACTTTCCAATGAGGGGACCAACATGTAAAAAAGTGGGAACATCTCAAGATGTTCGTGTATCAGTGGAAATATGGTATAAGTTATAGGAACAGAAAAGGAAAGATTAATTTTCCCAGGTGTTGGCACTAGGACTTAGCTCTGTGGCAGGAAATGCCCTTCCTGTGGGTGAAAGAAATCATGTTTTATTGGCTAGAAGAGAAATATGTCAGGCAAATCTTCAAACAATAGCCTATGGACAACCTTGTAGACAAAGCTCAAGTGCTTCACCTACTGCTATTTGAAAACTGGTAGTAGGTGCTTTCATTCAAGATTTGGGAGTGACTTTTGGAACAGAGAAAAAGGGACAGGTTTGGCCTTCCAAAGTTAGGGTTGGAAGCTATGTTCTGGTACACTCAAGCCAAGTGTGGCAAGTCAAGTGAAGACCTGCAGAGGGGAAAAGAGGACAGGAAATGAGCCACTGACCATTTGGAGTTAGAAAATGCAGCTTCAAAAGGAATGAAACAAAGCTGTGTGCTGGGGGCTCCCACTGGCAATCCTAGCTACTTAGGATGCTGAGAATTGAGGATTGAGGTTTGAAGCTCATCTTCAGGCCAGTCCAAGAGACTCTTATCTCCAATTAACCACCAAAAAGCCAGAAGTTGAGCTGTGGCTCAAGAGGTAGAATGTCAGCTTTGAGTTAAAAAAAACAACTAAGACACAGTGCCCCGGCCCCGAGTTCAAGCCCCAGTACACACACACACACACACACACACACACCACACCACACACAAAAAAGAAATGGTACAACAGTCTGGAAGTGTATCTTAATGGTAGAGCATGTTCAAGTTGCGGCATTCACCTCTCAGAGCAAGCAAATCATGTTATGAAGCAATAGTCTGGGCTGCAGAAGTTGGGTAAGGGAAGAAGGAACCAGCCAACTTGGAGGGAGGATCTCCAAGTTTGAAGCCCAATTTTGCATCTTTAGCATGCATTATCTTCTGAGTCTCACTTTTCTAACCTGGCTAATGGGCCTCATAACATCCCACTGACTTACCTCATATGGTTGCTGAAAGATTAATTAAGAGAATACCTGTGCAAGTATTTTCCAAATGAAATAGTGCTATCAAATGTGAGTTGTTATCCCTGTGTTTCTAGCTAAGTACTGGTTTGTGTGCTTGAACAAGTTCCTACAGAGAACAGAGAGGAACACCCTGGATAAGACTTGCCCCGTGGTCACAGGTGGCCACTAAGGAAGTTTTATGTAGAGCTCAGAGCTCTTTCTGACTGGGGTTGGCAGGGGGGCTAGGGAATCCAGCAGGAGAGTTTGGGTCATAGCTTCTCCCCAAGAGTAAAGAAAGTTCAGCAGCCAGTGACATCAAGAACTTACCGAACCATACCAAACCAAACTCATTCCAACAGAACTTCTCTGATAACAACTGTGTCTAAATTTTCAGACAGAATAAAATCTGATCTTCTAGACCAAATAAGAATGGGACGCAAATTCCACTGGCCATAATCCCTGGTTTAGGTACAGGTGTCTGTAACCCCCTTCATTGTACAGTGACACCCTTCTATCCATGGAGAATACATTCCAAGCCCTGCCCCTCTCCCTAATGGGTGCCTGAAACTCCAGAAGGTCCCAAATCCCATATGCCCTATACTATTTCCTGTGCATACCTATCTTTGAAAGACTTTAATAAATTAGAAATATAATAGATGAACAGCAATATTGAATGACTAATAGAACAACAGGAGCAATACACAGAAGTTATTTCAAACTTATGAATTGTTAATTTCTGGAATTTTCCACTTAATATTTTCAGAGGGAGGGTGACCACAGGTCACTGAGATTGTAGAAAGGAAATGAGAGGGCAGAGAACGGGATACTTCTAGTGTCACCTAGAGGAATGAGGATTCTCCAGGCCTTGCCTCCAAGTTCAAGGGTGTTTGGTCTGAAGGCCTTCCAGCTCTTAACCTGAGAGGGGGCCAGACACAGGTGTTAACACAGGACAGTACAACTTCCCATTTGCTGGCCTTTCTTTTGGAGCAAGGAGGAAGGAGGAAGTGGGAGGAGAAAGAGGAGGAGAAGCCTGGGGCCTGGGAGCAGGGAGGGGGGAGGTGTTAAGCAAAATGAAGAGTTTAAAAAGAGGGAGGGGGAGGGCACAGAAGGAGATCATTGTGGAAGGAGCCAGACCAGCCACCGGGGAGAGAACACAACAGCTGTTTGCTGGAGGGCCTGGAATGGGCCCACCTCCTAGACCTCTCTGTGGATGGCTTTCTGTCCTCATTTCTACGTTCCTTGCCCTACTGCAACGCGCAGGGCCTTCCGAGCAGGGCCTGCCTTCCTTGGCAGCAGACAAAAGGCCATTTCGGAGTTACATAGAAAATGTGTTACTTTGCCAGAGGGCCAGGGAAGGGCGGCCTGGGCCAATCCCTGGCTAGAGGGAACCTTAACGGAGGGGGCCTGTCAGTCACCCGAGCCCTTGTGAAAGGGGCCCCTTGTCAACTTCCCCTGCCTTTGAAGTGACTGGGATGGAGGTGCTCAATTAAAAGCCCATCAGTCTGTAAGTAAATCAACGCCTATCAGGCTTGTCACATCAAACAAACGATTATTACCCCAGCCCGCCCACCCCATTAATCTGGCTGTTCCTTCTTGACGGCTCAGGGTCAGGGCAGTGTAAATCCTGTACTGGATTGGAGCCACCTGGATCGGGATGAAAGCCGTGGTGTAACACACAAGGCACTCAGGCATTTCCCAGAGTCCCTAGAGGGAGGGCGGAGGAAGAGGCCCAAGGGACAGAAGAGACACTGAGAGGCAGGGTCATGTGAAGAGACATAAAGGGATGAAGGACTTGGAGAGAAAAGAGATGACTCTGTGAGTGTGTGTGTGTTGAGATTAATCCTGAGAAAATAGGCCATTACAGAAATACCTGGAAGAGGAGAAAAGCACACTCAAAATGTCATGGATGAATAAATACTTTTAGAAGACCAGGAGGTCTTTGGATGAAATTCTTAATTAGTAAAATCTTGAGTGTTAGAGTCTGGGTGGTCAAGGTCAGAGTCAAGGTGATATTTCCTCAGTTCTCCAACTTCTACATCTGCCCCACCTGGGCCACATAGCAGAGGAGCTGGTGACAGGGAGGGGACAGAAGTTCAGGACTTTGCTACTGATAACCTGTGTCAGGCATCAGAACACCTTAAGTCCAGAACTTGACTTGCTCTGCTCAAAAGGATCTGTGAGACATATTTGACCAGGGCACAAGTTTGGACAGACTCTGAGAAACACTTTGTTCCAGGGGTGTTCTTGGCTGGCTCTGTGGGGGTGGTTTGTAGGTTCTTTCTGCCCCAGGATCAAGCTTTTATCTTTCTCTTCTTTGGATCAGAAAGACAGAGTGGATAGGGAGAAAAGGAGACCAGACCAATGGAAGCTTTGGGCTTGAAGAAAGGCTTGGAGGGGTGAAAGACAGGAGAGGAGCTTGAGAAAGGAAACAAAGCCCAATATTTTATCCAAGAGCTACTCAGAGGTGACTCAAAGAATAGCTCACTGACTCTTGATATTCCATATTGAAAAATGACCAGCACATGATTTCCCCAGTACTGAAAGAAGAAATCTCCAAAGAAAGCAAGAGACTAGAGCAGAACAAGGGAGACCAAGGGAAGAAAAGCTTTTGAACAGGAGCTCTGCTTGCCCAGCCTTGCAGGCTGTGGTGAGATTTTTATTTTTATTTTTTAAATTTTTTCGTGCTGGTCCTGGGGCTTGAACTCAGTGGCCTGGGCACTGCCCTGAGCTTCTTTGTTGCTCAAGGTTAATGCTCTACCACTTGAGCCAGAGCACCACTTCTGGCTTTTGCTGAGTAGTTTATTGGAGATCAGCGTTTCAAGGACTTTCCTGCCCAGGCTGGCTTTGAACCATCACCTTCATGTTCAGCCTCCTGAGTTGATAGGAGTACAGGCATGAGCCACTGGTGCCCAGCTTGTGGTGAACTCTTAACAGAGCAAAGGAAGAAAGCTCTCACTGATACTGAAGACATTTATACTTCTCCCTCTTCTCCCCGAAATGTTGTAAGAACTGCTCACTGCAAATCCTGCGGATAGCCATGTTAGTCAGCTTCTTGTTTTGGTGACAAAATACCTTAGATAACCAACGTTAAGGAGGAAAATTTTATGTTGGCTCATGGTTCCAAAGGTTTCAGTTCGTAATCATTTGACTCCATTGTTTCAGGTACTGTGAAAAGTAATCTCATGATGGAGAACACGTGGTAAAGAAAAACTGCTCGTGCCATGGCAGCTGGTAAGCAGAGAGGAGAAAGGGCAGGATCCCAATATTTCTCTCACAGACCTGTCCCCAGTGACCTAACTTCCTTCCACTAGGCTCCACCTTTTAAAGATTCCATTGCTTTTCAATTGTGCCACAGGCTGGTGATTGTACCTTCAACCTGTGGGTAGTTGTGGGACATCCAAATTATACCACAGGCTACCAGCACCACAAATGCACATGTGTACTTCCTCTCAAGGGTTCTGTCTCAAGCCAGTTGACCACCACTCTGCTGCATATTCATTCATTTAATCACCAAGACTCTGCAGGCTGATCAGTACAGTTGAGCCATCCAAGTATGAAAGAGGCCTTCTGCAGAGATAAGGAGCAATTGTATGGAAATACTTCACACTGGGCAAGAATTATCTATCCTTTATGCCTTCAACAAAATTTTGATACTTAATTTTCTTAATAGAGACCCAGAAACACAACAAATCAAAGAAACGTTGGACAAATGGGATTGCATGAAATTGCAGATCTTCTGCATAGCAAAGGACATAGCTAGCAAGATCAATAGAAAGCCCACGGATTGGGAGATCTTCACTAGCCATACAACAGACAAGAGTCTCATATCTAAAATATACCTGGAACCCAAAAAATTAAATCCCCCTAAAACAAATCTTCAAAGAAACAACTGCCCAATAAATAAGTGGGCTCAAGACTTAAAGAGAAACTTCTCTGAAGAGGAAAGAAGGATGGCCAATAGACACATGAAGAAATGCTCAACCTCTCTAGTCATAAAAGAAATGCAAATCAAAATAACACTGAGATATCACCTCACCTCAGTTAGAATGGCTATAATCAAGAACTCTAATAACAACAGATGCTGGAGGGGATGTGGACAGAAGGGAACCTTACTTCATTGTTGGTGGGAGTGTAAACTTGTTCAACCACTTTGGAAAGCAGTATGGAGGTTCCTCAAAAGACTCCACATAGAGCTCCCCTATGACCCAGCAATCCCACTTTTGGGCATTTACCCAAATGATCACAAACAAGACCACACTAAAGCTACCAGCACAACTATGTTTATTGCAGCATTATTTACCATAGCTAAGATATGGAACCAACCCAGATGCCCCTCAGTAGATGAATGGATCAAGAAAATGTGTATATATACACAATGGAATTCTATGCCCCCATCAGAAAGAATGACATTGCCCCATTTGTTAGGAAATGGAAAGACTTGGAAAAAATTATATTAAGTGGAGTAAGCCAGGCCCAAAGAAACATAGGTCCCATGGTTTCCCTTATATGCAATATCTAGTATATGTCTGAGTCAAGCAGAAAAGGTCAGATAAGTTGATGTTAGGGAAATGAACCCTAAGATACATATTCAAATTTTTTTCTTTCATGCGATTGTTTCTAACACATTTATAAGAGTATTTCTTTGTTGCTTTGTATGTCCCTCCCCCACGGTATAACCCCTGCTTTCACTGTATTTGATGTTGGTATAATTTGTGGAGGGGAAGGGAAAAAAGAAATCGTTTAAATAGGGATACAGGTGGACCCATTGCAACAATGAGAGGTACAAGTCCTTATGTCAAAAACGAACTTTACAACTTTGGTAGGGGGTGGAGGAGGGTTGGATGGGGGTGGGTGGGGGGAGGATGGGATGGGAAGGAGAAACAAAGGAGGAGGCTACAATGCTTGATAAGAAATGTACTCATTATTTTGCTCATGTAATTGTAACCCCTCTGTACAGTATTTTCACAATAATAAAAAAAATAAAAAAAACTTTTGGTACTTAGTGAGTTCTTACCCTGTGCAGGCCCATTTTTGAACCGTTGGCCCACAGCAGTGGATGTGGTGGGTCAGGTCAAGGGGAATGTGGAAGCTTTTACAAAGAACTCAGATTTTTGACTCATCTTTATTTTATTTTATTTTTTTGCTATGTAGGCCCTCATTGCTCAGATACTCACACAGCATCTACTGTGTCTCATTAATTTGCACCACAAGTAGGAGAGGAAAGTCTCAGCTTATGAATAAGGGTACAGCAATGTATGAAGTGGTAGTTCCAAATGCTGGGAAAAAGGATGGGGAGAGTTCAGAGAGAGAGGCAATTTATCCAGGTTACTTCTTAGTGGAGGTCTGGAATTTAAGTAACATGTTAACTATTCAATCACGATGGCTTTTTAATATACTGTATAATATAGTACTGTATGGGCTTAATGAATATTGTTATTGGTGGTAATGACAATGTAATTCACTGTCACTGTAATTACAGCCGCACCACAATGCCCTTGTCAATGAAGCCAATGTAGGTGACACTCTGGAATTGCATTCCAGGCCTCCACAGAGATCTGGGCTATGGCTAAGGACTCCCAGAAATGGGACTTGTGCTCCTTTCAAGATGCAGAGTGGAGCAGAGGCTCAGAAAGAAGACTGCAATTCCAAACCACGCTTCAAATACTGGCTCTACTGCTTGCCTGCTGTGAGGCCACAGGCAAATCACTTGAACTCCCTGTGTGTGTTTCCCCATCTGTTAAATTGGGGTGATAACAGTCCTGGCCTCATAGGGTTATATGACAATTAAATGCATGTAAAGCATTTACAACAGTGTCCAACAGATAGTTTATACTCAATAATGCCTGTCATGATTATTACTGTACCTCATGCAAAGTGGTCTCTTGAAGGTACAATCAGTGTGGTGCTTGGAGGGCCCTTATTAAATGAATGCAATTGTCTTTCTGTATTTAAATATTGGTGAGAATTGTTTACATTAATTTTACTTTAAAATTCTTCTTAAGTTCAGCACATAGGTTGTAAATATTTGAATAATCTTTTTCTAAAGTGATGTGTTTATTAGCACTTAATGTAGTATTTGACACATACAAAAGAGTGTACACATTGTCTGTGTAAGTGTAAAGTCTCTGTGTGCCCCTCACCCCTTTTATTCTGGTACTAGCGCTTGAACTGAAGTCCTCAGGCTCTCTCTTAGTTATAGTTTATTTTGTTCATGGCTCACACACTACTGCTTGAGCCTTATCTCTACTTCTGGGTTTTGCTGGTTAACTGAAGTCTCAGAGACTTTCCTGCTCAGACTGGCTTTGAACTACAATACTTAAATCTTGGCATCTTTATTCTTGTATCTCCTTCTCTCTCCTCTAATAGCTTAATTTTTTTAGTTTATTATTTTTTTGGGGGTCCGGTCGTGGGGCCTGAACTCTGGGCCTGGGCGCTGTCCCTCAGCTCTTCAGCTCAAGGCTAGCACTCTACTACTTGAGCCACAGGGCCACTTCCGACTTTTTTTCTTTTTGCTTATGTGGTGCTGAGGAATCGAACCCAGGGCCTCATGCATGTAAGGCAAGCGCTCTACCACTGAGCCACCTTCCCAGCCCCCAATAGCTTAATTTTTGTGTTTATTATTATTTCTTTTCTTTTTTCCCTCCCTCCCTCCCTTCCTGCCTTCCTCTCTTCCTTCCTTCCTTCCTTTTCTTTCTTCTCTCCCTTCTTCCTTTCTTCCTTCCCTCCCTTTCTCCCTCCAGGCCCGCCCGCCCTCCCTCCTTCTCTTTCTTTCTTTCTTTCTTTCTTTCTTTCTTTCTTTCTTTCTTTCTTTCTTTCTTTCTTCCTTTCTACTTGAGTTTGAACTCAAGGGCTCACACTTCACACTTGTTTGGCAGGTGATCTAACCACTTGACCCACTCCACTAGCTTTTGCAGAAAAGCTTGTTGTTGTTTCAAAGCATATTATGCATAGTAATAAAGCACACAAATTTTAATTGTATTGCTTGATTAATTTTCTACAAGGTATTCACTATGCAACCACATCTGAATTAATGCATGGAACACTTCTGATTTAGGTCACCATAGATTAGTTTGATAGTCATTAAGTATATATTAGTATTTTACCAGATTCATCTGTGTGTGTTATATGTATCAGTAGTAGCTCATTGATTTTTATGGTAGGGTAGGTAGTCAATTACATGAACAAGCTTTACAGTTTATAAATCTATCCTGTTTTTTTTTTTTTTTTTTTTTTTTTTTTTTTTTGGGGTCAGGTCATGGGGCCTGAACTCTGGGCCTGGGCGCTGTCCCTCAGCTCTTCAGCTCAAGGCTAGCGCTCTACCACTTGAGCCACAGCTCCACTTCCGGCTTTTTTTTTCTTTTTGCTTATGTGGTGCTGGGGAATCGAACCCAGGGCCTCATGCATGCAAGGCAAGCACTCTACCACTGAGCTACCTTCCCAGCCCCTATCCTGTTTTTTTTTTTTAATTAAAAATTGTCCTTAAGTATTAGTACAAAGGGATTTCAATTTTCCAGGTCAACTTATGAATATAATGCATCTTGATCAATGTCACCCTTTCCATAATTTTCCTCATGTTCCCAATCCCACTCATCCCTCCAATTTACTTAGTCACATTTTCACATGTGTACACTGCAATTTGTTCTACTGTTAAGGGACACTTATGCCGTGTCTCTTTTCTGGTTATTATAAATAAAGTTAATGTGAGTGTTCTTGTTCACATTTTTCAGTGCAAACACATAGTCATTTCTGCTGGGTATAACAGGAGTATAACTGACAGGCTATATGTACACATGCAGTTTTATGTTATAAGAAGCTGTTGGGTTAATTTACATATCCACCAGTGCTTATGAGAGTTTATGAGAGTTCCAGTTCTTCCACATATTTGCCAACACTTGCAATTGTTAGTTAAGCAATGGTTTTAAAGCTGGAATCCAGGGGCTTATATCTACTATCCTCACTACTCAAGAGACGAAGAACTGGATGATAGTGGTTTGAGGCTAGCCTGAGCAGAAAAGGTTACCAGAATCCATCTCTAAAATACAAAAAAAGCAGCTCTGGAGGTGTGGCTCAAGTGGTAGAATGCCAGTCTAACAAGCACAGGGCCTTGAATTTAAACCCCTGATGGGAAAAAAGTTTTAGGTTTTGGTAGTCCATTTTAGGTTTAGTGCAGCCAATAATTTTGGTATTTTATTTTCATTGGCATTCAGTTCAAAATATTTTGGGGGCTGAGTGTGTGGCTCAGTGATGGGGTACTTATCTAGCATGTATGAGGCTGTGGTTCCATCCTAGCATTGCAAACAAAATTAAACGTTTTCTAATCTCTCTCTGTTTCTGTTTATATATGTAGTCTAGATGATATAACTATAATACATATAATATATATAATATTTTCTCCCATTCATTCAGTGACTTTCTCTCTCTCTCCTTTGCATCTATTGTCAACCTAGTTGTTGATTAGAAGCTTGGAGTTTTAATGTGATTTTTAAAACTTGGACCCATAGTTATTTAGAAAAGCATGTTACTTAATTTCCAAACAGTTGGGAGATTTCCTAGTTACTTTTCTGGTTTGGACTTCTTGCTCAACTTCACTGTCATCAGAGAATATGCGCTAAATGATTTTAGTCCTTTAATATTTACATAAGTGTGTTAAAATCTCCACTCTACTTGTATGTTTGTGTTTTCCTCCCTTAGTGTTTACTGTATATATTTTGAGGCTACGTTATTATGTGTATACACATTTAGAATTGCTGTGTCATTCAGTAACACTATTTGTATTAAAGTTTACTCTGTCTGATACTTGTTTAGTTAGCCAACTCACTCTTTCCCTTTCTTTCCTTTTTCCTTTCTTTCCTTTTCTCCCTCCCTCCCTCCCTCCCTCCCTCCCTCCCTCTCCTTCCTTCCTTCCTTCCTTCCTTCCTTCCTTCCTTCCTTTCTTTCTTTCTTTCTTTCTTTCTTTCTTTCTTTCTTTCTTTCTTTCTTTCTTTTCTTTCATTCTTTCTTGAGATAGGGTTCACTATGTAGCCCAGGCTGGCCTCAATTTTCCTGCCTCAGTTTCCCAATTATTGGAATTAAAAGTGTGTGCTGCAAACCTAGCTATTTTTAAATTTATGTTTGGCAGGTGTATTTTTTCTGTCCTTTTCATTCCAACCTTTTCAGTTTTCTGTTGCTTTACAATGAGCCACTGCAATGTATGTCCATAAAACAATAACAATTGTACTATGCTCATCTGTTTTGTGAGTGAAGAATGTAGACAGAGCATGGAAGGGATCTCATACTGTTTTTCTATGTTGTGTGAAATCTTGAATATAAAGACTTGGATGATTGAGGGGCTAGAAGAAACATTGCAGTCTTCTTCATTTTCATGTGTGGTTCCTAGATTGGGTCTACTGAGTCTACTGAGTCTAACTACTGAGACTACCAGCACATGGCCTCTCCATGTAGCTTGAGCTTCCTGATGGAATGGCAGCCTCAATAGTCAGACTTCCCACACAGTGACTCTGAGCATCAAGGTGACTTTCACCAAACATGGCATCAATCACAAGCTGTGTATTACCTCATGACCAGGCTCACACAGCATTAGTTTTGTCATACTCGGTGGGCTGAGGAAAGTACAAACTAGTTCAGATAATGACAGAAGTGGCTGTTTTAAAACTACCACATACCTTATTTTCTATATCCTGATGTTCAGGAAGTATTGCTTATAAGCAATGTATAATTGGATTTGATTTTTTTATCTAGCTCATATTTTTGTGTGTGTGTCAGAATTATGGCTTGAACTCAGGGCCTCATGCTCTCACCTGGCTTTTTCACTCAAGGCTGGCACTGTACTACTTCTGGTAGAGACTCTTGAGTCTCATGGATTTTCCTGATCCTTCTGGCTTTAAATTGTGATCTTCAGATCTCAGCCTCCCAAGTGGCTAGGATTATAGGGCTGAGCTGCTGGCACCTGAATTAACTGTGAATCTAACAATTGGCATATCTGTCATCGACTTGTTTGTTATTTGTATGTTTAAAAATTATTCTTTAGTAATTATGTTATAATCTGTGTGTTGCTCTTACATAAGAGCCATGCTAATCTTCACTGGATTTTATTGGCCCAATTTTGGTGTATATACTGCTGACGTGAGCATAATGATTACCCTGGAGATTGTAACACATGTTACTATTTTATTATGGTCTACCTTATAATGCAGAAATCTTATAATTCTTTACCTCCATCAATTGTGTGTTTTGAGTATTATTTTCCAAGTTAATATATTAATCTAAGATTTATCCATTAATTTTACAGTTGTGGTGATGTTCTTTCCTTCCTGCATGACTGTGTTTTCATCTGGGATCATGTGCCTAAAAAAGTCCTCTGAATGCTTTCTTTGATACAAATATGTTGGTGATAAGTTCTCTCAGCTTTTGTTTGCTGGAACTTGTCTTTGCTGTGACTTCATAATTAAAGGATATTTTCACTGAATCTGAATTTTAATTTTCTTTCAGCATTTTATCACTTTCTGCTAGCTCTCTTCTAGTTTCTATTTCTTCTACTTAGCTGTAGGTTTGATTGTTGCTTTTTTGAAATGATGTGCTCTTTTCACCCTTCTGGATGCTTTTTTAAAGCTTTTTCCCTTTTTTATTGTTTTTAAAATTTTTATTTTACTGCCATATCTGTTATGTGGTATGTATGTGTGAGTGTGTGTGTGTGTATGTGTGTGTTTCTGTGTACTCACATGCATGTACATGTGCCAGTCCTGGGGCTGGATGCTGTCCCTGAGCTTTTGTTCTCAAGCCTAGTACTCTACCACTTAGGCCACAGTTCCACTTCTGGATTTTTCATGGTTATTTGGAAATATGAGTCTCACAGACTTTCTTGCTCATGCTGGCTTTGAACCTCAATCTTGAGGTCTCCACCTCCTGAGTTGCTAGGATTACAGGTGTGAGCCACCAGTGCACAACAGCTAAGTTCCTCCCACCCTCTCTTGTATTTATCTTTCATGGGACTTGTAGTAGAAATGTTTTAATTTTATGGCTGGATGTCTTTCAGCATTTTTGGAAAATTCTCTGCCAGTATTTCTTTAAAGTTTCATCTATCCCATTTTCTACTCTCCAATTATAAAATACAATAGGTGTTTCTACCATTTATGCTAGGTAGATTTCTGGGGTTTGCTTTATCACCCAACATTATGTTTCTAAGCTTTATCCATATAGTGGCTAAAATCCATCTTTTTTTTTTTTTTTTAAATGGATGACAATGTCAGGGTTTGAGCTCTGGGCCTCACATTCTTGCTTAGCTTTTTCATTCAAAGCTGGCTCTCTACCATTTGAGCCACATCTCCACTTATAACTTTTTGTTATTTAATTGGAGATAAGAGTGTCTCAGGATTACCAGGATGAGCCATTGGTAGCCGATTTGAATCCATCTATTTTTTTCTACTTTATAATATTCCATCATGTGACTGAACCACAGTCTTATTTCTCTTGTCTGTTGTCTTGTTAATAGTCATGTGGTTTATTAGAATCACCTTAAAACAGCCATTCATCTTTGGCTTCTTGAAAACATTTCAAAGAATCATTTCTGTAGTTATTTTGAGCTCTATTCCCAAAGAAAACCATTCACATTTCAGTGCTATGTATTTGTAGTTGCTTTGGCTGTGTGGGTGAGTAGCTGGCATCACACTGGGGACACAGAAATCAGGAGCCAGATAGGATCAGTTTATTTCTCTAGAGTGAATGGAAGCAACACGGTAAGACTGGACTTATTTAGTCCTTCCCTTGAAGCCCTGAATGAGATTGGCATCAAAACACAGGAAGCAATGCCTGTGTATGCTTACAGTCTCCTGGGAAACAATTCCAGCTCCCAAAGCCACGTTTATCTGAAATCCTTGAGGCAGTTATTCAAAGTGCCCCAGTGCCACTGGCTGCTTTGTGGGAGTGTGGGTATTAGTAGTGGACACAGCAGGCTCAAGTGCAAAGAATTCAAACTGCATGTAGCTAGCCCTGGGTTTGAATCTTGACCTTGTCCCTTAGTAAGTTTCTGCACTGGATAACTTAGATAACTACTTTCATCTCTAGTTTCCTTACCTGCAAAATGACCATGCTAGTACCTTTCTCACTGAATTCTTGTGAGGATTATATAGCAATTACATTGTAGAGACCTGGAAAACCTGGTAAATGTTAGATGTTCAATAACAGCTTAGGTGACTCATACCTGATCTGAGGATCACGGTTTGAAGCCAGCCTGGGCATGAAAGTCCATGAGCCTCTTATTTCTAACGAACAACCAAAGAGCCAGAAGTAGAGGTGTGGCTCAAGAGGTGTGGCAGAACATCAACTTTGAGCAATAAAACTAAGGGACAGCACCCAGGCCCTTGGTTCAAGCCCCAGTAAGGCGCGCACACACACACACACACACACACACACACACACACACACACACACACACACACACACACACACACACACACACGCACACACACACAGCTTTAATTCATTTCATTTATTTGTTAAACTTTCATGGAGCATCCCTTACATGTGCAGTCTACTATGTGTTAGGTAGATATTGTGGAGGACAGAGAAAGTTGTGTATATATATCTGTACACACACACACACACACACACACACACACACACACACACACACACACACACACACACACACACACACACCCTTACAGGGCACTTTGAGTTCAGCAAATTCCTTCATGTGGTTTATATGTGTGAAAACAACTATAAAACAGGGAGGAAGTGATGAGATCATAAGGCCCTAAGAGTGGTGCCAGTGAAATTTTATGGAAGTTCAGAAAAGGGGAAGGAAGTCCACACAGGTACGGGGTGGAGCCTTGGGCTGCTTTGGCTGCTGCAGCCTTCTCTAGTCCAGCCTCCATGTCCTTGTCCGTCTAATCATCCCCAAACACCAACCTAGTACATTCTGCTTTCTTAATAACCCTCAAATGCTTTCTGTTTTCTTTGTTGTATTTATTTATTTAATGTGCCACTGGTCCTGTGGCTTGAACTCAGGGCCTGGGCATTGTCCCTCAGCTTTTTTACTCAAGACTGGTGCTTTATCATTTGAGTCACAACTCCACTTCTGGCTTTTTGGTACTTAGTTAGAGATTAGAGCCTCATGGGTTTTCCTGCCTAATCTGGGTGTGCACCTTGATCTTTATATCTCAGTCTCATGAGTAGTAAGGATTATAGGTCTGAGCTACTGGCATTCAGTCAAATGGCTTTCTATTTCCAGCTGCACTGATTTCAAAGTCTGATTGTTTTAACTTCCACACATGTATTTTCTTCCTTTTCTAGGTTGGGGGTGGAGATCATAGTGTTTGTAACTTGCTTGCTCTGATTTCTAATTTCATTATATAGTGTGGTTTGGACCCTTGGTGCATTTTCTCTTGGGGTTGCTTATGTGAGAACTTTTTCTCTTTCTGTTTTCAGGCAATGGAGACCTGTGCAGGGACCTCTACATTTTTGTTCTGAGGGATAACTTAAAGTAGGGTTTTTACACTGAGAAAACAAGAGTTTTATATGTTGCTTTTGAGCTGAGTCCTGAGCTGATGAACAAAGATATTCTAATCTTCATTTATTCAAGGTTAAATTTTGGTAGTTTCTGTGTGTCTGCTGGGAACTTAGATTGTCTGCTAGGCTCCCTGGGGGCTGTGAATGACTGATTTTTGAAACTCTAGCTCCTGTGACTTGAGTTTTATTTGTGTTCTAGTGGCAGTATGCAGATAACTCCCTAAATCTGTAACTCTAGTCCTAACCATACCCCATGTAGCCCAAAGTGCGGGCTCCTACATCCAATGAGCTGCGGGCCATCTCTGTTTGTGTTAAGGCCATCATAGATTGAATGTGATCTAAATAGGCACACTTATGTGTGTGTGTGTGTGTGTGTGTGTGTGTGTGTGTGCGTGTGTGTGCGCGTGTGTGTGTGTGTGTGTGTATTAAACCATACCCCATGTAGCCCAAAGTGGGGGCTCCTACATCCAATGAGCTGTGGGCCATCTCTGTTTGTGTTAAGGCCATCATAGATTGAATGTGATCTAACTAGGTGCATCGTTTTTATACATATTACAGCTGCATAGATCTACACATTTCATAGCATGTGTGTTTAGTGTGAATACAGTTACCTGGGCTAACCCTATAGGCTTTGCTCTATATACTCTGGTCATGTCAAGATTTATGAGAAAGTGCTTTTTAGATACCAAAAGTTCTAAACTATGCATCATCAGCTTCATTGCTGCACTCTGTTTCCTCCTCCTTTTGGTGTGTTCTGGTTCTGCTTTACTTATTATAAGGGAGGAAGCAGCTGACACAGCTTTTCCTAATCCAGAGTCTTGAAAAGTGTGGTAGACCAACTCCATGCATCAAGATCACCCCAGCTGTGTGTGCAGGAGTGATTCTTAGATCCCCCCTAGCCACGTTCTAGGAATGAGACCCAGTAATGAAACAGGTCCTTCCCTCCCTCCCTCCCTCCCTTCCTCCCTCCCTCCCTCCCTTCCTCCCTTCCTTCCTTCCTTCCTTCCTGCCTGCCTGCCTTCCTGCCTTCCTTCCTTTCTCCCTTCTCCCTTCCTTCCCTCCCTCCTTTCTTTTTTCTCTTCTTTCTTTTTTAACCACTTCCTGCATTCTCTTTCTCCTTCTGCAATTCATCTAAATATTAACAAAAGAAAGCATTCCAGGGATCCCAGAAAAGAAGCAGCTGCCAGTGTTGGTCAGCTTTCTGTCACTGTGACAAATGGTAGGATGTCAGAGTTTTCAGCGTGTGATTGAATGGCCCTGTGGCTTTGGGTTTGTGTCAAAGCAGCAGATCATAGCATGTGCACAGGTGGTATAAAATCATTTACCTCACGGCCAGGTAGTGAAAATGAGGAAGGAAGAGATGAAGGTCTCACAGTCCCTGCTGAGGCCACGCCTCCAATGCTCTAAAGACCTCCCATTGGGTAGGTCTCTTTAAGCTTCCACCACTTCCCAATGGTGGCAGCTAGAGACCAAGTATGTGTGGGCTTTTGGGACACCATCCAAACCATAGCAGGGACCCACAGAGACTCCCTTCCATTCTGAAATTACTATGAGAGCAGGGAGACCTGGTCGGGGCACACATGAGTTTTAGCACCAGCCTCCAGAACTTTCCACTAATTGCTACTCTATAAAAAAATGTTTTCATTGTTGCAGTCTTCATCAAGATACTAATGACATTCTTCACAGAAATAAAAAAATAAATATTGAAATTAATATAAAAGCATAAAAGAACCCAAATAGACAAAGCACTCCTGAGTGAGGGAGAAAAATTATGTTGGAAGTAGCACATTATTAGACTTCTAATTATACTTCAGAGCCATAGTAACAAAAGCCATATGATACTGGCACAAAAACTTAGACATATAGGCTGGATACTTGTGCCTGTAATCCTAGCTGCTCAGGAGGATGAGATTTGAGTATTGTGGTTTGAGGCCACCTGGGAAAAAGCTGGAAGTGGAGATGTGGCTCAAGTGGTAGTGTACCAGTCTTGAGGAGAGAGAGAGAGGGAGGGAGGGAGGGAGGAAGAGAGAGAGAGAGAGAGAGAGAGAGAGAGAGAGAGAGAGAGAGAGAGAGAGAGAGAGAGAGAGAGAGAGAGAGAGAGACCGAGTTCAAGTCCTAGTACTGGCATACACAAAAAGAACTTCCATATAATCAGGTAATATCACTCATGGAGATTTAGCTGAATGAATGTTTAAATCTGCATACGATAGAGATACCTGAACATAGATGTTTATCACAACACCATTCATGATATGCACTATGGAAAACAGCTCAGGTGCCCTACAACTGATGAATAGATAAAGAAAACATAGTATACAATGGAATTTTACTCAGCAATAAAGAGGAGTGACAGTATGTATTTGCAGGAAAAATGGATGAACTGGAGATCATTATGTTACACCTAAATGAGCCACATTCAGGTCACATATTTTCTCTCATATACAAAATACCGATATACTATAAACACATATACACATATGTATATACATACATACATGTATAAAATAAACAGGGTTCATAATTGTTTGGAGTGGACAAGGGGGAGGGAAAGAGGGAAAAGGAATGATGGAGGGTGAATAATAGTGAAATACATCATGTCCATGTATAATGCTGGAATGAGGAAACTAACTGAAAACTGTTGAATAATAGGAGCAGGGGACAGGCAAAAGATAGAGGGATCAGTCTGATCATTACACTATATATGATATAAATGAATGTGTGTGTGTGAAATACCATGGTGACAATGTCCAAAAAGAAATGTACTCTTTGCCTGACTTATGAAACTGTAACTCTTCTGTACATCACCTTTATATAACAATAAACAATTTTTTTTTTTGCTTTTTGCTTATGTGGTGCTGAGGAATTGAACCCAGGGCCTCTGGCATGCAAGACAAGCACTTTACCTCTGAGCCACCTTCCCAGCCCCAACAATAAACACATTTTTAAAAAAGGAAATGCCACAGTGAACCCCCTTTGTACAACTAATATACATTATTAAAACAACAGATTTGAGTCCTAACTTCTGGGACCTGTCACTGCAACCCTCTTTGTGGGGGGTCCTGAAGTTAAGGTGAGGTACCAAGCTTTGAGGTGGATGGCTGTCTTTACAGAAGAGGGAAAAGGAGGTTTGGATTCAAGGACACAGAGGTCATGGGAAGCAGAAGTCATGGTGTCGTGGCTATGAGCCAAGGACTACTGTCACCAGCAGCTTCCAGAGCAGCCAAACAAACCAACCTTGCTGACACCTAGATCTCAGGCTTCAGGGTCTGCTTAGTGCCTTGAGCCAGAGCTCAAGACAGTGTAGATTTCTGTTGTTTTAAACTACTTATCTTGTGGAGCTTTGCCATGTCAGTTGTAGGAAACGGACACATCACTTGAATTATACTAGGTACACTGTCACTGGAGTGAGGACTATAAATCCCAGCTTTTCTTGCAGCTAGACATCTAAGATCTCAGATACTTAGTTCTAATATTAGGATGTGAATCTAAATAATGTGTGCATTTTTTCCGTACAATACTTAAAGGTATTGACATATAGTTGAGCACTGGAGGCTCATGCCTGTAATCCTAGCTACTCAGGAGGCTGAGATCAGAGGATCACGGTTCAAAGCCAGCCCAGCAGGAAAGTCCATGAGACTCTTATCTCCAATTAACTGGCATAGTACAGGGCTGGTAGTATGGCTCAAGTGGTAGAATACTAGCCATGAGCAAGCAAACTTAGTGAGGATACAAAGCCCTGAGTTCAAGCCCTGGTACCAATACACACAAAAAATAATTAACATATCTGGGTGCTGGTGGCTCATGTCTGTAATCCTAGCTACTCAAGAGATCTGAGGATTGAGGTTCAAAGGCAGCCTGGGTAGGAAAGTCCATGAGACTTTTATCTCCCATAAACCACCAGAAAACTGGAAGCGGTGCTATGGCTCAAGTGGTAGAGCACTTTCCTTGAGCTGATGAGCTGAGGGACAGTGCCCAGGCCCAGAGTTCAAGTCCCATGACTGACCAAAAAATAACATATAATTTACATATTTATGGGGTACGGTGTTGTAATTAAATCCTTGTATACCATGGGATAACAGGGCTAGTTAACCTTTTTTTTTTCTGAAATGTTTATCATGTCTTTGTGTTGATAACATTCAAACTCTTCTAGTCCTTTATAAAACATATAGAGGGGTGACATTGTCCAAAAACAAATATACTCTTTACCTGACTTACATAACAGTAACCATTGTGTATATGACCTTTATAATAACAATTAGCAAATTAGAAAAAATATATAGCAAATTGGGAATTCTAATCACCTCACTGTACTGCAGAATATTAGAATTTACTCTTCCTGTCTAACTGTATTTTGGTTCATGGTATCCAACTTCATTCTATCCCCTTCTACCTCTCCTCCCAGCCTGTGGTACTGCTAGCTCTCCTACTTGTATGAGATTAACTTTTATACCTTCCACACATAGGTGATACTATGCAGTAGTATCTTTCTGTCTTTTTGCAGCTGACTTACTTTTAACATACCATTATATTCAGTTCCATTTACTATGTTATAAATGACAAGATTTTTTTTGGTAGTACTGGGAATTAAACTAAGGATCTATGCTGGCTAAGCTGGTACTCTTCCACTTGAGTCTTGCCTCCCAGCCCTTTTTTTGTACTGGTTATTTTTGATGTAGGGTCTTGCTTTATGCCAAGTTGGCCTGGCTGAGATCCTCCTACCTGTGATTTCCCATATTGTTAGGGATGATGCAACAGGCATGTAGAGTCTCACAAAGTTCTTTTTGTTCAGGTTGTCTTTGAACTTTGATCTCCTGATCTCTACCTTCCAAGTACCTAAAATTACAGCCTCTAATCACCACACCTAAATTTTTGTTTAGTAATATTATTATTAATCATCTTAATAATTTGTTTTGTTCAGATCCTAGGGCTTGAACTCAGGGCACAGGTGCAGTCTCTGAGCTCTTTGGCTAAAGGCTAGTGCTCTACCACTTTGAGCCACAGCACCACTTCCAGTTTTCTGAGTGGTTTACTGGAAATAAGAGGCTCATGGATTTTCTGGCGTGGGCTTACTTTGAACTAGGATCCTCAGATTTCAGCTTCCTGAGTATCCTGAGATTGTTTTAACTCAAGACTAGCACTCTTCCACTTGAGCCACAGCTCCACTTTCAGTGTTTTGAAGGTTAATTTGAGATAAAAGTCTCACAAACTTTCCTGCCCATGCTAGCTTTGAACCAAGATCCTCAGATCTCAGTTTCTTGAATTATTTAGGGTTATCAGCATAAACTACTGATGCCCAACTCGATTAATTATTTTATGGCTGAATGATATTCCACAAAATGAAAATGTTATTTATTCTCTCATCTATCCATGTATACCTCAGTTGGTTCTGTGTTCTGGCTATGGTGTATATTGCTATTGTACATTTTTCTAGCTGTGTCTCTGACTCAAAGGGAAGGTGATATCTTTTCCTAGCTTCCCCCCTGTCTTCTGGATGGATGTATATATCTCAGAGGCTGGAGCTGCAGCAGCTCTCTTACAAAATGGGAACCACATCTCCAGGAATCTGGGTTCTTGGTATGGTGAAAAAGGCTGTATTGTCCTGGATTATTTATACTTGAATTCTTATGTGAGAGAGAGATAAACGATCACATTTAAGCCACTCTTATTTTGACTTCTGCTATAGCAACTGCATGTTGTTCTTAAGCTTTATGCTTCTCTATGGTGTTCCAGAGCCTGAGCTTTGCAATCCTTCTTAGGTGTGGACATCTGTTCTACCCCAACCCCAAAATGACTCATGTTTTGAGATTTTAATTATTATTTTTATGATGATAAAGGTGGGTTGTATTTAGTTTTCATTCCTTCCCAACCCTGACACAGGTCCTCTAAGATGACAGGACATATCCGCTATTTGGCTGGGAGCTTGTTGCCAGGACCAATCTCCTTATAGAACTTCAATATGCAATCATGACCTCATGGTAAGCTGAGTTCCCGCCGCAGATGCTCAGACAAAACTGGGCTCTGCTAGGTAAGTGTGGGAGGTGGGTGTCTCATAGCTGCTTGCACTAACCAGCAATTCTTCCCTGAGAGAAGAGACACCCACCCTTTGACATCTTTGTACACTGGGATTTATTATTATTATTATTAAATTGTTATTATTGCAATACTGGATTTGAACTTAGGACTTGGCCCTTGCTAAGCAGGTACTCTACTATTTGAAACATGTCCCCAGCCCTGTCTTTCAAAACAATTCCTTTAATTTTTTTCCATGGGATATGATAGTGATACTTTTGAGAAAAAGTCTTGTGAAGTGTGTGTGATGATTGTGTATGTGTATGTGATGATTGTGTATGTGTATGTATGCATGTGCAGAATGGTGAACAATGAGTTTGGGATGGAATCATATGGAATAGAGCTACCATTTTCTGGAGGTCTTTATGACAAGTGCTTTGCAGACATTGCATTCTTTAATCCTGGAGCCATCTTGAGAGGCAGGAATCACACTCTGCATGGTAAAGTTGGGCCAAGTAATGCATGGTACATGTGTAGGTCTTGGCTTCAGTGAGCCTTCTCCAAACAAACTAAACACACCCTTTGTCTGCAGAGGATAGTGGGAAGGCAGAAATTCCACAAATACCAGGCTAATCTGATATGGTGCTAGCCACTGAGGAAGTGGGAGCAGAAAATGATCTTTGGGATCTGTGTTCTATAGACTTTTTGATTGTGACAGCGTTCTCAGAGCTCATGGGACTTTATTCTGGAGTCATCAAACACGTCAGTGGACAAAGTGCTTGTTTTCATTCTGCCTGCTGCATCCATGCAACTCCTCATGTTCGCTTTCTGGGTTTCAGAGCAAAGTCTTAGGTAATATAGTGTTGGAAAAATAACACATTCAAGTTACTTTTTTTTAAAGAACCCAAATTTATGATTATATATATATATATTCATCTTAAGCACATTGAGCAGGTTAGAAAACTTACATATGTGTGCAGCTATCTTTGGTGGTTTTAAGACATTTCTTTTGCCCCAAAATGCTCATGGCGACCAGCCACAGCCTTTATGATAACCTTGTCACCCACCTGCTTTCTATATCTATTGACTCTCCTCTTCAGAAATATCTTATATCACTCTTCTTCCTGGCTTCTTGCATTTAGCATATTTTTTTGAAATTCATCTAATCATTACATAAGACAATGTTTTCCTCTTTTTCATTGCTGAATAGTATTCCACTGTATAGCTACATCCCATTTTGTTTATACTCTCATCCTTTTGTAGACACTTGGGTTGCTTTTTTTAGTTATGGTGAACAGTGCTGCACGAACATGAGAAAATATTTGTTTCCATCTCTACTTTCACTTTTCTTAGGTAAATATCTAGAATTAGAATTGCTGGATCTTACAGTAAGATTCTATGTTTAATTATTTCTGAATGTCACCATTCTGTTTTCCATGGCAAAACAAAAATGGTTTTCATTTTTTGTCTGTCATGGGGCTTGAACTCTGGGCCTGGGTGCTGTCCCTGAGCTCTTCAGTTCAAGGTTAGTTCCCTACCACTTTGAGCCACAGTGCTACTCTGGTTTTCTGAGTAGCAAGGCTGATAGGTGTGTTTTGATTTTTCTATACTTTGGTTTGAACATCTCTTATATCCTCATCAACATCTATTATTTTCTTTCTTTTTTATCTGCCTAGTGTGTAGGAAATCATACATATATCATTGTGACTTTAATTTTCTAATGATTATAAACATTATTTCATATGCATACTGTATATATTGATTGGAGAAATGCTTAAGTCCTTTGTTAATTAAAAATGTCAGGTTGGGCCAGGTGTGATGTAGTCCTAACTACTCAGTAGGCTGAGATCTAAGAATTGCGGTTCAAAGCTAACCCAGGCAGGAAAGTCCATGAGACTTATCTCCAATTAACCAACAAAAAAGCCAGAAGTGGAGCCATGGCTTAAGAAGTAGCACACCAGACTTGAGCACGTAGAGCTCAAGGATAGTGCTCAGGCCCTGACTTCAACGAAGTTCAAGTTAAATTTCTTGTTGTTGAGTTACAGGAGCTCTTTATGTATTGTAGATATCAATCCTTTATCAGATAAATGACTTGCAAATATGTTCTCTCCTTCTATGGATTGAGTTTTTACTTTGTTGATCGTGTCCTTTGCTGCATTAAGAAACCATTGCCACATCTCTGATGCCATGAAGATGCATGTCTTCTTTCTCCCTTTCTTCTCCCTTTCCTTCTCCTTTTTTTTTTTTTTTATTACTGCAATTTGAACACAGGGCACTATGATTTTCAGTCAGCTGCTCTACTATTTGAGCTACACCTCTAGCCTTTTGCTTTAATTATTTTTTCAGACAGGCTCTTCTTTTTTTTTGCTCAGAAAAAGTCTTGGCACCATGATCTTTCTAGCTATGCCTCTTATGTATCTGGGGGTATAGTTATGAGCCATCACACTTGGCTTATTTGTTGAGATGGGTCTTGCTAATTTTTTATCTGGACTATTTTTTTTGGGGGGGGGTTAGTCATGGGGCTTCAGCTCTGGGCCTGGGCACTGTCCCTCAGCATTTCAGCTCAAGGCTATTGCTCTACCACTTGAGCCACAGCGCTACTTCTGCTTTTCTGTTGGTTTATTGGAGATAAGAGTTTCATGGCCTTTCCTGCCCGGGCTGGTTTTGAACCTCGATCCTTAGATCTCAGCCTCCTGAATCACTAGGATTACAGGTGTGAGCCACCAGTACCCAGCTGGACTATTCTTAAATTGCCATCTTCTTGGTCTGTGCCTCTTGAGTAGCTAGAATTAAAGATGTAAGCCACTGCGCCTAGTTTCTATTTCTGTTAAGAGCTTTATAGTTTTCTCTCTATGGTTAAGCTTTTTTTTTTTTTAAAATCACTTTGAGGTTTATTTAATTGCCACTCCTGGGCTTGAACTCAGGGGCTTGAACTCAGGACCTGGGCATTGTCCCTGAGCTGCTTTTGCTCAACTTGAGCCATAACACCACATCTGGCCTTTTCTGTTTATGTGGTACTGAGGAATTGAACCCAGGGCTTCCTTCATGCAGGGAAAGCCACTAAGCCACCTTCCCAGCCCTCACTTTGAGGTTTCTTTAAAACATTGTTTTTGTTTTTAGTGCCAGTCTTGGGGCTTGAACTTGGCCTAGATGTTGTCCCCAAGCTTCTTTTACTCAAGGCTAGTACTCTACTACTTGAATCAAAGCTCTATTTCTATGTGTTTTTGTTTGTTAATGTGTTGGAGATAAGAGTCTCAAAGGCTATCCTGTCCAGACTGGCTTCGAATTGCAATCCTCAGCTCCCAGCCTCCTTGGTAGCTAGGATTACAGGATGAGCCAGCTGGCCCCAGCTTATTTTTAGCAACATTTTATAGTTTCCAGGGTACATGTCCTTTTATTAAATGTATTCCTAAGAATTTTATCCTTTTTGATGTTATTGTTCATGGGATTGTTTTCTTAATTTCTGTTTTGGATTATTCATGGTCCCTGCAGAGAAGTGCTACTATTTTTCTCTTGTGTTTATAGCTTTTAGGACATTGTTTTCACTTGATGTCTGGAGTTTGTATCCTGGCTTTTGTTTCATTCCCTTTCCATTAACTTTGAAAGTGCCTGCACCTCCTCCCTTGTCTCAGGACTCTGGAAGTGTGGAACCCATTTCTCCACCTTTGGCTGTCTGAAACATCCCAGTGACCTCCGGTAGAAGGTTCTTGGTTCCTCATTCACCATACTCGTTACTTGAAGAACCCCATGGCCTCTACTTCTGGGAAAGTATATTTAATTTTTCCATCAATCATTTCCTTCTTACTTTTCTTCACCTTTGGAAAATTCTCATTTAGATTTTGGCATTTGGATTCACAATAGGTTTTAAATCTTTCCTACATCTGTTTTCTATTTTGTTGCCATTTAGTTCTAATTTATATAAGAAATTTCTTTCCCTTTTTAAAGTTTACTCCCTTTGAAGAACATTCTTTTGTCTATCATTTTTAATTTCTGAGAGCTGTCTCTTTTTGTGTGTGTGTGTGTGTCAAAGAAATGATATTTTTCCTAGCTATTTAGAATTATTTAGTTCTAATTTACAAGAGATTTCCTTACTTTTAGGTTTAACCCCTTTGAGTAATATTATTTTGGTTATCTTTTTTTTTTTTAATGCTAGTCCTGGTACTTGAACTCAGGGCCTAGGTGCTGTCTTCGAGCTTTTGTGCTCAAGAAACGTGCTCTACCACTTAAGCCACAGCTCTGCATATGGCTTGTTGTTATTAGTTTATTGGAGATGAGTCCAATAGACTTTCTTGCCTAGGCTGGCTTTCAACTGCAGTCTTGAAATCTTAGCCTCCTGAGGAGCTAGGATTACAGATGTAAGCCACTGGCACCTGGCTTGGTTATCATTAAATTTTTTTTTCTTTTAATCTTTTTTTTTTTTTTTTTTTTGGGTCAGTTGTGGGGCCTGAACTCTGGGCCTAGGTGCTGTCCCTCAGCTCTTCAGTTCAAGGCTAGCGTTCTATCACTTGAGCCATAGTATTACTTTGTTTTTTTTTTTTTTTTTTTCTGCTTATGTGGTGCTGAGGAATCCTATTTACCTCTCTACCACTCTACCACTGAGCCACCTTCCCAGCCCTTAATCTTATTATTATTTTTTAAAATGTGGTAGTGGGAATGGAACCCAGGGCCTTGCGCATTCTAGACAAGTACTCTACCATGAAGCCACATTCCCAGACCGGTTATCATTTTTAAAAATTTCTAATAGTTTTTTTCTTTTGTGACTTAGAAATAATTTTTTTCTCTTTGAGTACCTTGCCTGTGTTCCAAAGTCTTTTCCTGATGTTTTGTTTTCATTCTGTCTTTGATGAAAGCTATTTCCTCCGGGATCTGAGGTTCCTGGCCTCTCTATCCCTTCTTCATTGAAGATTGAGGTGGGGGACTTCAGCTGGGAGATAACAAAGTGGCTTTTCAATCAGCATCCCTTTAGCATCACCCAGTCTCCTACCTGCTGGAGAATCTGGTGGTGTTCCTACTTCCTTCTGGAAACAGACGGGAAGGATAACTCTGTAAGACTGGCGGGAAAGGAAACCGCCACATAGTTCAGGCAGAAAAAGAGTTTATTGGGGGCGGCAGGACGGGGTGGGGATGGTGGAGGGAGGGCAAACTGCAGACCTCCCAAGACAGAGGCACATGGAACAGAGCGGAAGGAGAAGAAGCGAAAAGGGTGTTCCTGTTGAGCGGGATTATATAGGGAAAGGCAGGAGGCGGGGCCAGAGCGGATGCGGAAGTGACCTCAGAGCCCTGGGGACCCTCTCACTATCAAAGGGAGGCGTGGCTGGGGTGGTTCAGGAAGTGGCCTCAGCAGATGAGGAAGTGATGTCAGAGCCCGGGATCCTTTACTGGTTTCAGGCAGGTGAAGAGGAACGCGGGAGGGGCTGGTCTCCCTGGCACACCTAACAGGCTCTGATGCTTCACCTTGCAGACTCGCATCTCACCGAATTCCCTCTTTCAACTCTTGGCTCCTGTCCTTTGATGGACTCATTCCCTTGAGTTCAGAAGCTCTGGTTTATTTATTCGTGTTTCCTGGGAAAAGGCCTCCAGTCTCCCTGAGTAGTTGGAAAAGGTGGAAAGCTTGTCTGCAGGGAAGGCCTCTTGCTCTGCATACAAAGATGCACGCCCATAGGGGTGGTGGAGGAAGTTGTTTTTTTTATTTTTATTTTTTTTTAAATGAGATTATGAGCTTGCCAACACCATAATCTATCTGAACACACAGGATTTGAGTTTAATATCTGGCGAGTCAGGTCTCTTCTCACTATTCTTAATTTTCTCGGCTCTTCTTAGACATTTTTAATAAGAATTAAAAAATTGCAAAGGTATTTCAATTGTGTAGAATGGCACAGCTCTCTGCATACTTCATAATAATTTAACTTAATGTCCCAAATAGCCCTGTTGGGATTCAAATTGATTTCTTTTTCATTTTTATATTTCTACTGCCTTGCCAAGGGGCTGGATCCTGTTAGGTTTTCAAGAAAAAAAAAACCCCCACCAAAAACATGTGTTAAATGGAAATAAGATTGTGATTCCAATGGTTATGATGTTTCTATCCCAATGTCTTGTTAGATTTGTGCTCTAAGCACAAGGCTAGCTGGTAGCAGAATGGATGAATTTGGGTCTCATAACTTGTCTGTCAGTACTTTTGCTGATTCTTTTTTTTTTTTTTTTTGGTTTTGTTTGCTTTTTGAGACTAGATTTTACTATGCAGTCAAGAATGCCCAAACTGGCCTTGAACTTAGCACCCCCATGCTTCAGCCTCCCAAGTGCTGGGATTACAGGCAGGCACTACCAAGCACAGTTGCCAGCCAATTCTTTTTTTTTTTTTGGTCAGTTGTGGGATTTGAACTCTGGGTCTGGGCACTGTCCCTCAGCTCTTCAGCTCAAGGCTAGCACTCTACCACTTGAGCCCCAGCGCCATTTTTCTGGTTTTCTGAGTGGTTTATTGGAGATAAGAGTCTCATGGACTTTCCCTGCCCCGGCTAACTTTGAACGGTGATCCTCTGATCTCAGCCTCCTGAGTAGCTAGGATTACAGGTATGAGCCACCATGCCTGTTTTTTGTTTTTGTTTTTGTTTTTGATAGTCCTGGGAATTGAACTCAGGAACTCATAGTTGCAAAGCAGGTGCTTTCCACTTGAATCACACTGCTAACCCTTTTTCTGGGTTGGTTATTTTCTAGGTAGGGTTTTACTTTATGGTTAGCCTTGCTGGGTAATGATCCTCCTACTTGTGCTTTTGTGTACCAGTCGGCATGACAGTCACATACAACTGTGTTCAGCCATTTGTTGATACAGAGTCTTGAAGACTTTTATGCCTTGGCTGTCCTTGAACTGTAATCCCATGATCTCTGCCTTCCAAGTAGCTAGGATTACAGGCTTGAGCTACCACACCGGACAGCCTCTGTGAGCTGTTGAATGGAGATGGAATACAAGGCCCTGGACATGCTAGGCAAGCATTCTACTACTGAGCTACACCCCTAGCCTAGCCAGTACTTCTTATGCTATGCCATAGCAGTGAATGCAAAGAGATAAGGACATAAAATCAGAGAGAGAGAGAGAGAGAGAGAGAGAGAGAGAGAGAGAGAGAGAGAGAGAGAGAGAGAGAGAGAGTATGTGTGTGTATGTGTGTGTGTGTGTGTGTGGCCCAGAGCTTGAACTCAGGTCCTGGATGCTGTCCCTAAGTGCTTTTGATCAATGCTAATGATCTGCCACTTGAGCTACAACTCCCATTTCTGGCCTTTTCTGGTTAATTAGAGATAAGCCCTACCTGTGCAGGCTGGCTTGGAAGCACAACCTTCAGATTTCAGTCTCCTGAGTAGTTAGGATTATAGGTGTGAGCTACCATGCCTGGAACAGTGTTAAAGTCCTGAAGAAATCTCTGTCTGGTTCATCTTTCCCTCCTCTGCATCCAGCTTCCTTGTGTGGCAGTAGCCAGTCAGGGGAGGCCTCTACCCAGATGGGCACATGCCTGGTGGGGGCTGGGGAAATATTATCAAGTTGATTCCATTTTCCTCCACAGGAAGGGCCATATTTCAGAGGCATGAATGTAAGTACCAAAGTCAGATGGCTTACCTGGCATGTCTGATCCATGTGGAGTTTCAGTCATAAAGTTTATTAGTGCCCCTGATTTAATAGGACACATTTCCAGTGCAAATTACTCTGAGATCATCGTGTTCATAAAATATGACAGAAATCTTTTAAGTGTGAGCATAAGTTCTGAATTAATTTAATAACCCAGTCTGGAGAAACGGCATGTGGTTTCAAACATAACACTATGCCTGGGGCTCTCCACATAGCCCCTACCCCCATGCCTTACCTGTGTTCCTACAAGAGTCCATCTGGTCACCTGGCCTCTGGTCAGAGCATGGGTTTTGCCTTCTCTAGGTGTCTGGAGGAGGGTGTGAGAGGGTGGTGTCCCAGGAGGGGCCGTTCTTCTGCACCTGGAGATTTGGGGGACCTGAGGGTGTACATGCTTTTACCGCTTAGTATTGTCTGCCTCCAAGGAGCAGCCAGGAGAACGGGGGCCACTGCCTTTGGTGCAAATGATCCGTACTGCTCTTCATTCTTCCAGAAAGGGACATAGTCCAGCAGCAGGATGCCAGGCTCCAAAAGTCAAAGGCACATGAAATCATTGTGTAAGTTACATTGGGGAATATGTCATGGTTCTGTTTATCTGTGCAAGTAGAAGAAAGCCGAAGCCCAATCTAGGATATGCATCAACATGGAAAGTAAAAGAAAAGCAGAGTCTCCCCGCCCCCTGCCCCCCTCCCCCTGCTTTTTTTTGGCTGGTGCTAGGGCTTAGACTTAGAGCCTGAGTGCTGTCCCTGAGCTTTTTTGCTCAAGACTAGTGCTCTTCCATTTGAGCCACAGCTCTACTTCTAGCTTTTTGGTGATTAATTGGAGATAAGAGTCTCACAAACTTTCCTGCTTGGGCTGGCTTCAAACTGTGATCCTTAGATCTCAGCCTCCTGATAACTAGGATTATAGATATAAACCACTGGTGTGCTTCAAACTGAGGACTTTGGTCTTATTTAATCAACATGATATTTGGCCTTTTATTTATGCACTGACTTGTGGCCACCATGTCAAAGTTATTTGTCACCTGAACTTGCTCAAATTGTGTAGGCCTAACATTGAGTCTGGCCCTACCCCCACCCCCCCAGCCTGCCACTTCCTCAGAAATGCTGAGAATTCATTTTTTCTTCTGGCCTCTGAATACTTCCTGACAACTAGACTTGGACACTGGACCTGCTCTCCACAGCCTAGGACAACCTTTGCTCTTCTCAAGTTCAGCACCTAACCAGAGATTAAGGAGAGGCCTGCAAACACTCCATCACTCAAGTTCTTTTTTAAATAGTTTGTTTTCCAATGAGGGTCTTGTTCTTTTTTCCCTGCCTGCCTCAGACTGAGGTCTTTTCCCCTCTGCCTCCCCAGTATCTGGGACTATAGGCATGTGCCATGCCCAGGCTCCAAACCCCTGGCATCTTACCTATGTGCTTTGGCCACTTTGTTTTTGTATAATGCCCCCCCTCCCATTTTTTTGTTTGGTATTAGCTTTCCTATTGCTGTTGAAACAAATTATAACCAAGCAAGTGGCTTAATAGAAATGTGTTATTTTAGAGTTCCATAGGCCAGAGGTTCAACATGGACTTCCTGGCTAAATCAAGAGGTCTTAGGGCTGGTTCTTCTGTAAGCTTAGGGGAGAATCCACCTTCTTGAGGCTGCCTGCATTCCTTGGCTAGTGGTCCCTTCATTTTCAGCCAGTAGTAGTGTGTTTCTTTGATTCGTCTTCCATTGTTGTCTGTTCAAAACCATAGCTTGGGTGTCTCCACATTGGAGACACATGATAGACTGAGCCCACCTGCATAGTCTGGAGTGTGCCCCTGTTTCATGGCCCTCAGTCATGTCCCCTGCAGCCCCAGTGCCTTTGCTATGCACTGGAACACATTGCAGTTCCCGGAGCAGGACTGTATTTGTGGAAGCACTTGTTCTGTTGACTACAGATTTTATATATATATATATATATATATATATATATATATATATATATATATATATATATATATATATATGTATATATTATACACATATGCACACACATATAAAAACTCCTTCAGGTGTTCAGAATATATTATAAAAATTGGATTAGGCTCCAGGTCCTGGGCCTGGAGTTGGAGATGAAGAGAGGAATCTATATTCTAGAGGTTTAGAACCAGGTGGGAAGGCATAAATGGTGACAACACAGGCCTGAGAGCAGAGGTAGCCCACAGGAGGGCTGGATGCAGCATAAGGAGGGAGGGGCTAGCAGTAAGTGAGTAGGTTCTCAAGATCTGGGAAGGTCACCAGGTGGATAACCAGAAAGTCCAAGGGAAGGGGCAGGCATACCTGTGGCAAGAGGCAGCACAGGACTTGCGGGGGGTATTATACACATTATAGGGTTGTTGTAAATTGTGTACCAAGAGAGGAGAATGAAGGAAGAGGATTCTGGAGAGGTTGGAAGAAGCTGGATCATGAAAAGGGTTTAAAATTTATTGTTAGTATCAAGGTGATATACAGAAGGGTTTCAGTTATGTAAGTCAGGTAAGAATACATGTTTTTTTGGGTAGTGTCACCCTTCCTTCACTCTCTCCCAGTTTATCCCTCCCATCCCACTCACAAATTGTAAAGTTCATTTTCAACATAGTGTCCAGTGAGTACCATTGCTACATAAAATTTTTTTTTTTTAAAAAGGTATTTTATTTGTTTAGTCAACAGTTTGGATTCCACAGTTGTAAAAGTTGGGGGAGATTTGAATAATTTAAGGGAAAGTATATGTCAGGAAAGGTTGTACAAGAACCATAGGAGAAGCTGGATATGGTGGCATATGACCATAATCCCAGCTACTTAGGAAGTGAAGATAGGAGGATTGTGGCTTCATTCAACCTGAAAAAACTGTTCGTAAGACTCCATCTCCACAAACAAGCAGGTGTGGTGTTATATGATTGCAAAAGTAACTAAAGTACAAAGGACTGGGGGACATAGCTTATGTGGTAGAATGCCTGCCCAGTAAGTGTGAAGCCTTGAGTTCCAACTCCATTATTACCATAAATAAGCAAACAAGTGAACAGCCCAACAAATAAACTAGAAAAAGAGTCATGACAGAGATAAGAGCAGGGTGAATAGAAGTAGTGATCTCACTAACAGTGCCAGCCTTCGATGGTCAGCTAACAAGAGGAATGATCCCATCACTAGCCTGGATGCCATGGCGACTTTCTGGTGCTTCTTGCTGGGCAGTGGTGGCCTTCAGTGAGCTGTGGAATAGGATGAGGAGGTGAGGAGGAACCGGTGATGGTTTTGGAGGTGACACTGGTCCTGTCAGACCTCATAGCTGCTTCTCTATCTGCTGTGCCTCTGGAGCTCATGACTGTGCATCATCAGAAGTACTGAAAGCATCCTGCCTGTGCCCCTGGGGAGGGATGATGTCACCCCACAATCTGCCCTGCCTGGACCTCTCTCCATCCCATCTCTTCTCATGGTCTGGGAAGTCAGGAGTTCTGTTCTCAATCACCTACTTTCTTTCCTGAAGGTTGGAAGGCCAGCGCCGATGTGTCAACACCTCCAGTCACACCACATAATGCAGAGCTTCGCCTGACTTTAAGTCTCATGTCAACATTTTCTTACCTTGCCAGGGAGCTAAATGTGATGACTATACATTAATTTACATTTTCCCGTGCTCATATAATGCCTTCCAGACCAGAACCCCAACAGCTAGAAGTAAGAAGCTGGTGTTTCTTAAGCTAGATTGGCAAAATTTCTTTCTGGTGTCTGGAGGGAGAGACCATGAGCTTTCAAGGGCCTCCCTGGGGAAGGGCCCCCAGCTCACCAGCTATAGGAACCTTCATTTGTAATCAAGGAGCCAAACTGATTATGGCATTGTGTCATAGACAGTCCTCATTTTAGGGCCATTTCTCCTCAAAGTTAAAGTCAGTTCCCAGATGGAGTTGGCCATGTGATTCCTGCTGACTTTGGGATTAAAGTCTAAGACACTAGTCACAGGAAAAGCATTTTGGGCTTTGTCGCCTGGACTTCAGCCCCCAGATTGGGCTCAAGTGTGAGGATGAGTAGCTGTCCTGGCTTCTGTCCTTGTGAACTCTGTGTGAAGTGCTTGATGGGGAAGTTTAGAGCAATCTGAATTTTTGTCTTCTTCTGCCCCCGCCCCTTTCTCTGTCTGTCTTCCCCGCCCCACCTTCTTGCCCCAGCATCGCAGCCTTTATTATTCCTTCTCTTATGGTCTCATGCTTTCTCCTATGTGTCTCTTCCTGCCTTCTTGTACCAGCATGATGACCTGCTTCTTCTTCTGTGCCTTTTTCTAGTTTCATGGTTGGCCTCCCTACCCAAAGAAAGATGTTCCAAGGCCCTTGGTAGATGACTGAAGCCTCGCACCATATAATACAGATGCCCTGAAACACTGCAACAGCTGATTTAATCACCAGGATGGCCCCTAAGTGACAAATGGGCAGATAGCATATACAGCAGGGACACTGCACAAGGTATGATTTTTGTCCTAGCAGGAGGAAGGGACACTCTACGTTGCTCAGACTAACATCCTATATAGCCCAGTGTGTCTTGAACTCTTGATCATCATGATTTCAGTTCCCTGAATTCTTTATTTTTGGGTTATTTCCATTTCTTATTTTTGGACTGCAGTTGACAACACATAATTGAAACTGGGAAGTGAGACTACTAGACTATTTGATCTCCAACATTTTTTTTTATTGTGAAAATACTGTACAGAGGGGTTACAATTACATGGGCAAGATAATGAGTACATTTCTTATCAAGCATTGTAGCTTCCTCCTTTGTTTCCCCTTCCCATCCCTCCCCATCCTCCCTACTCCCCCTCCCCCCTGATCTCCAACATTTTGCACATCTGGCTCCATCCTTTCTTACAGTGAGGCTTTCTGACATTTTAGCTCAGGACCCTAAGTACCCAGTATAGTACAGGTCAAGCAGGTTCACTAAATTGAAGGAAGAGCTTATAAATATTCACAATTACAATCCTTTAAGACCACCTCCTGCCCAATTCTTTCAGACCAGTCATCTTTTGGCTCTTTCCATTTACCAACAAACATGATTGAGTGTTGCTTACAGCATTTGGGAACTGTGAATACATACTACTAGGTTTCATGTAGAATTGAGACTATAGGTAGGCTAATCAATAATTAATCAAGATAGATACAGGAAAATAAAGATCACCTTTAATTGCCTTTAAAATTTATTAAATTATTTTGGGGTTAGGGTCAAGTTTTTTTCTCTTTTTTAATATAGTTTTTATTGTAAAAATACTGTACAGAGGGGTTATAATTACATGAGTAAGGTAATGGGTACATTTTCTATGGAGCATTGTTACCTCCTCCTTTGTTTTTCCCCTACCATCTCTTCCCTTCTCACTTCCCCAACTCCTCTCACCCTACCCCCAAGTTGTAAAGTTCATCTTCAACATAGTGTCTTGTACATCTCATTGTTACAATGGGTCAGCCTGTATCCTTATTTCAGCATTTTGTTATTTCCCTTCCCGTACTCAAATTAGAAAAAAATGTGTATACAAGATAGGGTTAAGTTTTAATGTAGCAGAATATAAAACTCTACATTTACTTTTCTATGTTATCACAGATTAAATATACTTATTCTACAGTAGACAACAATGTGCCAGTTACAGAGAAACATCACAGTTTTATAAAGGAGAAATGAAATGAGATGATTAACCAATACTCAGAAACCCCTAGTATGAACTCTTGGTATGGATCTTTTTGTTAACTTCTGCCTATCATTATCTCTCTATGAATTTCTTTTCTTTTCTTTTCCCCTTCTTTTCTCCTTCCTTCCTCCTTCCTTCCTTCCTCCTTCTTTCCTTCCTTCCTTCCTTCCTTCCCTTCCTCTCTCCCTCCTTCCTTCCCTCCTTCCCTCCCTCCTTCCTTCCCTCCTTCCCTCCCTCCTTCCTTCCCTCCTTCCCTCCCTCCTTCCTTCCCTCCTTCCCTCTCTCCCTCTTTCCCTTCCTCCTAGCCAGGCTGGGATATATAGTAAGACCTTGTCTCAGAAAACAAAAACAAAACTGGGATCCTGAGTTTTTTTTTTCATATTTCACTCTTTTATTTTGAATACTTTCTTCTATCATTAATGCTATGAAAACCTTAATTACATATCCCTGTGTAATAGGATTAACCTGTGAGTAAAATGAAAACTAATTCTTTCTACTTTGAGTTTAGATTGTTTTTAATTTAAAAAGAAAGAATGTATTCAATGAAAGAAAACTTATGAATAAAATTCTGTATACTTTGAGGTAGGATCTCCCTATTCATCCCAGCCTGGCCTTGAACTCATGATCCTTCTGCCTCAGCCTCTTGAGGGCTGAGATTATAGGCATGCACCATCATGTACAGCTAAAATCTAAGACCAAGTTTGTTTGTTAAAAATAGTTTTCTGGTTTTGCCTTTTAATATTGTGTAATATCAGACCTTTAAAACTAGAGAGATCTTTGAGGACTTTTGAGGACTTTTAAGCTAATTCTTATGCAATGGCAATAGAGAGTATCTCATTTGATGCTTAGAACAAATCTGTGATGATCACTACAGTTTCAGATGAGGAAAGTGGGGATTGGAGAATTTAGTGGGTTTACTCAGAATAAACCCCCAAATGGGCAGAACTAGGATTTTAATAAAGCTCCTTTGACTTCAGGTCTTCCTGTTTTCTTTCTGCTACACCGAGCTCTCTCCCTAAAGCTGGCTTTGCTCCTTTGCCCTCCCTTGCCCCATTGAGACAGAGGCTGGTAGCTCTTTTTCCCCTTGGATGGGTTGAAGAGGTAGAAATCCGGGGACAAGTTCACAGAACTGTGTCATGACTATGCTTCCTGATGGGGAAAAGTCAGAAGTGCATAAAGAGAAGCTTAACTTCACAAGAGGTGGAGACATGAAATAAAACTTGTTGTGAGTTTTTATTTGCCAAGTGTTATTTTAAATTGTGATGAAATTCATATAAAACAAAATTAAGCCCTTTTGGGGGGATCTTTTATGGAGCTTCAACTCCCAGTGCTTCGGCATTGTCTCTGAGCTCTTTTGTTCAAGTCTAGTGCTCTACCACTTTGAGCCACAATCCCACTTCCGGTTTTGAGTGGTTAATTGGAGATCAGAGTCTCACAGAGACTTTTCTGCCCAATCTGGCTTTGAACCTCAATCCTAGATCTCAATCTCCTGAGTAGCTAGGATTATAGGCATGAGCCATCAGCGGTTGGCTAAGATTAAGCATTTTAAAGCAAACAGTTCAGCAGATTTGGTCAGTCACAATATTGTACAGCCAACACCTACAAAGCTCCAAAATATTTTCACCTTCCTAAATAAAACCCTACAGTCATTAAGTATTCATTCTTCCTCCACCCCTGGCAACCACTTATCTACTTTCTGTCTCTATAGATTTACCTGATCTGTATATTTCATACATGAATATCATATACTATGTGACCTTTCATGCCTGGCTTTTACTTAGCACCATGTTTTTAAGGTTTATCCATTATAGTATGTGTCTGGATGTCATTCCTTTTCATACCTGAATAATATTCCATTTATTGTATGTATCTGCCCTAATGTATTTGTCCATTCATGAACTGATAAACATTTGGGTCATTTCTACTCAGCCCAAATTTCTGAGAGCCAGAATCCTTTTAATCATCCTAAAATCAACTCTTTTTTAGACCCAGTCCTTATCTCTGAATTTTTTTTTCTCTAGATGCGTTGGTCAATTTTGTGTAACTATAACACAATACTTTAGAGAATCAACTTAAAAGGAGATAAAATTTATCTTTTTTTTTTTTTTTTTGTCGGTAATGGGGCTTGAACTCTGGGCGCTGTCCCTCAGCTCTTCAGCTCAAGGTGGTTGCTCTACCACTTGAGCTACAGCACCACTTCCGGTTTTCTGGTGGTTTATTGGAGCTAAGAGTCTCATGGACTTTTCTTGCCCAGGCTGCCTTTGAACCGTAATCCTCAGATCTCAGCTTCCTGAGTAGCTAGGATGATAGGCATGAGCCGGGCTAAGATTTATCTTAGCTCATAGTTTTGGTGGTCTCAACCTGTGGTAGAATTCCCCTGCTGCTCTGGACCTGAGGTGAAGTAGAGCAGCAGGATGGGAGCACACTGAAGAAGAAGCTGCTCACCTGATGACAGCCAGGAAGCAAAGAGACTTCAAGGACGTATCCAATGACCTAACTTCCTCCTACCGGACCCAACTCTAAAGGCTCTACCACCTCCCACCAGTAAGACTACAAGCCTTTGAGGGACAGTCATTCACAGGGACTTTGGTTGTAGGAAAGCTCAGAACTGGATTGAGTATAGTGAAGGGGTTCCCATAGGGAATGTCCTGGGCCCTGGCATGGGTAGTCACATTAACGGGATGAGGACTGTGGGCTCCACTTTGGTCCTGGCTGCAATGTTGAGCCTGTAACCTGCAGAGAAGTTGCTCATCATCTTCATCCCTCTCCCTGACTTCGTTAACAACTTCAATTAGCCCAAGAGCTGGAGACATTTCATCAGCTGCCTGAATCAGCAGCAAAATTAAGCCGTCACATTTATGAACTGCCCGGCGAGTTCTGGGAGGAACTTTGCATATTTTACATTTAATAACTTGCTTCTCTTTTTATTTATAATGTTAATAATGATTTGGTGGCAGGGTGCTCTGGAAGAGCACAGGAAAGGAGGGGAGAAAATGACATCAGCACAGAGGGGCTAACTCCTCCTACCTGATCCTGGCCCCTTTGCCTCCCTTTGGGAGCCAAACTAGTGAGGTGGTGGGACCTTCTGTGGTTCTGTAGATGGCTCCCTAGTGAGGCAGAGGACCTAGGAACCAGGGCTGCCTGCCAGGTGCTGGGCAGCCTCTCTGTTCCTATGAGGAATGTGTCCATGGCCTGATGCAGGAATAGCAATCCAGGTTCCTTCCTTCCCATTCCTTCCTTTCCATTCCTTCCTTCCTTCCTTCCTTCCTTCCTTCCTTCCTTCCTTCCTTCCTTCCTTCCTTCCTTCCTTCCTTCCTTCCTTCCTTCCTTCTTTCCTTCCTCCCTTCCCATTTGCCTCCCTCCCTCCTCGACTTCTCTTTGGCTTGTTTGCAGGAAGAAGTGGTAGCTCTGCAGAAGACACAAGGTTCTTTCTTGTCAGGATGTGGCTGGGTGCTGGTGACTCACATCTGGACCCCTAGAGAGGAAGCTGGGATCTGATGATCAAGATTCAGAGCCAGCTCAGGCAGGAAAGCCTGTGAAAGCCAGAAGTGAAGGCATGGCTTAAGGGGTAGAGAGCAACAGCCTTGAGCTAAAGAGCTAAGAATCAGCACCCAGGCCCTGAGTTCAAGCCCTAGTACTGGCGTGTGCGCGTGCGCGCGTGCGCGCGCACACACACACACACACACACACACACACACACCACACAAAATCGTGTCATGCCAAGATGTAACACTAGTTACAGCTGGGCTCTTGGGCTGCCTTGCCTGGTGATTCTTGTTGAATCACCATTTCAAGGGATATCTGGTTGACCTCCCCATGCTCATATTCACCGGGCCACTTGTAAACCAGAAACCTTCACACCTGGCGTATCCATGGCTTGCTTCCTCCTGAGAGGCCTCTGCCCTATTGCCACTGGAGTTAGGAACAGTGGCTGGCACAGTGGTAAAGGGCACATCATGTGTATTTTTGGCTTGGCTGGTATGAGTTCTATGTTGGAACCACTCAGCTATGCTGACACATATTGCAAGCAGCCTCACGGAATACCTAACTGAGTGAACATGGCTGTTTTCAACTTTATTTACCACTACAGACTGTGGCCAGCTTTGTCTTGCAGGCTGCAGTTTGCTGCCCTTCCTCTAGTCTCCCCCCACCCCCAGCACCCCAGTTCTGATTTGATATCTTGGGGCTGTCTTGTAGCAGTATCCTTCAACCATGGATCTGCTGAGACACATTCTCTGGGCCACAGTCTGGTTGCTTCATCAGAACTGTTTTTTTTTTCCTTTCAAACTGCAAATTATGACTCCTGAGATCCAGCTCAATTACACACGGCCTCCTGCGGGCGCCTCCAAAGGGAGCGGCTTAGGCCTGGTCTCTCCACCCTGGGAGCTTGGCTCAGCTTCTGCTTAGAAAGGAAAAAAGAAATCATCTTCTCCGAAGTTGTTCTCATCTGCCATAGCCAGGCAGAACCTCTGCACCAAAGATCGTGTGCCTACTTTTCCCAGCAGCTGGCACTTTGTGGAGAGTCTTTAGCTATGGTCCTGGGGTCAAGGTAGGGGCAAAGGGAAAGGAAGAGAATCCAGAGATGCTAGGGAAGGAGGTGATTGAATAGGGTCTCACCACAGCCAGTCACATCTCCTGAGGATCCCTCCAGCACAAGCGACATTTGTTCCTGTTGGCTTGTGACACAGATCTCAACTCCTCCATCCTATTAGCTAGATGATCACTGGCATCTTAAAGTGCAGGAACAGGGCCCCAGAGAGATTCCTTATCTGCCCAGGGCAGCAAGATGTAGAGGCAGGATTTGACTTCCTTCTTTTTGGATCCCCAAACTCATTATCTTCCTACTGTCATCATCGTCAGACACTTTTATTGGGTCTGCAAAGCTCATCAGAAAGACTTCCTCTGTTCCACCGCTTTTCTCGGGACAAACAAGAGAAATGGGGTGACTAGAGTTGGAAACATGGTGGATGTAAAACTAGGCCTCCAGATGCCTGTTAAGATCCTAAGTTGTCATTTGACCTTGGGCAGATCACAGCTGTGGGCTGGGCCTCAGTTTCTCCCTCTCTTCATGGAGATGGTCTCAGGCATATCTTCCAGCTGTGCGGTTTCTCTGAGCTTTTCCGTGGATTGCCTGTGGCGGCCGATATATTCTCTGTTTCCCCTCTGATGGTGAGGAGGGAGAGGGAGGCAGCTGGAAAGCAAGGTCAATCAATTTTGAGCCAAGACTGAGCCTAAGAGATAGGGTGTGGCATGCTGAAAGATGACGGCTGGCAAAAATCATTAGAAGCATCTTTCAACAATCTATATGCTGTTATCGATCTTGTTATAGATCTTCTTCCATTCCTCCCCCTACCTTTCTCTCCCCCCCTACACTCCAGCCAAGATCTTTGGATCAATACAGCAAGTGCATGGAGACTGTAGCAACACATTTAAAACCTTATAAAAGGTTATTTAGTTGCTAACAGTGCAGTGGTTTCTGCAAAGCCTGCCAAAAGGTTACAGCTTTTTGGGGATCATAAATTACAGACGACAGGAAAAAAGTAAGTGCGGTTTTCTTTATTGTCTCGATGATGGATGGACTCCTGAACAGGGCAGAAAATACATCATATCACCTTTAATGGGCGTGCATTTCTGCAGCCATAACTCACAATTTTAAAATAGAAAATGGTGAAATATGGCGTTGTATATTCCACTTGTGACATATTTATGAGTCCTTGCCTTCTTATAAATACAGTGATTGCTATTTCAAAGCACCGTGTCAGGTATGAACTGAGCACAAACAGCTGGCGAGGCTGAAAAATTATAGCCAGAGTGGACGTTTTCAAAAACTCTCTCTCACAGCAGTAAATTTACAGTGTTTGTACTAACTGTTATTAAAACCAAATCCATATCTTGGCAACAGGAATCCATTGCTCAGGAACAGCTGGAGTGACAGTGTGCCCCGACAGCTGGGGTGAGCTATAACTTGGCCCCAGTGCACCTCCAAGGGGGTGGGGAAGGTCAAGGGCTACAGACAGGACTCGTGGGCTTCCTGCTCTCAGGTCTCCAGTCCGGGTCGGTGTCCCCCAGGGCAGGCTGCTGTTCCTCTCTGACCCTTGGGTTTAGGCATGATGCATGAAGCTCTTTTCCTTGCCTGGGAACCATCCTTTCTGACAGTTTTCTGTCTAGGTCTTTGAGGCATTCAGCCTTGCTCCCTTCCAGCTCCTTTTCTCCACCCTGTGACTCATTCCAGTCTCTAGAGGAGGAGGCAACCGAGTTACAAACTGGGCAGACCTTGTGGGTAAAATGCGAGGTGAGAGAAAGGGCAGAGTTCAGCAGGGAATGGAGAGGGAGGCCAAGCAGGCTGTGGATAAAACCAACACACACACACCTATACACACACACACCTACACACACACACACACACACACACACACACACACACACACACACACACACACACACACCCCTACACACACAGCCATATAGGTGGGCAGAAAAGGCTTGCTATTTGATATGGGTATTATTAATTTAATTAATATTTGCATTATTAGGGTTTATTTTTAGTGGTGCTGGAGTTTGAACTCAAAGCCTTGTGTTTGTTTGGCTGGTGCTCTACCACTTGAGCCACACCCCCAACCCTGCTTTTTGCTACATTATTAAAGAGATGGAGGTCTTTCAGAGTTTGCATCTCAGCCTTCTAGGTAATGAAGCATGAAGTATCATATTTAAGGATTAGAAATATGCCAGTGTTGCTGGGTGCCAGTGGCTCATGCCTGTAATCCTAGCTACTCTGGAGGCTGAGATCTGAAGATCATGGTTTGAAGCCAGCCCAGGTAGGAAAGTCTGTGCAAGTCTTATCTCCAATTAACTATCAGAAAACCGGAAGTGGTGCTGTGGCTCAAAGCGGTAGAGTGTTAGCCTTCAGCAAAAAAGCTCAGAGATAGCACCCAGGCTTAGAGTTCAAGCCCCACGACTAACAGAAAAAACAAAAACAAAACAAAAAGCCAGTGCTTAAATCTGATTTTTTACTTTCAAGAACCTTGTAGTCCACAAGTGCCCGAGCCTTAGCTAATTATATGACACCTTATGCATGTTTATCTTTTATGCTTTCTCAATGATTTCCTTTTCTAGTATTTTATTTGCCTATTTCAATGACTAAGTGAAACCCATAGTAGCATGGATGAGGCTCTAATGTTCAGTGCAAGAACCAGATGCAAAGAACACACAGGGTAGGATTCATGTAGGAAGATGTAAAGAGGGGCAGAAAGTACCTGTGGGACAGCAGGCAGAAGACTGAGGGTTGTTGAGAGAGTGTCTAGCAGGGACTAGAAAATCTCCATGCCTTGGTCTGAATGCTAAGCAACACAGAGTATCCACAAGTGAAAACCACTGTGCTGTGCATTTAAGGATTAGTGCAGTTTACAAACTTGGCATTTGTTACACCTCAGCTCCCCCTCCTGCCCCTACAATGGTCATACACAGAGGGTAGTCACTGTAGCCTGGCTGCACAAGTGGGGAGACCAAGGCTCCAGCTTGCCCAAGGAAATCAGAGGATACTCCAGTTCCATTCTCAAACCAACATGTTCGATCTCGTGACATTTTCACTTTATGGTGGCTTTCTGAGACTGGACCTGCTCACTGTGGGTGGTGTCCTGTTCTGATGCACTGCTCTTTAACACTTCCCGGTGGCCTAAATTCTTTGTAGTTCCCTTCAGAACCTGGGTGAAGGGATATAAAGGACTTACTGACTATAGCATGGGTAGGGAAAGGCCCTGCCCTTCCTGGCACCCCAGAATGGTCTTGGTCTCCTGCAAGCTTGAGTTCTGCAGAGAATGAGATTAGAAAATCACCAGTCCATGCATTTCCAGCTCTGGCTTTATGACCTATTCTGAACAGTGCATTCATATCAAAGGTAGGTATGAAATGTACACAGTAGTTTGGAACTAATTGTGAATAATTGTTTCCTCTTTTGTTATTTGCTGAGTTTCTTCTACCTGTGGAAAGGAAATTTTTTTAGACCTGCTCAGGAGTCTGGGGATTGATGGTGATGATGATGACGATGAAGATATGATGATGTGGTTTCTGTTTTTAAGTACTGGAAAATTGATAACAGTGTCACTCTGTGTATTGGCAGAAGGACAATGAACAGGGCACTAATGACCCATGCCTGTAATCCTAGCTACTCTCAGGAAGCTGAGATCTGAGGATCATGGTTCAAAGCCAGGCTAGGTAGACAAACCCAAGAGACTTTTATCTCCAATTAAACCAGTCAAAGGCTAGAAATGGAAGTGTGGCCAAGTGGTAGAACACCAGCCTTGAGCAAAAAAAGCTAAGCTTTACAGAAGGGATCTACAGAGGGAAGGCCAAGTACAAGTTCACCAGCAAGGGTGCTTTAGGTGGAAGGAACAGAACGGACAAAGTCCAAGATGCCAGGAGTGTGAGTTGCAAGGGGGGGTGTCTTGAAAGAAGACTATAAATATGGGTCGAAACCATATATTGGAGGATGTTAAATGTTACCTCAAGGGGTGAGGTTTTATCAAAAGAAATCATAGAAAGCTTTGTGCAGGGGCTGGATGTAGTGCAATGGTGGCACAACCAGCGGCCTTTGGAAGATGTCACAGGATGTTTGGAGCCATGTGGGACAGAGTCTCAGCTGACTCAGTACCTCTGGGAGGGATGGCAAAGCCTGAAACTTGCTGATCACATTCACTCCATAATCAAACAAAAGAAGCACTATTCAAAAAGACTGGAAACTCTTTAGAGATCCAATCTAATGTTTCCAACCTTCTCTCTTTGTCTGTCTGTGTCTGTCTCTCTCTCTGGCAGTTATGGGGTTTGAACTCAGGGCCTCCTATGTATTAGGCAGGTACTCTACTGCTTTTTGTTCTGGTTATTTTTGAGATAGGGTTTTCCTTTTCCCTCAGGCCAGCCTGGACCTTGATCCACCTATTTATATTTCCAGCCACAGTTAGGATAACAGGTGTATACCATTGTGCCCAGGTTTTTCTGTAAGATGGGAGTTACATCAACTTTTTTGCCCAGACTGGAAGCACCATCCTCGCGAACTCAGCTTCCCATGTAGCTGGGCTGAGGAGCCTAGCTTGCTGATGCTGGCCTCTCTTCTTCTTTTTAGAGTTGAGTACTGTGTTAGTCAGCTTTCCATTGCTGTGACATACTACCCGAGGCAATTAACTTAAAAGGAGGAAAGGCTGGTTTTGGCTCACAGTTTCAGAGGTTTTAGTCCACAGTCACTTGGGCTTAATGCTTTGGGCCCACGGTAAGGCCAAACATCATAGCAGGGAGTGTGTGGTAGAGCACAGCTGGTCACATTGAGTGGCTGGGAAGCAGCCTGGGGAGTAGGTCCCAGGATCTCTGCAATGGCACATCCCTTTGTAGCCCAACTTCCTCCAACTAGGTCATCTGCTGAACTTTCTACCACTTTCTCACAGTGCCATCAGTTGGAGACCATTCTTTGGCACATGAGCCTTTGGTGGGAACTTAGGATCTAACCCATAAGAGGTACTAATTTTTAAAAATCTGTGATTTTAATAAAAATATCTTTTTATGCCAATTTGGTGACATATGCCTGTCTGTAATGCCAGCACTTAAGAGACCAGCCTGGATTACTGAAGGAAATCTTGTTTCAAACACACACACGCACACACACACACACACACACACACACACACACAGAGGGAATATCTGTTTAATATAATAGAAGAATTCAATGTAGACCACATACCAACCTTGACCTTTGTTTTGGCCCCAATCCACTATCTGGCTTCAACTTTGGGTCTGGAAGATTGCAATGTTGATGCCAATGTCTGCCATTGCTGGCATCTGTGAACTTGTGTGTGATCAACGGTCATGTGTTGGCACTGTATCTAATCATTATAACAGCAGCAGTAATCGGAACAAGGCATGGCACTCAGATTTATTAACAGTTAGACATTCATGCTGGAATGGAGCAAGCCTTCTAGGTGAAACTTGGATTGAATCCTTTTGTGTGGAAATTTCACGAGTTAGTTCAAGTTAAAAATGTTTGTATATTGAGTTGGAAGCATGGTTTAGGTGGTAGAATTCCTGTCCTGCAAGCAAGTGGTCCCAGTACCACCAATTTTTTTTTAAACTGCAAGACTGGGGGCTGGGAATGTGGCTCAGTGGTAGAGTGCTTGCCTTGCATGCATGAGGCCCTGGGTTCGATTCCTCAGCACCACATAAGCAAAAAGAAAAAAGCCGGAAGTGGTGCTATGGCTCAAGTGATAGAGCGCTAACCTTGAGCTGAAGAGCTGAGGGACAGCGCCCAGGCCCAGAGTTCAGGCCCCCACGACCGGACCCAAAAAAAAAAAAAAAAAACAAAAACAAAAAACTGCAAGACTGAAAGGCTATGGGTATGAGTGTGAAAATTGTAAATGCCGTATATGAAAATCATTGTGGACTTTCAACTAGTTAAGCCAACAGAAGAAAAGATGACTGCAATGTGCATGATTAGGAGACTATGTTAGCTTGAACACCTGAAGAAAAACATTGTATCTGTTTATCCTGTTTGGGAATCAACAATATTACAAAACAAGATATAAAGTAGATTAGAGTATGCCATTAAAAGTCACTTTTTATATTTTTGTAATCATATTCATGGTGTTAGAGGAAACAACCTTTTTAAACTAGTTTTAATTTTTAAATATTCAATTCTCCTTAGGCCAGAGATCTTTCAAGATTGAGTCTTGTCTCAGAATCTTCCATATCTCTGGAAGAGGAGAAAAAGACCAATTCAATTTTGCCATCTTCAGACTGCAAATAGAGGAAGCATGTGGAAAACACATACAGCATCCAAAATCATGTTCCTCGATACAAGACAATTGAAGAATGGAGAAACATAGAGAAGGCGTCTCTCAAAATGTCTTGCTCCTTGACTACCGTGGATGAAGGCCACCATGTCTCATGATATCAGCAGGTAGCTTAGGGGATGTAGAATACAGTCCAGAAAAGCTGTCCTAGGGCTGGGAAGGTGGCTCAGTGGTGGAGCACTTGTCTTGCATACTTGAGGCCCTGGGTTCAATTCCTCAGCACCACATAAGAAGAATAAAAAACCTGGAAGTGTCGTTGTGGCTTAAGTGGTAGAGTGCTAGTCTTGAGCTGAAGAGCTCAGGGACAGGGCCCAGCCCAGAGTTCACGCCCCACGACCGGAACCCCCACCCCCCCCCCCAAAAAAAAAAAAGAAAAGAAAAGAGAAGAAAAGCTGTCCTAGCACCCTATGCCAGTTCTTAAAATTTCAGTGTTGTTTTAACATAAATTTGTCATAGTACAGTTGTTTGTAAAAAAATGATTTTTTTGTCATCTTTTCTTTGGTACTGGGCATCAAACCCAGGACACTGCAGTTGGTAGGCAAGCACTTTGCCACTGAGCTACTTCCTAGTCCCGTTTTTGTTGAAAATTCTGCATTGGCTTTGGCTTCCTCCTCATTGAATTTCAACACTTGTATATTTGACATTTAGCTATAATGTACCTCTAATGTACAAAGTGAAAAATCTCTTCTTTCTTCAAAGCCTTTCCTTTTTCCAGAAATAGCTATGGGGACTTAAGAGTCTGTTTGATGTATATATTTTCACATTTTTGGCATGTATCAATAAAATATCTGTTGTTTTTAAAATTTGCAACAACAGGAGCATGTCACAGTAATGTTCAGTAATCTACTATTTATTATGTAATAATTTAACCAGCGTTTTTCTATGAGACCATATTTAACTCTCGCTTAATGTCTTGTAATGACTGTGTATATTCCCCTGTATGGATATGCCATGATTTATTCACTCAATTTCCAACTGAAGAACATTTAAACTATTTTCAATTTTTATTCATCATAAAGAATGCTTTAATAAACATTTTGATAAAGCCTTGTTTTCATAAGCCCTAATTGTTTCTCGCATATGTATGTATAGGTATACAGTTAAACATATGCATGTATATATATATATATATATATATATATACACACACACACACACACACACACACACACACATGCATGCATGTATACATATATTTTTGGTATATCTTGCCATACTGTCATCTAGAAATATTGTATCAATTAATATTCCCACCCACAGTGTGTATGAAGCCCATTTCCCTAATCAATACCGAGCATCCTCTGCCTTTTGAATCTTTGCCAGTGTTATGTGAAACATGGTCTCTTGATATTTTAATTTGCATCTTTTATTATTAGTGAGGTTGCACAGCTTTGGATAGGTTATTGTGTTGATTACTTTTAATCACAGAGGAAATGATGTCATCCTAAATGAAGGAGAAACACAGACATATGGGCGTGATATTTTTACTGTGAGTGGTTCCACCTCTGCAGACAAACATTTGATGAATGCTTTGTATTTGGGGCACTCAGCACAGCTGTCAGACCTCTGTACTTCCTACAGTCACAGCCCCCTTCAAGGGTTCACTGTTATTGATAATGTTCAGGTGTGAAAAGATGGGGCGCAGGGAGGTCAGCTAACTGGCCAGTGATCTACCAATCAAAGGTGGAAATGATGATCTGGGATCGGAAGCTCCATTTTCTCTTTCTTATTTGTTTTTCAACGTTGGGGAGTGTGCTGGGTATTGAGTCCAGGGACTCATGTATGCTAGCCATTTGCTCTGTTACTGAGCTGTGCTTCTAGCTCTGAAGTTCAGTTTTATTTACTCATTGCTGGGGCTTGAACTCAGGGCCTTAGCTTTTTCACTTAAGGCTGGGGCTCTACCACTTAAACTCTAGCTCCAGCTCTGGCCTTTTCAATCTCAGTCTTCATTCTGTGTTCGTGTGACTGAGAAATTTCAATCCAGATTCTTGGGCAAACATTCATACTTTCCAAATAGTAGAAGTCCCTACATCCAACAACACAAAACTGTATACGTAGAGTCTCATTGAATCTTTTTAACCACTCTATGAGGGAAGGACAAATGACTATCTGCATGTACCCTGGGGAAATGACCACTGTCTCACAGGCAGGATTTTGACCTTAGAAGTCTATGACCACTGTATGGCACAGCATCACAATGCTGTCCCATGTATGCTAATGAATCCCAGGAGAACATAAAATGTATTCACAAGTACCATACTGGGCTGAGAATTACACTGAATTAGGGATTGTAGGCAAACAGTGTTCTCAACAAGGACACCACTAGCATTTTTAGGTAAGGCAATTCTTTGTGCAGTTATTTCCTGCTGTAGTGGAAGCTCAGCATCTTTGGTTCCTGTCTTCCAAAGGCCAGTTTGCATTGCAAAGACAATGCAACCCCCACTCACTGAATTTGCCGATGTCTGTGTGGGATGTTGCTTTCCTTATTCAGAGCCATTGGCCAAAGGCTCTTCCATAGAGATGGCGCATTTATCTTGTGGCTGATGTGATTGTGTGTGTCAGATACAGTTGCGTGCAGTCCCCATGCAACATTCTTGCATGGGGACTGGGATTTAAGCATGTTCTGCCCGGGTAATGTGATGTTTCCAGACTTTTCTTTGAGGTGGGTCCTTCATGACCTCAAGTTTTGGATGCAGCCTCTGTCTACAGACAATATATGTCAATATATACCTGGAGGGATGCCTAGGTGTCTGCTGTCTGGACTTGGCTTTAGCCTGTGACAATCTCTTTTCCAGGCTCAAGTACTCTTTTTCTTTTATACTGCAGAAGCAGAGTGGGCAGGGGGCATCTCCAGCCCTCAGTCACATTGCTTGAGAAAAAGTCTTGTGAAAAGGTGGAACCCAGCCTGTCTCCTTGTCCGTAGACAGGCACACTGGCTCAGTGGAGGTTCTTCTGCTGAGCTAACGCACACGCAGGGCTGCTATGTGAGCCCATGTGATATTGAGGAGGAGCCAAGCCTCTGGGGTGCATTCAGCAGAACTTCAGGAAACTCAGGGAGGAAAAGGCAATGAGTGGCTAGTTGGGGGTTTGGCTTGTGGCCCACAAACACCTCCAGCCAGCCGGCCATCCCCACCAAATGTCCCTGTGAGCTTGCTTTAAAAAATTATGCCATGCACAGCAACTTGCTTCCAATTTTCCCAAGGAAGAGAGCTTGCAATGGGAGTGTTCAGAATATGTGGACAAAGAAAGGTAATTCTGGAAACAGGAAGTTCTTTATAGCAGCTACATTTCCTTCCACATTTGGGTAGACAGAAGATGATTCTTTCACTCTTGCTGATGTCTGAGGCTCAAAATAGACAGAAAATCTCATTGTTAAAAAGCAGTTGGGTCAGGCACCTGAGGCTCATAACCAGAATTCTAGTTACTCAGGAGGCTGAGATCTAAAGATCACAATTTGAAACCGGCCCTGGCAGGAAAAAATCTAAGAGATTATTATCTCTAATTAACCAGCAAAAAGCTAGAAGTGGACGCATGGCTCAAGAAGTAGAGTGTCAGCCATGAGTGTCATAGTCTAGTGAGAATGAAAAGCCCTGAGTTCAAGCCTTAGGACTGGCACAAAAAAACTAGACTAAAACAAATGAAAAAATAGCAGTTGAATTTTTTTCTTTTTGGTATGTGTTCCAGTCTTGGGGCTTGAACTCAGAGCCTAGGTGCTGTCCCTAGATTTCTTTTTCTTTTTTCTCAAGGCTCGTACTCTACCAATTGAGTCACAGCTTCACTTCCAGCTTTTTGGTGGTTGATCAGAGATAACAGTGTCATGGGCTTTCTTGCTTAGGCTGACTTTGAACCTTGATCCTCAGGCCTCAGCCCTTGGAAAATAGCTTGGATTATAGGCATGCACCACCAGCACTTGGCTTAAGCAGTTGAATTTGGAATTGAAGTATGCACAGTGTAGCCTGAGTTCTGTGAAGACCTCTCAATGTCTCATGGCAGATTCCTGTCCCAGAAGGGTGAGTGGGTGGTGATGGGGCCTCTTCATGGGCTCTAGGTGGTCCTTCCAGTGTGAGAAATCCAGGCAGAATATTTCCTGGCTGAGAGTCTGGAGGCTTGGGATTGTGTGTCCTCTTCACGGGAAGGTCTTCCTAGGTCATGGGAAGGCATGCAACAGGGCTCGAAGGTACTCTGTGCAGAGACAGGGGCTTTGTAGAACCTTTGCAACCCGTTCTTGGATATGTTTGTTTTGTTCTCACTGTCACTTCTCTGTGACATGGCTTCCAGCTGTGGTGGCCTCCAGGGAGGCAGTTTGGGAGACTAGCTGGCCCTTGGTGACCTATACATTCAGGTACTTGGAGGCATCATTGCCTCTAAGGAGAGAGATGTCAGAAGACAGACAGGTTGGAGTGTGACTTGTGCTGATTCCATATGCTGTCCAGTAACTTTGTAACTTCGTTGTCATAAAGACATGGACCATACATAACCAAACTGGATGAACCGCAACAGTGTTAAACCAGGCAGCCTCAGAGGGTAGGTCAAGGATGCTGTACAAGTACAATGCAGTGTGTTGTGGACCTCTGTAAAGTCCCCAGACGTTCAGCATGAGACTTGCCAGACTCTTGGGTCACTGGACTTCCTAGAACCTTATTTGTTTTTGAGTTTGAGGCTTCTGGAAAAGCAGTGATGGCAACCCTCAGCAATCTCTTTGAGTTCCATGTGCTTTTAAACACTGTGTCTGAAACAACCTGAAATTTCGACTCAACCAATGTGGAACTGTAATGGAAAGCCATCATTTAGTAATGAGGAGATAATATAATAGCTTACCTGGACTGATTGCCTGGAAGATCAATTGAGAACAGAGAAAAGCTTGGGAACCCTGTAAAATGCTTTCCAAGTGTGGTCTTTATTATCCTCTGCTCTTAGAAGTTGAACTTGAAAGTCCTTTTCAACTTCAAAATTCTGTCGTGTCAGACTTCCTAGGACACGGCACTCTGTTCCTCTTTCCCACGAGACACCACCACAATCTCAAGAGATCCACAGAATCTGGGCACAATTCAGTGGACGACTTTGTCTTTTTAATTTCCTACAGTTTGATATTTTTTTTCCTTTATTGTTGTTTTAAGCTGAACCAACCAGATCCTTACAACAACAATAGGCCTGTGAGAGCCGAGTAGCTTCCTTGCCAGGCTGGGCTGTTAGACATGAGGTCAGCAGCTCAGCAGCTGTCTGGGAGGGTTGGTGGAAG